>NC_041392.1:277146853-277252187 GCF_002162155.2 Triticum dicoccoides | reverse complement strand
AAGTTGTCTTTTCTCTGCCTTATAAAGGTATCTTTTTTTCTTTTTTTTTCTTTTTATACTTCCGTAGTTTATTATTTCTAGACTAATATGATAGAATAATAAGATTATTAATTAGTCTACGTATTTATACATTAGACCTTAGCCGTAGCTCTTTTTCTTCCGTAAAACAGTTTGGCCCTGATTTTTCAAATAGCCATAACTTTTTACTCGTTCATCCAAATTATATGAAACCAACACCCACTTCTTCGTTACGATCTCCTCTATCCAGTAAAACACCTTAAACATTTTTTCAAAGTTTTAAAATTTGAATTCAAACATATTTGTATTCAAACTTCGTTTGTTCATAACTTGAGTTTCGTAACTCCGATTTAGTTGATTCTTTTTGCAAATTGAAGCTCTTGACTTTCTGATAAGGACAAATTCACCTAATTTTGGTACTGTTAGAATTTTTTTTATGTTGCAAGAGTTATTTGCTTGGTTTTGAAGTTTTTCGAATCGTCTTCTTCGAACTTTCTGATCTTTTGAGTGATTGCTTATGTGTGGTTACTATTGCTTGCTTACGATAGATTGAACGGAGTGTGACGAGTAGAACTATCAAGAGTTTTGAGTGCGAATCATCTTCGTCAACATTGCAGGCAAGTTCACACTTTGATCATACCCCTTTATCGCCCAGTTTTTATGCATTAGTTCCAATCCTCAAACATTGCATGGTTAGGATGTCATTAACATGTGGGTTGGGAGGTAGTTGATGAGGTAGAACCTATTGCCCTGTTATATTCAAACCTTGGGAGTTACTTCTATGTTTTGCTTATATTGCTATGCTATGCTCGTAGACGTGGTTTGGGTGAGTGAAATCCATGACAGATGTGAGATTGTTAATTAATGGTTCAACTTAAGGTGGCAACTTAAATTTACATCTGGGTGGATTGAGGCACCTGGAGTACCCAGTGTTGCATGTATTTTTGGAAATCTCGGAGTACCCGTGTGATCTTCCTATGGACCGACACCCAGGCTCAAAGGGATCATAAGATTATTCATGCTAGAAACTTCCGTGTGCAGCCACAAGCTATTCTGGGCCCTAGCATAGTTGAGTAAGTTACGTGAAGCTCTTGAAGAGGTGGATCGGCAGGTAGTGGGTTGTAGGTTTGGTATGGTCTGCCCGGAGTAGAGAGTTAATGTTTCTGAAAGACTGTGTCTCGGTCATCCGTTTCTCAAACAACATGTAGTGCGAGAAAATTCAACGGAGGCGATCGAGTCTTGTGGGGAAAAGTGCGCAAACCTCTGCAGAGTGTACAAACTAATCATGGTTAGCCGTGTCCCCGGTTATGGACATCTTGAGTCTCTGGTACTTGGATTATTCTGTTGATCTCATCACGTTAATTAAATAATTTGTTGGGTTAATGATTATTATTTTTGGATTGAGTTGGAGGAACCTTCTCAATATTTTCAACCAACTTTGTAGTTAAATCAAATATATTTCTTTGCAGTAGGAAAAAATTGGCTTTTCGCAAAAACATTATAACCATAGAGCTTTTCCACCAGCCATATATGCATGTAGTGATAGCTATTATTCATCATTATCCTCTGGTGTGAATTTGCCAGTACATTCAATGTACTGACCCTTTGTGGCTGCAACGTCTCATGTTGCAGGATTCTTACGACAAGTGATACGTTAGGGTTACGATTTCTACACTCAACTTTGCCGTTGGTGTTGATGGGAATCCACAACCTTGTTGTTACTTCCGCTATGTGGATTGAGGTAATAGTATTTACGTTCCTTTATACATGTGATTTACCTCTGTTATAAATCCTTGAGTACTGTGTGTGTCAGCATACCGATCCAGGGATGACACTTAAGCACAGAGACTTGACCGTCTGAGGTCGGGTCGCTACACTAGTTGTTCGCTCTATTGCCATGCCGCGCAACCTACCAGTTGCTATTTCATGCCTCCCATATTGCCATGTCTAGCCTCTAACCCACCTTTCCTAGCAAACCGTTGTTTGGCTATGTTACCGCTTTGCTCATCCCCTCTTATAGCATTGCTAGTTGCAGGTGAAGATGAAGTTTGTTCCATGTTGGAACATGGATATTGTTGGGATATCATTATTATCTCTTATTTACTTTAGTGTATCTATATACTTGGTAAAGGGTGGAAGGCTCGGCCTTACGCCTGGTGTTTTGTTCCACACTTGCCGCCCTAGTTTCCGTCATACCAGTATTATGTTTCTTAATTTTGTGTTCCTTACGCGGTTGGGTGATAATGGGAACCCCTTGACAGTTCGCCTTGAATAAAACTCCTCCAGCAAGGCCCAACCTTGGTTTTACCATTTGCCACCTAAGCCTTTTCCCTTGGGTTCCACGGACTCAAGGGTCATCTTTATTTTAAACCCCCGGGCTAGTGCTCCTCTGAGTGTTGGTCCAAACTAGAGCACCGTGCGGGACCGTCCCTTGGCAACTTGGGTTATGTTGGTACATGTACGCTTAGCTTATCCGGTGTGCCCTGAGATTGAGATATGTGCAGCTCCTATCGGGATTTGTCGGCACAGTCGGGTGGTCTTGCTGGTCTTGTTTTACCATTGTCGAAATGTCTTGTAACTGGGATTCCGAGTCTGATCGGGTCTTCCTGGGAGAAGGAATATCCTTCGTTGACCATGAGAGCTTGTGATGGGCTAAGTTGGGACACTCCTACAGGGTTTTGAACTTTCGAAAGCCGTGCCCACGGTTATGGGCAGATGGGAATTTGTTAATGTCCAGTTGTAGAGAACTTGACACTTAACTTAATTAAAATAAATCAACCGTGTGTGTAGCCGTGATGGTCTCTTTTCGGCGGAGTCCGGGAAGAGAACACAGTTTCGTGTTATGCTTGAACGTAAGTAGCTTCAGGATCACTTCTTGATCACTATTAGCTTCTCGATCGTGCTTTGCTTCTCTTCTCGCTCTCATTTGCGTAAGTTAGCTACCATATATGCTTAGTGCTTTGCTGCAGCTCTACCTCACTACCCTTTCCTACCCATAAGCTTAAATAGTCTTGATCTCGCGGGTGTGAGATTGTTGAGTCCCCGTGACTCACAAATACTTCCAAACAGATGCAGGTGCCGATGATGCCAGTGCAGGGGATGCTACCGAACTCAAGTGGAAGTTTGACGAGGATTCGGGCCGTTACTATGTTTCCTTTCCGGATGATCAGTAGAGGAGCCCAGTTGGGACGATCGGGGATCTAGCAATTGGGGTTGTCTTTCTTTATTTTGGTTCTGTAGTCGGACCTTTGATTGTACCTTGGATGATGTATGATATATTTATGTACTGTGTGAAGTGGCGATTGTAAGCCGACTCTTTATCCCTTTCTTATTCAGTACATGGGTGTGTAAAGATTACCCCTCTTGCGACATGCCTACCATGCGACTATGCCTCTAAGTCCCGCCCCGACACGTGGGAGATATAGCCGCATTGTGGGTGTTACAACTACGATCG
Source organism: Triticum dicoccoides (assembly GCF_002162155.2). Lineage (NCBI taxonomy): Eukaryota > Viridiplantae > Streptophyta > Magnoliopsida > Poales > Poaceae > Triticum > Triticum dicoccoides. The sequence goes on along the minus strand of NC_041392.1, from coordinate 277,248,715 downwards.
AGATTCAACAAACCATTTGTATTGAGTGTATGACCATAGAAGGTTTTATTCATGTAAATAGAACAACAATTATTCTTTGACTTAAATGAATAAACGTATTGCAATAAACATGATCCAATCATATTTATGCTCAACGCAAACACCAAACAACGTTTATTTTAGGTTCAACACTAATCCCGAAGGTAAAGGGAGTTAGCGATGGTGATCTTATCAACCTTGGAATCACTTACAACTCACATCATCACCTCGCCCTAATCCCGTTTCGAGTTACTACTCTTAGCAACTGAACCAGTATCAAATACTGAGGGGTTGCTATAAACACTAGTAAAATACACATCAATAACATGTATATCAAATATACCTTTGTTCACTTTGCCATCCTTCTTATCAGCCAAGTATCTAGGGCAGTTCCACTTCCAGTGACCATTTCCTTTGCAGTAGAAGCACTCAATTTCAGGCTTGGGTCTAGCTTTGGGCTTCTACATGGGAGTGGCAACTTGCTTGCCATTCTTCTTGAAGTTCCCTTTCTTTCCCTTGCCCTTTTACTTGAAACTAGTGGTCTTGACAACCATCAACACTTTATGCTTTTCTTGATTTCTACCTTTGTTGATTTCAGCATCGCGAAGAGCTCGAGATTCGTTTTCGTCATCCCTTACTTATTATAGTTCATCACGAAGTTCTAGTAACTTGGTGATAGTGACTAGAGAACTCTGTCAATCACTATCTTATCTGGAAGATTAACTCCCACTTGATTCAAGCGATTGTAGTACTCAGACATTCTGAGCACAGCTCACTGGTTGAGCTATTCTCCTCCATCTTCTAGGCAAAACACCTGTCAGAGGTCTCATACCTCTCGACTCGGGCATGAGTCTGAAATAAAAATTTCAGCTCTTGGAACATCTTATATGCTCCGTGGCGTTCAAAACGTTTTTGAATTCCTAGTTCTAAGCCGTAAAGCATGGTGCACTAAACTATCAATTAGTCATCATACCGAGCTTTGACAAACGTTCATAACATCTGCATCTGCTCCTGCAATAGGTCTGTCACCTAGTGGTGCATCAAGGACATAATTATTATGTGCAGCAATGAGGATAATCCTCAGATCACAGAGCTAGTCCACATCATTGCTACTAACATCTTTCAACATAGTTTTCTCTAGGAACATATCCTAAATGGAATGGGGAAGCTATATGCGAGAAATTGATCTACAACATAGATATGAAAATACTATCACGACTAAGTTCATGATAAATTTAAGTTCAATTAATCATGTTACTTAAGAACTCCCACTTAGATAGACATCCCTCTCATCATCTAAGTGATCACGTGATCCATATCAACTAAACCATGTCTGATCATCACGTGAGATGGAGTAGCTTTCAATGTTGAACATCACTATGTTGATCATATCTACTATATGATTCACGCTCGACCATTCGGTCTCAGTGTACCAAGGCCATATCTGCATATGCTAGGCTCGACAAGTTTAACCCGAGTATTCCGCGTGTGCAAAACTGGCTTGCACCCGTTGTATGTGAACGTAGATCTTATCACACCCGATCATCACGTGGTGTCTCGGCACGACAAACTGTCGCAACGGTGCATACTCAGGGAGAACACTTTATACCTTGAAATTTTAGTAAGGGATCATCTCATAATGCTACCGTCGTACTAAGAAAAATAGGATGCATAAAAGGTAAACATCACATGCAATCAAAATATGTGACATGATATGGCCATCATCATCTTGTGCCTTTGATCTCCATATCCAAAGTACCGTCAAGATCTCCATCATCACCGGCATGACACCATGATCTCCATCGTCTTGATCTTTATCAACGTGTCGTCACATGGTTGTCTCGCCAACTATTGCTTTTGCAACTATTGCTATCGCATAGTGATAAAGTAAAGCAATTATATGGCACTTGCATCTTATGCAATAAAGACACAACCATAAGGCTCCTACCAGTTGCCGATAACTTTAACAAAACATGATCATCTTATACAACAATTTATATCTCATCACATCTTGACCATATCACATCACAACATGCCCTGCAAAAACAAGTTAGACGTACTCTACTTTGTTGTTGCAAGTTTTACGTGGCTGCTACGGGCTTAGCAAGAACCGTTCTAACCTACGCATCAAAAACCACAACGTGGTATAGTGATTGATTTTTGATCTTCAGAAAGAACCCTATTCATCGAATCCGATTCAACTAAAATTGGAGAAACTGACACCCGCCAGCCACCTGTGTGCAAAGCACGTCGGTAGAACTAGTCTTATGAACACGGTCATGTAATGTCGGTCACGGCCGCTTCATCCAACAATACCGCCGAATCAAGAAACAACTAGTGACGCCAAGCAATATGTATATACCCACGCCCACACCTCCTTTGTGTTCTACTCGTGCATATAACATCTACGCATAGACCTGGCTCTGATGCCACTATTGGGGAATGCAGTATTTCAAAAAAATTCCTACGATCATGCAAGATCTATCTAGGAGATGCATAGCAACGAGAGGGGAGAGTGTGTTTATGTACCCTCGTAGACCGAAAGCAGAAGTGTTTAGTAACGCGGTTGATGTAGTCGAACGTCTTCGCGATCCAACCTATCCAAGTACCGGACGTACGGCACCTCCGCGTCCAGCACACGTTCAGCTCGATGACGTCCCTCGAACTCTTGATCTAGTTGAGGCCGAAGGAGAGTTCCGTCGGCACGACGGTGTGGCGACGGTGATGCTGAAGTTACCAGCCCAGGGCTTCGCCTAAGCACTACGACGATATGACCGAGGTGTGTAACTGTGAAGGGGGGAACCACACACAGCTAAGACAAATCTTGGAGTGCCTTGCGGTGCCCCCTGCCCACGTATATAAAGGAGGTAGGAGGAGGAGGCCGGCCTAGGAGGGTGATACGTCTCCAATGTATCTAAAATTTTTGATTGTTCCATGCTATTATATTATCTGTTTTGGATGTTTAATGGGCTTTAATATGCTCTTTTATATTATTTTTGGGACTAACCTATTAACCGGAGGCCCAGTGCCAATTTCTGTTTTTTTTTGCCTATTTTAGTGTTTCGCAAAAAAGGAATATCAAATGGAATCCAAACGGAACGAAACCTTCGCGAGGATCTTTCTTGGAACAAATGCAATCCAGGAGACTTAGAGTGGAAGTCAGAGATGCAACGAGGTGGTCACGAGGCAGGAGGGCGCGCCCAGGGGGGTAGGCGCGTCCCCACCCTCGTGGGCCCCTCGTAACTCCACCGACGTACTTCTTTCGCCTATATATACTCTTATACCCTAAAAACATCTAGGAGAGCCAAAAAACCACTTTTCCACCGCCGCAACCTTCTGTACCTGTGAGATCCCATCTGGGGCCTTTTTCGGCGATTTGCCGGAGGGGGAATCGATCACGGAGGGCTTCTACGTCAACACCATAGCCTCTCCGATGATGTGTGAGTAGTTTACCGCAGACCTTCGGGTCCATAGTTATTAGCTAGATGGCTTCTTCTCTCTCTTTGGTTCTCAATACAAAGTTCTCCTCGATGTTCTTAGAGATCTATTCGATGTAATATTCTTTTGTGGTGTGTTTGCCGAGATCCGATGAATTGTGGATTTATGATCAAGTTTATCTATGAACAATATTTGGTTCTTCTCTGAATTCTTATATGCATGATTTGATATATTTGCAAGTCTCTTCGAATTATCGGTTTAGTTTGGCCTACTAGATTGATCTTTCTTGCAATGGGAGAAGTGCTTAGCTTTGGGTTCAATCTTGCAGTGTCCTTTCCAAGTGACAGTAGGGGCAGCAAGGCACGTATTGTATTGTTGCCATCGAGGATAAAAATATGGGGTTTATATCATATTGCTTGAGTTTATCCCTCTACATCATGTCATCTTGCCTAATGCGTTACTCTGTTCTTATGAACTTAATACTCTAGATGCATGCTGGATAGCGGTCGATGTGTGGAGTAACAGTAGTAGATGCAGAATCATTTCGGTCTACTTGACACAGATGTGATGCTTATATTCATGATCATGCCTAAATATTCTCATAACTATGTGCTCTTCTATCAATTTCTCAGCAGTAATTTGTTCACCCACCATAATACTTGCTATCATGAGAGAAGCCACTAGTGAAACCTATGGCCCCCGGGTCTCTTCCTTATTATATTGCATCTCTTTTTGTTATCGCATCTCATTTACTATTTTGCAATCTTTACTTTCCAATCTATACAACAAAAATATCAAAAATATTTATCTTATTATCTTTATCAGATCTCACTTTCGTAAGTGACCGTGAAGGGATTGACAACCCCTTTATCGCGTTGGTTGCGAGGTTCTTGATTGTTTGTGCAGGTACTAGGCGACTTGCATGTAGTCTCCTACTGGATTGATACCTTGGTTCTCAAAAACTGAGGGAAATACTTACGCTACTTTGCTACATCACCCTTTCCTCTTCAAGGGAAAACCAACACATGCTCAAGAGGTAGCAGAGGGGCGCGCCTATAGGGGGAGTCCAACTAGGATTCCCAATCCTAGTTGGAGTCCCTTTCCTTTTCCAAAAGGGGAGAGGGGGGAGGAGTAGGAGAGGGAGAAGGAAAGAGAGGGGGGCGCCACCCCCTCCCTAGTCCAATTCGGACTTGCCATGGGGGGGCTGCGCGGCCAACTCTTGAGGCCCTTCTCTCCTTTCCCGTATGGCCCATTAAGGCCCACTACTTCCCCCGACGAATTCCCCTTAACTCTCCAATACTCCGAAAAATACCCGAATCACTCGGAACCTTTCTAATGTCCGAATATAGCCTTCCAATATATTGATCTTTACATATCGAACATTTCGAGACTCCTCGTCATGTCCGTGATCTCATTCGGGACTCTGAACAACCTTCAGTACATGAAATCACATAACTCATAATACAAATCGTCATCGAACGTTAAGCGTGCGGACCCTACGGGTTCGAGAACTATGTAGACATAACCGAGACACATCTCCGGTCAATAACCAATAGTGGAACCTGGATGCTCATATTGGCTCCAACATATTCTACGAAGATCTTTATCGGTCAAACCGCATAACAACATATGTTGTTCCCTTTGTCATCGGTATGTTACTTGCTCGAGATTCGATCGTCGGTATCATCATACCTAGTTCAATCTCGTTACCGGCAAGTCTCTTTACTTGTTGCATAATGAAACATTCCGCAACTAACTCATTAGTTACATTGCTTGCAAGGCTCATAGTGATGTGTATTACCGAGAGGGCCCAGAGATACCTCTCTGATACACAGAGTGACACATCCTAATCTCGATCTATGCCAACTCAACAAACACCATCGGAGACACCTGTAGAGCATCTTTATGATCACCCAGTTATGTTGTGATGTTTATAGCACACAAGGTGTTCCTCCGATATTCGGGAGTTGCATAATCTCATAGTCAGAGGAACATGTATAAGTCATGATGAAAGCAATAGTAATAAAACTAAACGATCATTTATGCTAAGCTAATGGATGGGTCTTGTCCGTCACATCATTCTCTAATGATGTGATCTCGTTCATCACATGACAACACATGTCTATGGTCAGGAAACTTAACCATCTTTGATTAACGAGCTAGGCAAGTAGAGGCATACTAGGGACACTCTGTTTTGTCTATGTATTCACACATGTACTAAGTTTCTGGTTAATACAATTCTAGCATGAATAATGAACATTTATCATGATATAAGGAAATATAAATAACAACTTTATTATTGCCTCTAGGGCATATTTCCTTCAAAATGATAGTGGTAAATCGGTAAGAGGCATCATAGATCGCACCATATCTAATAAAGTGCAGTTACGATGTTCGGACACACCATTACGATGTGGTGTTCCAGGTGGCGTGAGTTGTGAAATTATTCCACATTTTTTAAAATGAAGGCCAAACTCATAACTCAAATATTCACCTCCACGATCAGATCGTATAAACTTTATTTTCTTGTTACGATGATTCTTCACTTCACTCTGAAATTCTTTGAACTTTTCAAATGTTTCAGACTTGTGTTTCATTAAGTAGATATACCCATATCTTCTCAAATCATTTGTGAAGGTTCAATATAACGATACCCGCCACGAGCCTCGACACTCATCGGACTGCATACATCGGTATGTGTTATTTCCAATAAGTCAGTGGCTTGCTCCATTGTTTCGGAGAATGGAGTTTTATTCATCTTGCCCATGAGGCATGGTTCGCAAGCATCAAATGATTCATAATCAAGTGATTCCAAAAGTCCATCCGCATGGAGTTTCTTCATGCGCTTTACACCAATATGACCTAAACGGCAGTGCCACAAATATGTTGCACTATCATTATCAACTTTGCATCTTTTGGCATCAATATTATGAATATGTGTATCACCACGATCGGGATTCAACAAAAATAGACCACTCTTCAAGGGTGCATGACCATAAAAGATATTACTCATATAAATAGAACAACCATTATTCTCTGATTTAAATGAATAACCATCTCACATTAAACAAGATCCAGATATAATGTGCATGCTCAAAGCTGGCACAAAATAACAATTATTCAAGTCCAAAAATAATACCGAAGGTAGATGTAGAGGTAGCATGCCGACGGCAATCACATCGACCTTGTAACCATTCCCGGAGCGCATCGTCACCTTGTCCTTAGCCAATCTTCGTTTAATCCGTAGTCTCTGTTTCGAGTTACAAATATGAGTAACCGAACCGGTATCAAATACCCATGCACTACTATGAGAATTAGTAAGGTACACATCAATAACATGTATATCAAATATACCTTTGTTAACTTTGCCATCCTTCTTATCCGCCAAATACTTGGGCAGTTCTGCTTCCAGTGACCAATCCCTTTGCAGTAGAAGCACTCAGTTTCAGGCTTAGGTCCAGACTTGGGCTTCATCCTGGGAGTGGCAACTTGCTTGCCATTCTTCTTGAAGTTCCCCTACTTTGCTTTGCCCTTTTTCTTGAAACTAGTTGTCTTGTTAACCATCAACACTTGATGCTCCTTCTTGTTTTTTACCTCCGCAGCTTTGTGCATAGCGAAGGGCTTGGGAATTGTCTTATCCATCCCTTGCATATTATAGTTCATCACGAAGCCTTTGTAACTTGGTGGCAGTGATTGGAGAACTCTGTCAATAACACTATCATTTGGAAGATTAACTCCTAGTTGAATCAAGTGGTTATGATACCCAGACATTCTGAGTATGTGTTCACTGACAGAACTGTTCTCCTCCATCTTGCATCTATAAAACTTGTTGGAGACTTCATATCTCTCAACTCGGGCATTTTCTTGAAATATTAACTTCAACTCCTGGAACATCTCATATGCTGCATGACGTTCAAAACATCTTTGAAGTCCTGATTCTAAGCCGTAAAGCATGGCATACTGAACTATCGAGTAGTCATCAGATCGAGCTTGCTAGACGTTCATAACATCAACATCTGCTCCTGCATTAGGTCTTTCACCTAGCAGTGCATCAAGGACATAATTCTTCTGTGGATCAATGAGGATAATCCTCAAGTTACAGATCCAGTCCGCGTGGTTTCTACCATCATCTTTCAACTTAGCTTTCTCTAGGAATGCATTAAAATTCAAGGGAACAATAGCACGAGCCAATTATTTACAACATAGATATGCAAAAACTATCAGGACTAAGTTCATGATTAATTAAGTTTAATTAATCATATTACTTAAGAACTCCCACTTAGATAGACATCCCTTGAGTCATCTAAATGATTACGTGATCCGAATCAACTAAACCATGTCTGATCATCACGTGAGATGGAGTAGTCTTCAATGGTGAACATATCTATGTTGATCATATCTACTATATGATTCATGTTCAAACTTTCGGTCTCCAGTGTTCCGAGGCCATGTCTCTACATGCTAGGCTCGTCAAGTTTGACCCGAGTATTCTGCATGTGCGAAACTGTAGCGATCCGACCTCAGACGGTCAAATCTCTGTGCTTCAGTGTCATCCCTACATCGGTAATGCTGACACACATAGTACTTGAATGGATTTATAACAGAGTAGCAATCACACACTTATTACATCGATAGCCTCAATAGAGAACTTATTACAATAAATATGGCTTAAGACCATCTAAATAAGATAACAGTGGAAGGCTTGGAAGATAAAATGAGTCCATCAACTCCAACGACATAGCTGAGTGCATGAAAAACGACCTAGCGCACCTTACTCTTCGTCTGAAATGTTTGCAACCTGATATGTTGCAGCCCGGAAATGGGTCAGCACATGGAATATGCTGGCAATATAACATAGTAGAGCAATGAACAGAATAAATGCTATCACTACATGCATATATGGCTGGTGGAGGCTCTATGGTTATAATGTTTTGCGAAAAGCCAATTTTTTCCTACAACAAAGGAATATTTTTTTATTTAACTATCATGGTAGTTGAAACATTGAGAAGGTACCCCCATATCAATCCCACTTAAAAGTAAATATCAACCCAACAAATTAAATTAGAGTGATGAGATCAACATGATAATCCAAGAACCAAATACTCAAGTTGTCCATAACCGGGGACACGACTAACCATGATTAGTTTGTACACTCTGCAGATGTTTGTGCACTTTTTCCCACAAGACTCGATCTCCTCCGTTGGATTTCTTGCACTACATGATGTTTGAGAAACGGATGAGTGAGACACAGTCTTTCAGAAACATTAACTCTAACCCCGAGTAAACAGTACCAACCTACATCCCCTACATCTGCTAGCCTACCACTGGAAGAGGTCATGCAACCTACTCAACTATGCTAGAGCCGATAATAGCTTGTGGCTGCACACGGAAGTTTCTAGCATGAATAATATTATGATCCCTTTGATCCTGGGTGGTGGACCATAGGAGGATCACACGGTATAACCCCGGGATCTCCTAGGACAACACTAGTATAACCCCAGGTGCCCAAACCAACAATCCACCCAGATGTGTATTTGAGTTGCCACCTTAATTTGAACCATTAATTAACAATCTCACATTTGTCATGGATACACTCAAACCCAATCCACGTCTACGAGCATAGCATAGCAACATAAGCTTAACGTAGAGTAACTCCCAAGGGTTTGAAAATAAAACAGGTAATAGGTTCTACCTCATCATCTACTTCCAATACCCACATGTTATCGACTCCTAATCATGCAATGTTTAAGGGTTATAACTAATGCATAAAAACTGGGTATGAAAAGAGTATGATCAATGTGTTACTTGCCTTGCTGACGATCTGAAAATCCTAGAGACTCATAGTAGCACGCTTCGCACTTCAGGAATTCTATCGCAAACAAACAATAGCATACATAAGAAATCAAGCAAGGATGCACGGGTAAAACTCAAATAAGAACATCGAATCTGAAAAATCAACTGAAGAGATTCGATCTGCAAAAAGAATCAAAAGAATCGGAGCTACGGAACTAAAACTACGGTCAAAAGAACTTTGAAAACAAATCTGCTTGAAACCAAAATTTTAAATTATCAAAACCTTGTTCAAGATAATTAAACAGAAAGAGGGGCTCGAGGCGAAGATTTTGGCATTGGTTTCACTGGATTTGGACAAGAGGTTAAGAAACAGCGAGGGTTTGAAGATCAGGGGCTAATCTGCGATAAAAATTATCATGGATAGGTCCCTGGCCGAAAATAAAATAAAAAGAAAAGACTAACAAACGAATGTTCGCTGTCTGAACCTAACCGGCGAACAACGTTCGTTAAAATGAACGAATGGACGAATGTCTGCTAAGTAAATTAACCGACGAAATATCGATCTAAGAAAATAAACCGGCAAACTAAAAAACCGAGGTTAACCAAAAAAACGGACCGGTCAAAACGAGGTCAACGACGACGGCTCCGGCGAGATCCGCGGCGGCGGTGCAAGTCGGGCGAGGCGGGCGGCGGTGCAAGTCGGGCGAGGCAGGCGACGGCGCGACGCGGAGCGGCGGGGCAGCAGGCAGCGCGGCGCGGCAGCAGCGGCGGCACGCGGCGCGGTGGCACGAGGCGGCGGGGCCGTGGCGGCGTGGGTGAGGGCAGACGGCGGCGCAGGTGGCTTGGGCTCCAGGGGGCCCCGGGCGGAGTTTATAAAGGGGGGCGGCGTACCTCAGGAGGCGTCCCGAGTCGGCAGGAGGCGGTGGCGGCGTTCCCTGGCCGGACTCCTCCCGGAGTCGGTCGGGGCGCTAGTGGCGGGCAGGGCCGCGGCTGCGGTCGGGCCTCAAGCCGGCCCAGTCGCGGCGGGGAAAGTTTTTTTAAAGGACTCCGCCGAAAAAATCCTAATAAATAAAAAAATTCTAAAAATGCTAAAAATAATTTTCACCGTCTAAATGGAATATTTAGAACAAAGTGAACATTTTCTTGGCCTAAAATGCAATTTTTTGAAAAAAATGCATATTTTCTAATTCAAATAAAATAGCAATAAAATCCAAATAAAGTTATTTATTTGATTTTAACATTTTTCCTCTAATATTTCATTTATTTTGGAGAAGTCATGTTATCTTCTCTCATATATTTTAATATGAAATATTTTCGGAGGGAAAAATAATTAAAACCAAAAATGATCCTTGTTTCGATATTTGAGAAAAAATCAAATATGAAAATGGTGAAATCCCCAACTCTCTCCATGGGTCCTTGAGTTGCTTAGAAATTTTCTAGGATCGCAAAACCGAATGCAATAAAATATGATATGCAATATGATGTCATATGTATAACATTCCAAATTAAAAATTTGGGATGTTACAAACCTACCCCCCTTAAGATGAATCTCGTCCTCGAGATTCAGGTTGGCTAGAAAATAGTTGTGGGTGGTCTTTGCGCAGCTCTTCCTCTCATTCCCTGGTGGCTTCATCCTTGGTATGGTGGCCCCACTGAACTTTGCAAAACTTAATAACCTTACTGCGTGTAACTCGGCTGGCAAACTCGAAAATCTCGACTGGTTTCTCCTCGTAAGTCAAATCACTATCCAACTGAATTGCTTCCAGGGGCACTGTAGCTCTTAGAGGAGTATCGGCCATCTCGACATGGCACTTCTTCAACTGGAAATGTGAAACACATCATGAACTCCTGACAGTCCTTCGGGTAACTCCAACTTGTAGGCTAGTTCTCCCATACGTTCCAAAACTCGGTATGGTCCTACAAATCTTGGGGCTAACTTTCCCTTAACTCCAAAACGTTTAACTCCTCGTAGAGGTTACACACGAAGATATGCTCTGTCTCTGAGTTCATAGACTACCTCCTTGCGTTTCGAGTCTGCATAACTCTTCTGCCTGAACTGAGCTACCTTCAGTCTATCTCGAATCAGCTTAACCTTCTCTTCAGACTCTTTGATCAAATTGGGTCCAAACAACTGACGGTCTCCAACTTCATCCCACATCAACGGTGTCTTGCACCTCCGTCCATATAAAGCTTCGAAAGGTGCCATCTAAAAACTGGCCTGGTAGCTATTGTTGTATGAGAACTCCGCGTAAGGCAAATTGTCATCCCAGCTAGATCCATAATCTAGCGCACAAGCTCTCAACATGTCCTCCAGAATCTGATTGACTCTCTTGGTCTGTCCATCTGTCTGTGGATGAAAGGTTGTACTGAACTCTAGCCTGGTACCCAAAGTCTGGTGCAGCTAGTGCCAAAACTTTGAAGTAAACAGTGTTCCTCTATCTGATACGATGGTCCTCGAAACTCTGTGCAAACATACGATCCTGGTCATATATATCTTGGCCAACTTCACACTTGTATAGGTGGTCTTCACTGGGATAAAGTGAGCCACTTTGGTCAAACGATCCACTACTACCCAGATAGAATCATATCCCGATCGGGTCCTGGGCAATCCGGTGATGAAATCCATGCCAAGCTTGTCCCACTTCCATTCGGGTATCGGCATAGGCTGCAATAGTACGGCTGGCTTCTGATGTTCTGCCTTCACTCTTTGACATACATCACATACGGCTACATACTCGGCAATATCCTTCTTCATACCAGTCCACCATAAACGCTCCTTCAAATCCAAATACATCTTGGTGTTTTCGGGGTGTATAGAGTATGGTGAGTCATGAGCTTCATGAAGTATCAACTTCCTGATCTCTGCATTATTGGGTACATAAACACGGTCCTCAAACCATAAAGTGTCGTTCTCATCCTCACGAAAACCCTTGGCACCCACCTCAGGTATTGAGTGCATGCACAACGGCTGCGAACTCCAAATCATGTGTGGCATAATTTAACTCATGCAGTTGAAGCTGACGTGAGGCATATGAAACAACTCTTCCATCTTGCATAAGTACGCCTCCAAGTCCTAAGTGAGATGCGTCGCAATACACTTGGAAATCCTTGCGTATATCTGGCAGAATCAGCACTGGCGTTGTAACCAAAAATTTCTTCAGCTCCTGAAAACTTGCTTCACATTCTTCGGTCCACTTGAACTTGGTGTCCTTCAACAACTCCGTCATGGGCTTTGCAATCTTAGAGAAATTCTCAATGAATCTCCGATAATATCCTGCGAGTCCAAGAAAACTATGGATCTCCCCAACTGAGGTGGGTGCCAACCACTCAGTGACTGACTGAACCTTGGTGGGGTCTACTGCTATACCTTCTCCTGATATAACATGTCCAAGGAATCCAACTCCTTCAACCAAAACTCACATTTGCTGAACTTGGCATATAACGGATGTTCCCTGAGCTTCTCGAGAACTAAACGCTAATGCTCTTTGTGCTCCTCTTCATTCTTCGAGTATACCAAGATATCATCAATGAACACCACTACAAACTTATCCAAGAACTCCATGAACACCTTATTCATCATGCTCATAAAATAGGCAGGGGCGTTTGTCAATCCAAATGACATAACTGTATATTCATATAACCCGTACCTTGTGGTGAAAGCTGTCTTAGGTATATCCTTTTCTCGGATCTTCAGCTGGTGATATCCTAATCACAAATCGATCTTGGAAAATACTTTAGCTCCTTGCAGTTGGTCAAACAAATCATTGATCATCAGCAGTGGGTACTTGTTCTTGATCGTCACCTCATTCAACGCACGATAATCAACAACTATTCTCAAAGACTTATCTTTCTTCTCAACCAAGAGCACTGGGGCTCCGCATGGTGACGAACTTCGTGGAATGTAACCTTTCTCCAATAACTCCTTGATCTGCTTCTTGATCTCTTCCAAATCATTTGCGGGCATCCGGTATGGTCTCTTCGATATCGGGCCGGTGCCTGGCAATAACTCTATCAAAAACTCAATGTCTCGATCCGGCGGCATGCCTAGTAATTCCTCTGGAAATACATCTGGATAATCCTTCACTACAAGCACTTCCTCCTGAACAACTCCCATGAGAGAATTTACTTGGGTCCTCCTCGGCGAATGCCTGGATATATACTTGATCCTTTTTCCCTCCGGGGTGCTAAGTAGAATTGACCTACTAGCATAGTCAATGTTTCCTCCATACTTTGGTAGCCAATCCATTCCTAGTATCACATCCAATCCTTGCGACTCCAAAATTATAAGGTCTGAGGGTAAAATATGGCTACCAATGGTTAAGGGTATCTGATCACACCATCGGCTGGCCATATACTTTGCACCTGGTGAGCTTACTGAAGGAAATATGCCCTAGAGGAAATAATAAAGTTATTATTTACTTCCTTATATCATGATAAATGTTTATTATTCATGCTAGAATTGTATTAACCGGAAACATGATACATGTGTGAATACACAGACAAACAGAGTGTCACTAGTATGCCTCTACTTGACTAGCTCGTTGATCAAAGATGGTTATGTTTCCTAACCATAGACAAAGAGTTGTCATTTGATTAACAAGATCACATCATTAGGAGAATGATGTGATTGACTTGGCCCATTCCGTTAGCTTAGCACTTGATCGTTTAGTATGTTGCTATTGCTTTCTTCATGACTTATACATGTTCCTATGACTATGAAATTATGCAACTCCCGTTTACCGGAGGAACACTTTGTGTGCAACCAAATGTCACAATGTAACTGGGTGATTATAAAGGTTCTCTACAGGTGTCTTTGAAGGTACTTGTTGGGTTGGCGTATTTCGAGATTAGGATTTGTCACTCCGATTGTCGGAGAGGTATCTCTGGGCCCACTCGGTAATACACATCACTTAAAGCCTTGCAAGCATTGTAACTAATGAGTTAGTTGCGGGATGATGTATTACGGAACGAGTAAAGAGACATGTCGGTAACGAGATTGAACTAGGTATTGAGATACCGACGATCGAATCTCGGGCAAGTAACATACCGATGACAAAGGGAACAACGTATGTTGTTATGCGGTTTGACCGATAAAGATCTTCATAGAATATGTGGGAGCCAATATGAGCATCCAGGTTCCGCTATTGGTTATTGACCGGAGACGTGTCTCGGTCATGTCTACATAGTTCTCGAACCCGTAGGGTCCGCACGCTTAAAGTTCGATGACGGTTATATTATGAGTTTATGTGTTTTGATGTACCGAAGGTAGTTCGGAGTCCCGGATGTGATCACGGACATGACGATGAGTCTCGAAATAGTCGAGACATAAATATCAATATAATGGATGACTATGTTCGGACACCGGAATGGTTTCGGGGAGTTTCGGGCATATACCGGATTACCGGGGGGTTACCGGAACCCCCCCGGGAGACTAATGGGCCTATTGGGCCCTAGTGGAGAAGAGGAGGGGTGGCCAAGGGCAGCAGCGCGCCCCCTTCCCCCCTAGTCCGAATTGGACAAGGAGGGGGGTAGCGCCCCCCTTTCCCTTCCCCCTCTCTCTCCTTCCCTATCCTCTCCTACTCCCACATGAAAGGGGGGAGTCCTACTCCCGGTGGGAGTAGAACTCCTCATGGGGCGCGCCTAGGGTGGACCCCCTCCCCCTCCTCCACTCCTTTATATACGGGGAGGGAGGCACCCCTTGGAGACACAATAATTGATCTCTTGGATCTCTTAGTCGTGTGCGGTGCCCCCCTCCACCATAATCCACCTCGATAATATCGTAGCAGTGCTTAGGCGAAGCCCTGCGTCGGTAGAACATCATCATCGTCACCACACCGTCGTGCTAACGGAACTCTCCCTCAAAGCTCGGCTGGATCGGAGTTCGAGGGACGTCATCGAGTTGAGCGTGTGCAAAACTCGGAGGTGCCGTGCGTTCGGTACTTGATCGGTCAGATCGTGAAGACGTACAACTACATCAATCGCTTTGTTTCAGCGGTATTGTTGGATGAAGCGGCCCGGACTGACATTACGCGTACGCTTATGCGAGACTGGTTCTACCGACATGCTTTGCACATAGGTGGCTGGCGGGTGTCAGTTTCTCCAACTTTAGTTGAACCGAGTGTGGCTACGCCCGGTCCTTTTGAAGGTTAAAATAGCACTAACTTGATGAACTATCGTTGTGGTTTTGATGCGTAGGTAAGGACGGTTCTTACTCAGCCCGTAGCAGCCACGTAAAACTTGCAACAACAAAGTAGAGGACGTCTAACTTGTTTTTGCAGGGCATGTTGTGATGTGATATGGTCAAGACATGATGCTATATTTTATTGTATGAGATGATCATGTTTTGTAACCGAGTTATCGGCAACTAGCAGGAGCCATATGGTGGTCCCTTTATTGTATGCAATGCAATCGCCCTGTAATGCTTTACTTTATCACTAAGTGGTAGCGATAGTCGTAGAAGCAATAGTTGGCAAGACGACAAGGATGCTACGATGGAGATCAAAGGTGTCGCGCCGGTGACGATGGTGATCATGACGGTGCTTTGAGATGGAGATCACAAGCACAAGATGATGATGATGATGGCCATATCATATCACTTATATTGATTGCATGTGATGTTTATCTTTTATGCATCTTATTTTGCTTTGATTGATGGTAGCATTATAAGATGATCTCTCACTAAATTTCAAGATAAAAGTGTTCTCCCTGAGTATGCACCGTTGCCAAAGTTCGTCGTGCCGAGACACCACGTGATGATCGGGTGTGATAAGCTCTACGTCTATCTACAACGGGTGCAAGCCAGTTTTGCACACACAGAATACTCGGGTTAAACCTGACGAGCCTCGCATATGCAGATATGGCCTCGGAACACTGAGACCGGAAGGTCGAGCATGAATCATATAGTAAATATGATCAACATAGTGATGTTCACCATTGAAAACTACTCCATTTCACGTGATGACCGGTTATGGTTTAGTTGATTTGGATCACGTGATCACTTAGATGATTAGAGGGATGTCTATCTAAGTGTGAGTTATTACGTAATATGATTAATTGAACTTAAGTTTATCATGAACTTAGTACCTGATAGTATTTTGCATGTCTATGTTTGTTGTAGATAGATGACTCGTGTTGTTGTTCCGTTGAATTTTAATGCGTTCCTTGAGAAAGCAAAGTTGAAAGATGATGGTAGCAATTACACGGACTGGGTACGTAACTTGAGGATTATCCTCATTGCCGCACAGAAGAATTACGTCTTGGAAGCACCGCTAGGTGCCAAACCTGCTGCAGGAGCAACACCAGATGTTATGAACGTCTGGCAGAGCAAAGCTGATGACTACTCGATAGTTCAGTGTGCCATGCTTTACGGCTTAGAACTGGGACTTCAACGACGTTTTGAACGTCATGGAGCATATGAGATGTTCCAAGAGTTGAAGTTAATATTTCAAGCAAATGCCCGGATTGAGAGATATGAAGTCTCCAATAAGTTCTACAGCTGCAAGATGGAGGAGAATAGTTCTTTCAGTGAGCATATACTCAGAATGTCTGGGTATAACAATCACTTGATTCAACTGGGAGTTAATCTTCCGGATGATAGCGTCATTGACAGAATTCTTCAATCACTGCCACCCAGCTACAAGAGCTTCGTGATGAACTATAACATGCAAGGGATGGATAAGACGATTCCCGAGCTCTTCGCACTGCTAAAGGTTGCGGAGGTAGAAATCAAGAAGGAGCATCAAGTGTTGATGTTCAATAAGACCACCAGTTTCAAGAAAAAGGGCAAAGAGAAGAAAAAGGGGAACTTGAAGAAGAACAGCAAACAAGTTGCTTCTCAAGAGAAGAAACCCAAGTCTGGACCTAAGCCTGAGACTGAGTGTTTCTACTGCAAGCAAACTGGTCACTGGAAGCGGAACTGCCCCAAGTATTTGGCGGATAAGAAGGATGGCAAGGTGAACAAAGGTATATGTGATATACATGTTATTGATGTGTACCTTACCAGAGCTCGCAGTAGCACCTGGGTATTTGATACTGGTTCTATTGCTAATATTTGCAACTCAAAACAGGGACTACGGATTAAGCGAACACTGGCTAAGGACGAGGTGACGATGCGCGTGGGAAATGGTTCCAAAGTCGATGTGATCGTCGTCGGCACGCTACCTCTACATCTACCTTCGGGGTTAGTTTTAGACCTAAATAATTGTTATTTGGTGCCAGCGTTAAGCATGAACATTATATCTGGATCTTGTTTGATGCGAGACTGTTATTCATTTAAATCTGAGAATAATGGTTGTTCTATTTATATGAGTAATATCTTTTATGGTCATGCACCCGTGTAGAGTGGTCTATTTTTGATGAATCTCGATAGTAGTGATACACATATTCATAATGTTGAAGCCAAAAGATGCAGAGTTGATAATGGTAGTGCAACATATTTGTGGCACTGACGTTTGGGTCATATTGGTATAAAGCGCATGAAGAAACTCCATATTGATGGACTTTTGGAATCACTTGATTATGAATCACTTGGTACTTGCGAGCCATGCCTCATGGGCAAGTTGACTAAAACGCCATTCTCCGGAACTATGGAGCGAGCAACTAATTTGTTGGAGATCATACATACTGATGTATGTTGTCCAATGAATGTTGAGGCTCGCGGCGGGTATCGTTATTTTCTCACCTTCACAGATGATTTAAGCAGATATGGGTATATCTACTTAATGAAACATAAGTCTGAAACATTTGAAAAGTTCAAAGAATTTCAGAGTGAAGTTGAAAATCATCGTAACAAGAAAATAAAGTTTCCACAATCTGATCGTGGAGGAGAATATTTGAGTTACGAGTTTGGTCTACATTTGAAACAATGCGGAATAATTTCGCAACTCACGCCACCCGGAACACCACAGCGTAATGGTGTGTCCGAACGTCATAATCGTACTTTACTAGATATGGTGCGATCTATGATGTCTCTTACTTATTTACCGCTATCGTTTGGGGGTTATGCTTTAGAGACGGCTGCATTCACATTAAATAGGGCACCATCGAAATCTGTTGAGACGACGCCTTATGAACTGTGGTTTGGCAAGAAACCAAAGTTGTTATTTCTTAAAGTTTGGGGCTGTGATGCTTATGTGAAAAAGCTTCAACCTTTAAGCTCGAACCCAAATCGGAGAAATGTGTCTTCATAGGATACCCAAAGGAAACTATTGGGTACACCTTCTATCACAGATCCGAAGGCAAGACATTCGTTGCTAAGAATGGATCCTTTCTAGAGAAGGAGTTTCTCTCGAAAGAAGTGAGTGGGAGGAAAGTAGAACTTGATGAGGTAACAGTACCTGCTCCCTTATTGGAAAGTAGTTCATCACAGAAACTAGTTCCTGTGACGTCTACACCAATTAGTGAGGAAGTTAATGATGATGATCATGAAACTTCAGATCAAGTTGTTACTGAACCTCGCAGGTCAAACAGAATAAGATCCGCACCAGAGTGGTATGGTAATCATGTTCTGGAGGTTATGTTACTAGACCATGATGAACCTACGAACTATGAAGAAGCGATGGTGAGCCCAGATTCCACAAAATGTCTTGAGGCCATGAAATCTGAGATGGGATCCATGTATGAGAACAAAATGTGGACTTTGGTTGACTTGCCCGATGATCGGCAAGCCATCGAGAATAAATGGATCTTCAATAAGACTGACGCTGACGGTAATGTTACTGTCTATAAAGCTCGACTTGTTGCAAAAGGTTTTCGACAAGTTCAAGGGATTGACTACGATGAGACTGATGACCCACAAGTATAGGGGATCTATCGTAGTCCTTTCGATAAGTAAGAGTGTCAAACCAAATGAGGAGCAGAAGGAAATGATAAGCGGTTTTCAGCAAGGTATTCTCTGCAAGCACTGAAATTATAGGTAATAGATAGTTTTGTGATAAGGTAATTTGTAACGAGCAACAAGTAACAAAAGTAAATAAAGTGCAGCAAGGTGGACCAATCCTTTTTGTAGCAAAGGACAAGCCTGGACAAACTCTTATATAGAGAAAAGCGTTCCCGAGGACACATGGGAATATCGTCAAGCTAGTTTTCATCACATTAATATGATTCGCGATCGGTACTTTGATAATTTGGTATGTGGGTGGACCGGTGCTTGGGTACTGTGCTTACTTGGAAAAGCATCCCACTTATGATTAACCTCTATTGCAAGCATCCGCAACTACAACAAAAGTATTAAGGTAAACCTAACCATAGCATGAAACATATGGATCCAAACCAGCCCCTTACGAAGCAACGCATAAACTAGGGTTTATGCTTTTGTCACTCTAGCAACCCATCATCTACTTATTACTTCCCAATGCCTTCCTCTAGTCCCAAATAATGGTGAAGTGTCATGTAGTCGATGTTCACATAACACCACTAGAGGAGAGACAACATACATCTCATCAAAATATCGAACGAATACCAAATTCACATGACTACTAATAGCAAGACTTCTCCCATGTCCTCAGGAACAAACGTAACTACTCACAAAGCATATTCATGTTCATAATTAGAGGGGTATTAATGTGCATATAGGATCTGAACATATGATCTTCCACCAAATAAACCAACTAGCATCAACTACAAGGAGTAATCAACACTAGTAGCAATCTATAGGTACCAATCCCAGACTTAGAGACAAGAATTGGATACAAGAGATGAACTAGGGTTTGAGAGGAGATGGTGCTGGCGAAGATGTTGATGGAGATTGGCCCCCTCCCCATGAGAGGAGCGTTCGTGATGACGATGGCGATGATTTCCCCCTCCCGGAGGGAAGTTTCCCCGGCAGAACAGCTCCGCCAAAGCCCTAGATTGGTTCCGCCAAGGTTCCGCCTTGTGGTGGCGGAGTCTCGTCTCGAAAGCTTGCTTATGATTTTTTTTCTCAACAAAAGACTCCACATAGCAGAAGATGGGCATCGGAGGGCCACCAGGGGGCCCACGAGGCAGGGGGCGCGCCCCCACCCTCGTGGCTGGTGACTGGCCCCCCTCTGGTACTTCTTACGCTTAGTATTTTTTATATGTTCTGAAAATAACTTCCGTGAAGTTTCAGGACTTTTGGAGCTGTGCAGAATAGGTCTCTAATATTTGCTCCTTTTCTAGCCCAGAATCCCAGCTGCCGGCATTCTCCCTCTTTATGTAAACCTTGTAAAATAAGAGAGGATAGGCATAAGTATTGTGACATAATTTGCAATAACAGCCCATAATGCAATAAATATCGATATAAAAGCATGATGCAAAATGGACGTATCAACTCCCCCAAGCTTAGACTTCGCTTGTCCTCAAGAGAAAGCCGAAATCGAAAAATATGTCCACATGTTTAGAGATAGAGGTGTCGATAAAAATAAAATACAGACATGAGGGCATCATGATCTTTCTTAGAACAGTAACATATATATATATATATATATATATATATATATATATATATATTGTCATATGATCTCTTATGCTAAAGTAACAATTCAATCACAATTTCAAGTATGAATCATAAACTTCATTCAAAACTAACAAACTATAATCTCAGTCATTGAAGCAATTGCAATTTATCATAACATAGGAAAGAGTCAATATAAGAGCTTTTCAGCAAGTCCACATACTCAACTATCATATAGTCTTTCATAATTGCTAACACTCACGCAATACTTATGGGTATGGAGTTTTAATCGGACACAGAGGAAGATAGGGGCTTATAGTTTTGCCTCCCAACATTTTACCTCAAGGGTAATGTCAACAATAATAGTTCATGAAAACTCGCATCCAATTAGCCATATATACTAGGATCTTTCCAACATATTGTGCTTGCCAAAAGATAAAATGTAAAAAGGAAAGGTGAGGATCACCATGACTCTTATATAAGGTGGGAGATAAAAGTAAAAGATAGGCCCTTCGCAGAGGGAAGCAGAGGTTGTCATGCGCTTTTATGGTTGGATGCACAAAATCTTAATGCGAAAGAACATCACTTTATATTTCCACTTGTGATATGGACCTTTATTATGCAGTCCGTCGCTTTTATTTCTTCCACATCACAAGATCGTATAAAGCTTATTTTCTCCCACACTAATTAGTCATACATATTTAGAGAGCAATTTTTATTGCTTGCACCGATGACAACTTACTTGAAGGATCTTACTCAATCCATAGGTAGATATGGTGGACTCTCATGGCAAAACTGGATTTAGGGATATTTGGAAGCACAAGTAGTATCTCTACTTGGTGCAAAGAATTGGCTAGCATGAGAGGGAAAGGCAAGCTCA
Organism: Triticum dicoccoides; assembly: GCF_002162155.2. NCBI lineage: Eukaryota > Viridiplantae > Streptophyta > Magnoliopsida > Poales > Poaceae > Triticum > Triticum dicoccoides. The sequence goes on along the minus strand of NC_041392.1, from coordinate 277,227,176 downwards.
ACATGTTGGATGATCCATGACAATATAATTTATCTCAGATGAAAGAGAACATAACCCATTACGTTGTCTTCCTTGTCCAACGTCAACTCTTTAGCACGTCATATTTTAATGAGTGCTCACAATCATAAAAGATGTCCAAGATAGTGTATTTATATGCGAACCTCTCTTTCTTTATTACTTCCTATTAATTGCAACGATGACCAAAACTACGTTTGTCAACTCTCAACAACTTTTAATCATCATACTCTTTATGTGTGAGCTCATTACTCTCCATAAGATCCATATGATCTCTTTTATTTATTTTTATTTCTTATCTTTTATTTTATTCCCTCAAGATCATAGCAAAATCATCAAGCCCTTGACTCAACACTAATCTTTATTATATAGCTCACGGACTCGATTACATAGAGGGATCATAAAGCAAAATTCAAAACTAGATCATACTAAAAACTTTTATTCTACTAGATCAAAATGTTATCAAAAGGATCGAACTAAGAAAAATGGTAAGGATGAAGGTGATGGTGATACGATACCGGGGCACCTCCCCCAAGCTTGGCAGTTGCCAAGGGGAGTTCCCATACCCATGTGATTATGTATCCTTTTGGGGGGATGGTGATGTGATATTCTTGGCGATGATGCCCCTCAGGATACGATTCTCCTCCTCGAGCTTATTGACTTGCTGCTTGAGGTCCATTATTTCCTTTCGAAGCTTTCCTGTAACAACCAAAGCTCCTTGCACCCAAGGGTGTTGCATAGCTACAGGAGAACAAGTGACACTCTTTTTCATATTTTCATAAGAAAGAAATCTAACATTGGAAGGGATAACCGAGTTTGGGATAGCCGAGTTCTGAAGTTCCCCCATTGTGAATCCAGCTCGGAAGTTCCTCCATGGCATCTATCCTCTTAAAATCAGCATCCATCTCTTCCTCCATTGCTGGCCCAAAATGGTCAGCATTGCTATTTGTCATTGATATCGATGCCGGATGAGACACCCGGCTCTCCCCGACTGACTCTTGAGAAGACATCTTGCTCTAATCTGCAGCAGCAACAGCACGAAACGGAAACAAAGGATAATTGCGTGATACGGGAGTCAAAACCTTCGGGAGATTATATAATGAATTTTTACTGACAAAAATACGTATCATACAAGAAAATGGAGTCTTGAGAGCACACGAGGTGCCCACGAGGTAGGGGCGCGCCCTCCACCCTCGTGGAGCCCTCGTGTCCTTCCCGGACTGCTTCTTATTTTTCTATTTTTCTAAATATTCCAAAACGGAGAAAAATTGCCATTAGAACTGTTTTGGAGTCAGTTTACTTACCGTACCACATACATATTCCTTTTCGGAGTCTGAAACGTTCCAGAAAGTGTCCCTTATGTATTCCTCCGGGGTTACGGTTTCAATAACATTGGTTTCAATATTTATAGGATTACCTGAGATATAATGTTTGATTCTTTGACCGTTCACCACCTTCGGATTTGTGCCTTCGAAGTTGTTGATTTTTATGGCACCGGAACGATAGACCTCCTCGATAACGTAAGGACCTTCCCATTTAGAGAGAAGCTTTCCTGCAAAAAATCTTAAACGAGAGTTGTATAGAAATACATAATCACCTACATTAAACTCACGCTTTTGTATTCTTTTGTCATGCCATCTTTTAACTTTTTCTTTAAACAATTTGGCATTCTCATAGGCTTTGGTTCTCCATTCATCAAGTGAGCTAATGTCAAATAACCTCTTCTCACCGGCAAGTTTGAAGTCATAATTGAGCTCTTTAATAGCCCAATAAGCCTTATGTTCTAGTTCGAGAGGTAAGTGACATGCTTTTCCATAAACCATTTTATACGGAGACGTACCCATAGGATTTTTATATGCAGTTCTATAGGCCCATAATGCATCATCAAGTTTCTTGGACCAATGCTTTCTAGATCTATTAACAGCCTTTTGCAAAATTAATTTGAGTTATCTATTACTCAATTCTACTTGACCACTAGACTGTGTGTGATAAGGAGATGCAATTCTATGATTAACATCATACTTAGCAAGCATTTTACGGAAAGCACCATGAATAAAATGTGAACCACCATCAGTCATTAAATATCTAGGGACTCCAAACCTCGGAAAAATAACTTCTTTAAGCATCTTAATAGAGGTGTTATGATCAGCACTACTAGTTGGAATAGCTTCTACCCACTTAGTAACGTAATCAACAACAAGTAAAATATGTGTATATCCATTAGAGGCAGGAAAAGGTCCCATATAATCAAAGCCCCAAACATCAAATGGTTCAATAACAAGTGAATAATTCATAGGCATTTCTTGACGTCTACTAATATTACCAATTCTTTGACATTCATCACAAGATAAGACAAACTTACGGGCATCCTTGAAGAGAGTAGGCCAATAAAAACCGGATTGCAATACCTTATGTGCAGTTCTATCTCCAGCGTGGTGTCCTCCATAAGATTCGGAGTGACACTTGCGTAGGGTAAGTTCTTGTTCATGCTCAGGTACACAACGTCTAATAACACCATCTACTCCTTCTTTATAAAGATGTGAGTCATCCCAAAAGTAATGTCTCAAATCATAGAAGAACTTTTTCTTTTGCTGGTATGTGAAATTAGGTGGTATAAACTTAGCAACAATATAATTAGCATAATCAGCATACCATGGAGCAGTTCGAGAAGCATTTATTACATTTAATTGTTCATCAGGAAAGGTATCATCAATAGGTAGTGGGTCATCCAGAACATTCTCTAACCTAGACAAGTTGTCTGCAACGAGGTTCTCAGCTCCCTTTCTATCAATAATATGCAAATCAAATTCTTATAGCAAGAGAACCCATCTAATAAGTCTAGGTTTAGCATCTTTCTTTTCCATAAGATATTTAATAGTAGCATGATCCGTGTGAATAGTTACTTTAGAATCAACAATATAAGGCCTGAACTTATCACAAGCAAATACAACTGCTAAGAATTCCGTTTCGGTTGTAGCATAATTTCTCTGGGCATTGTTTAGAGTTTTACTAGCATATTGAATAACATTTAGTTTCTCATCAACTCTTTGCCCTAGAACAACACCTACAGCATAATCACTAGCATCACACATAATTTCAAAAGGTAAATTCCAATCAGGTGGCTGAACAATAGGTACAGAGATCAATGATTTCTTAAGTATTTCAAATGCTTCTACACAATCATCATCAAAGACGAATGGTATATCTTTTTGTAATAAATTAGTCAAAGGCCGAGAAATTTTTGAGAAGTCCTTAATGAACCTCCTATAAAATCCGGCATGACCAAGGAAACTTCTTATACCTTTGATGTCCTTGGGACACGCCATCTTTTCAATAGCATCAACTTTAGCTTTATCAACTTCAATGCCCCTTTTAGAAATTTTGTGCCCCAAGACAATACCTTCATTAACCATAAAGTAGCACTTCTCCCAATTCAAGACAAGGTTAGTTTCTTCACATCTCTGCAAAACTCGATCAAGGTTGCTTAAGCAATCATCAAAAGAGGATCCATAAACGGAGAAATCGTCCATGAATACCACACATATCTTTTCACAAAAATCAGAAAATATAGCCATCAGGCATCTTTGAAAGGTAGCAGGTGCATTACATAAACCAGAAGGCATACGTCTATAAGCAAAAGTACTGAAAGGGCAAGTAAAAGTGGTCTTAGATTGAGCAACAGCTGATACATGTATTTGAGAGAAACCAGAATAACCATCTAGAAAGCAAAAATGTGTATGTTTGGATAATCTTTCTAGCATTTGATCAATGAAAGGTAAGGGGTACTGATCTTTTTAGTAGCCTTATTTAATTTGTGGAAATCAATTACCATCCTATAACCTGTAATAATTCTTTGCGGAATCAATTCATCTTTATCATTAGGAACGACAGTAATACCTCCCTTCTTAGGAACACAATGGACAGGACTTACCCACTGACTATCAGCAACGGGATAAATTATACCTGCCTCAAGGAGCTTTAGTATTTCTTTTCTTACCACTTCTTTCATCTTAGGATTTAGCTGTCGTTGGTGGTCAATAACTGGTTTGGCATCTTTCTCCAAATTTATTTTGTGTTGACATAGAGTGGGACTAATGCCCTTAAGATCATCAAGAGTATATCCAATAGCAGCACGGTGCTTCTTCAGAGTTTTCAATAATTTTTCTTCCTCCTTCTCTGAAAGGTTAGCACTAATAATAATAGGATATATCTTCTTTTCATCAAGATAAGCATATTTAAGAGTATCAGGCAATGGTTTAAGCTCAAACACGGGATCACCCTTGGGTGGAGGAGGATCCCCTAAGATTTCAATAGGCAAGTTGTGTTTCAGAATAGGACCCTGTTTAAAGAACACCTCATCTATTTCCCTTCTTTCATTCATAAACATATCATTTTCATGGTCCAGCAAATATTGTTCTAAAGGATCACTAGGAGGTACGGCAATAGAAGCAAGACCAATAATTTCATCTTTACTAGGCAATTCCTCTTCACGGTGTTGTCTATGAAATTTAGAAAAGTTGAACTCATGAGACATATCACCTAAACCAATAGTAACAACATCCTTTTTGCAGTCTATCCTAGCATTAATAGTGTTTAAGAAGGGTCTACCAAATATAATGGGACAAAAGCTATCCAAGAACAAGAAAATCAGCAGGATATTTAGTTTTCCCACACAATACTTCAACATCTCTAACAATCCCAATTGGTGAAATAGTATCTCGGTTGGCAAGTTTAATTGTGACATCAATATCTTCTATCTCAGCAGGTGCAATATCATGCATAATTTCTTTGTATAAGTCAATAGGTTTTGCACTAGCACTATCACCCATATCACACAAGCCATGATAACAATGATCTCCTATTTTAACAGAAATAACAGGCATGCCTACTGCAGGTCTATGTTTATCTTTAGCACAAGGTTTAGCAATTCTATCAGTTTCATCACAGAAATAAATAACATGCCCATCAATATTATCAGCCAAGAGATCCTTAACAATAGCAATATTAGGTTCAACTTTAACTTGCTCAGGAGGTGTATAGGTTCTAATATTGCTTTTACGAACCACAATTGAAGCTTTAGCATGATCTTTTATCCTAACAGGAAAAGGTGGTTTCTCAACATAAATAGTAGGAACAATAGGATCATTATAAGTGATAGTCTTTTCTTCAACTTTAATATGTGCAACTACTTTTACTTCTATGGGAGGATGATATTTAAACCACTTCTCCTTAGGGAGATCAACAGGAGTAGCAAAAGATTCACAGAAAGAACCTACTATCTCAGAGTCAAGTCCATATTTAGTGCTAAATTTACGGAAAACATCAGTATCCATAAAAGATTTAACACAATCAAACTTAGGTGTCATACCTAACTCCTTACCTTCGTCGAGATCCCAATCTTCAGAGTTGCGTTTAATTATTTCCAATAAATCCCATTTGAATTCAATAGTCTTCATCATAAAAGAGCCAGCACAAGAAGTATCGAGCATGGTGCGATTGTTATCATAAAGCCGAGCATAAATTTTTTGGATAATCATTTCTCTTGAGAGCTCATGATTGGGGCATGAATATAACATTGATTTAAGCCTCCCCCAAGCTTGAGCGATGCTTTCTCCTTCGCGATGCCAAAAATTATATATATAATTGCGATCATGATGAACAAGATGCATAGGATAAAACTTCTGATGAAATTCCAATTTCAATCGTTTGTAGTTCCATGATCTCATATCATCACATAGCCAATACCATGTCAATGCATCTCCCTCCAAATATAAAGGGAAGACCTTCTTCTTGATAACAGCATCGGGCATACCTGCAAGCTTAAATAATCCACAAACTTCATCCACATATATTAGGTGCTCATCGGGATGTAATGTTCCATCTCCTGCAAAAGGATTAGCTAGCAGTTTTTCTATCATACCCGAAGGAATTTCAAAGTAGACATTTTCATTTTCAGTAGGTTCAGTAGGTTGAGTATGTTGAGGAGCAACTCTTTGCTCTACTAGTCGAGGTGAAGATACCCCAAACAAGCCCCTCGGAGGATTACTTTCCATAGTAACAAGTGACAGTAAATTTCAGCACACTATATAAATTTTTCCTTACCAAATTCCACCTACCAAAGGCACTTCACTCCCCGGCAGCGGCGCCAGAAAAGAGTCTTGATGACCCACAAGTATAGGGGATCTATCGTAGTCCTTTCGATAAGTAAGAATGTCGAACCCAACAAGGAGCAAAAGGAAATGATAAGCGGTTTTCAGCAAGGTATTCTTTGCAAGCACTGAAATTATAGGTAATATATAGTTTTGTGATAAGATAATTTGTAACGAGCAACAAGTAACAAAAGTAAATAAAGTGCAGCAAGGTGGCCCAATCCTTTTTGTAGCAAAGGACAAGCCTGGACAAACTCTTATATAGAGAAAAGCGCTCCCGAGGACACATGGGAATATCGTCAAGCTAGTTTTCATCATGTTCATATGATTCGCGTTTAGTACTTTGATAATTTGGTATGTGGGTGGACCGGTGCTTGGGTACTGTCCTTACTTGGAAAAGCACCCCACTTATGATTAAACTCTATTGCAAGCATCCGCAACTACAACAAAAGTATTAAGGTAAACCTAACCATAGCATGAAACATATGGATCCAAATCAGCCCCTTACGAAGCAACGCATAAACTAGGGTTTAAGCTTCTATCACTCTAGCAACCCATCATATACTTATTACTTCCTAATGCCTTCCTCTAGGCCCAAATAATGGTGAAGTGTCATGTAGTCGACGTTCACATAACACCACTAGAGGAGAGACAACATACATCTCATCAAAATATTGAATGAATACCAAATTCACATGACTACTAATAGCAAGACTTCTCCCATGTCCTCAGGAACAAACGTAACTACTCACAAAGCATATTCATGTTCATAATCATAGGGGTATTAATGTGCATATAGTATATGAACATATGATCTTCCACCAAATAAACCAACTAGCATCAACTACAAGGAGTAATCAACACTACTAGCAACCTACAAGTACCAATTCCAGACTTAGATACAAGAATTGGATACAAGAGATGAACTAGGGTTTGAGAGGAGATGGTGCTGGTGAAGATGTTGATGGAGATTGGCCCTCTCCTGACGAGAGGAGCGTTGGTGATGACGATGGCGATGATTTCCCCCTCCCGGAGGGAAGTTTCCCCGGCAGAACAGCTCCGTCAGAGCCCTAGATTGGTTCCACCAAGGTTCCGCCTCGTGGCGGCAGAGTCTCGTCCCGAAAGCTTGCTTATGATTTTTTTCTCAACGAAAGACTCCATATAGCAGAAGATGGGCATCGGAGGGCCACCAGGGGGCCCACGAGGCAGGGGACGCGCCCGGGGGGTAGGGTGCGCCCCCACCGTCGTGGCTGGTGAGTGGCCCCCTCTAGTACTTCTTGCGCTCAGTATTTTTTATATATTCTGAAAATAACTTCCGTGAAGTTTCAGGACTTTTGGAGATGTGCAGAATAGGTCTCTAATATTTGCTCCTTTTCCAGCCCAGAATCCCAGCTGCCGGCATTCTCCCTCTTTATGTAAACCTTGTAAAATATGAGAGAATAGGCATAAGTATTGTGACATAATGTGTAATAACAACCCATAATGCAATAAATATTGATATAAAAGCATGATGCAAAATGGATGTATCAGAGACCTTCTCACCCGTAGCGATGCTTAAGTCTGTCCGAATCGTATTAGCAATATCCGCATTTTATTATTATGAAATTTGGCAAATGGATGTCAAAACTGCATTCCTGAATGGATTTCTGGAAGAAGAGTTGTATATGATGCAACCGGAAGGTTTTGTCGATCCAAAGGGAGCTAACAAAGTGTGCAAGCTCCAGCGATCCATTTATGGACTGGTGCAAGCCTCTCGAAGTTGGAATAAATGTTTTGATAGTGTGATAAAAGCATATGGTTTTATACAGACTTTTGGAGAAGCCTGTATTTACAAGAAAGTGAGTGGGATCTCTGTAGCATTTCTGATATTATATGTGGATGACATATTGTTGATTGGAAATGATATAGAATTTCTAGATAGCATAAAAGGATATTTGAATCAGAGTTTTTCAATGAAGGACCTCGGTGAAGCTGCTTATATATTGGGCATCAAGATCTATAGAGATAGATCGAGACGCTTAATTGGACTTTCACAAAGCACATACCTTGACAAAGTTTTGAAGAAGTTCAAAATGGATCAAGCAAAGAAAGGGTTCTTGCATGTGTTACAAGGTGTGAAGTTGAGTAAGACTCAATGCCCGACCACTGCAGAAGATAGAGAGAAAATGAAAGATGTTATCTATGCTTCAGCCATAGGCTCTATCATGTATGCAATGATGTGTACCAGACCTGATGTGTGCCTTGCTATTAGTTTAGCAGGGAGGTACCAAAGTAATCCAGGAGTGGATCACTGGACAGCGGTCAAGAACATCTTGAAATACCTAAAAAGGATGAAGGATATGTTTCTCATTTATGGAGGTGACAAAGAGCTCGTCGTAAATGGTTACGACGATGCAAGCTTTGACACTGATCCGGACGATTCTAAATCGCAAACCGGATACGTGTTTTTATTAAATGGTGGAGCTGTCCGTTGGTGCAGTTCTAAACAAAGCGTCGTAGTGGGATCTACATGTGAAGCAGAGTACATAGCTGCTTCGGAAGCAGCAAATGAAGGAGTTTGGATGAAGGAGTTCATATCCGATCTAGGTGTCATATCTAGTGCATCGGGTCCAATGAAAATCTTTTGTGACAATACTGGTGCAATTGCTTTGGCAAAGGAATCCAGATTTCACAAGAGAACCAAGCACATCAAGAGATGCTTCAACTCCATCCGGGATCAAGTCCAGGTGGGAGACATAGAGATTTCCAAGATACATACGGATTTGAATGTTGCAGACCCATTGACTAAGCCTCTTCCACGAGCAAAACATGATCAGCACCAAGTCTCCATGGGTGTTAGAATCATTACTGTGTAATCTAGATTATTGACTCTAGTGCAAGTGGGAGACTGAAGGAAATATGCCCTAGAGGCAATAATAAAGTTATTATTTATTTCCTTATATCATGATAAATGTTTATTATTCATGCTAGAATTGTATTAACTGGAAACATGATACATGTGTGAATACATAGACAAACAGAGTGTCACTAGTATGCCTCTACTTGACTAGCTCGTTGATCAAAGATGGTTATGTTTCCTAACCATAGACAAAGAGTTGAATGATGTGATTGACTTGACCCATTCCGTTAGCTTAGCACTTGATCGTTTAGTATGTTGCTATTGCTTTCTTCATGACTTATACATGTTCCTATGACTATGAGATTATGCAACCCCCGTTTACCGGAGGAACACTTTGTGTGCTACAAAATGTCACAACATAACTGGGTGATTATAAAGGTGCTCTACAGGTGTCTCCGAAGGTACTTGTTGGGTTGGCGTATTTCAATATTAGGATTTGTCACTCCGATTGTCGGAGAGGTATCTCTGGGCCCACTCGGTAATATGATAACCCACAAGTATAGGGGATCGCAATATTTTTCGAGGGTAGAGTATTCAACCCAAATTTATTGATTCGACACAAGGGGAGCCAAAGAATATTCTCAAGTATTAGCAGCTGAGTTGTCAATTCAACCACACCTAGAAACTTAATATCTGCAGCAAAGTATTTAGTAGCAAAGTAATATGATAGTAGTGGTAGCGATAGCAAAAGGTAATGATAACAAAAGTAATGTTTTTGGTATTTTGTAGTGATTGGAACAATAGCAACAAAAAAGTAAATAAGCAGAGAACAATATATGGAAAGCTCGTAGGCAATGGATCGGTGATGGAGAATTATGCCGGATGTGGTTCATCATGTAACAGTCATAACCTAGGGTGACACAAAACTAGCTCCAATTCATCAATGTAATGTAGGCATGTATTCCGAATATAGTCATACGTGCTTATGGAAAAGAACTTGCATGACATCTTTTGTCCTACCCTCCCGTGGCAGCGGGATCCTAGCGGAAACTAAGGGATATTAAGGCCTCCTTTTAATAGAGTACCGGACCAAAGCATTAACACATAGTGAATACATGAACTCCTCAAACTACGGTCATCACCGGGACTGATCCCGATTATTGTCACTTTGGGGTTGCCGGATCATAACACATAGTAGGTGACTATTGCAAGATAGGATCAAGAACTCTCATATATTGATGAAAACATAATAGGTTCAGATCTGAAATCATGGCACTCGGGCCCTAGTGACAAGCATTAAGCATAGCAAAGTAATAGCAACATCAACCTCAGAACATAGTGGATACTAGGGATCAAACCCTAACAAAACTAACTCGATTACATGATAAATCTCATCCAACCCATCACCGTCCAGCAAGCCTGCGATGGAATTACTCACGCACGGCGGTGAGCATTATGAAATTGGTGATGGAGGAGGGTTGATGATGACGACGGCGATGGATTCCCCTCTCCGGAGCCCCGAACGGACTCTAGATCAGCCCTCCCGAGAGGTTTTAGGGCTTGGCGGCGGCTCCGTATCGTAAAACGCAATGAATCCTTCTCCTTGATTTTTTCTCTCTGAACACGAATATATAGAGTTGGAGTTGAGGTCGGAGGAGCTCCAGGGGGCCCATGAGGTAGGGGGCGCACCCCCACCCTCATGGCTAGGGTGTGGCCCCCCTGGCATTGATATTTTGCCAGTATTTTTTATTATTTCCAAAAATACGCTCCGTTGAGTTTCAGGTCCTTCCGAGAACTTTTGTTTGTGCACATAAATAACACCATGGAAATTCTGCTAAAAACAACGTCAGTCCGGGTTAGTTCCATTCAAATCATGCAAGTTAGAGTCCAAAACAAGGGCAAAAATGTTTGGAAAAGTAGATACGATAGAGACGTATCAACTCCCCCAAGCTTAAACCTTTGCTTGTCCTCAAGCAATTCAGTTGACAAACTGAAAGTGATAAAGAAAAACTTTTACAAACTCTGTTTGCTCTTGTTGTTGCAAATATGTAAAGCCAACATTCAAGTTTTCAGCAAAGATTATAAAGTAACCATATTCACAATAACGCTTAGGTCTCATGTTTACTCATATCAATGGCATAATCAACTAGCGAGCAATAATAATAAATGTCGAATGACAACACTTTCTCAAAACAATCATGATATGATATAACAAGATGGTATCTCGCTATCCCTTTCTGAGACCGCAAAACATAAATGCAGAGCACCTTTAAAGATCAAGGACTGATTAGACATTGTAATTCATGGTAAAAGAGATCCAGTCAAGTCATACTCAATGTAAACTAACAGTAATGAATGCAAATGACAGTGGTGCTCTCCAACTGGTGCTTTTTAATAAGAGGATGATGACTCAACATGAAAGTAAATAGATAGGCCCTTCGTAGAGGGAAGCAGGGATTTGTAGAGGTGCCAGAGCTCGATTTTGACATAGAGATGAATAATATTTTGAGCGGTATACTTTCATTGTCAACATAACAACCAAGAGATGGCGATATCTTCCATGCTACACACATTATAGGCAGTTCCCAAATAGAATGGTAAAGTTTATACTCCCCCTCCACCAACAAGCATCAATCCATGGCTTGCTCGAAACAACGAGTGCCTCCAACTAACAAGAGTCCTAGGGGGACTTTTGTTTGCAATTATTTTGATTTAGTTTGCATAAAGCATGGGACTGGGCATCCCGGTGACTAGCCATTTTCTCGGGAGTGAGGAGCGGAGTCCACTCCTCTTGAGAATAACCCGCCTAACATGGAAGATACGGACAGCCCTAGTTGATACATGAGCTATTCGAGCATACAAAACAGGATATTTATTTGAAGGTTTAGAGTTTGGCACATACAAATTTACTTGGAACGGCAGGTAGGTACCATATATAGGTAGGTATGGTGTACTCATATGGAATAACTTTGGGGTTTATGGGATTGGATGCACAAGCAGTATTCCCGCTTAGTATAGGTGAAGGCTATAAAAAGACTGGGAAGCGACCAGCTAGAGAGCGACAACAGTCATGAACATGCATTAAAATTAATCAACACCGAATGCAAGCATGAGTAGGATATAATGCACCATGAACATAAATATCGTAGAGGCTATGTTGATTTTGTATCAACTACATGTGTGAACATGTGCCAAGTCAAGCCACTCGAATCATTCAAAAGAGGATATCATCATATCATACCACATCACAACCATTTTAATAGCATGTTGGCACGCAAGGTAAACCTGTAACATCCCAAATTTTCAATTTGGATTGTTATACACTAGATCATCATTGCATATCATATTTCATTGCATTTTGGTTGATCCTAGAAATTCTACGCAACTCAAGGACCCTCGGAGAGAGTTGGGGATTTCGTTATTTTCATATTTGAGTTTTCTCAAATTTTGAAAATATGATCATTTGATTTTATTTATTTTATCTTCAATTATTTCTATTACAAAAATATGAGAGAGGGAATAAAATGACTTTCCCAAAATAAAGAAATATTGAGGGTTTAATAATAAAATCAAATAAGATTTTATTTTGGTTTTATGTGCTATTTTATTTGAATTTAGGAAAAATGCGCGTTTTCCAAAATTGCATTTAGGATCCAAATAAATGTTCATCTTGTACGGCTTGATTTTAGAAGCCGGGGAAAATTTATTTCGGGATTTTTTGAGTCCATTTAGTATTCTTTTTGTTTTTTTCTGAGTGTAACTATTTAAAAAAACACGAACCGACCTAACGGGCCATGTCCGACCCGGACACCTGGCCCGGCCGGCCTTATAAGCCGGGGAGGAGCCTAGCCGAGCCCCAAACCCTAGCACTGCCGCCCCGCGCCGCCGCCGCCGCCGATCGCCGGAGCCGCGTCGCCGTTCGCCGGAGCCGCCGAGGTAGACGCCGTTGCCTCGGTTTTCGCATAGAAAACCGATCGTTTTTAAAAAAAACCTTAGATCTATTTTTTTTGTTAGATCAGTTTTTTCGGTTTAGTTATTTAGCGAGCGTTCGCTTGTTCATTCGTTTTAACGAATGCGTTCATCGTTTAGATCCAGATAACGAACGTTCGTTTGATAATCTGTTCATCGTTTTTCTTTTTTTTGGATTAAATCCGCGATTTTTCTGATCGCGATTCCTGATCTGATTTTCGTTCTAGTATAACTTTTCGCTCGTTTATCAGAATCAGGCGATTCAAGCACTTGGAGTTTCGTCTCGAAACCCTTTTTCCGTTTAACCAACTCAAACAAGTTTTTGCCACTATAAAAAATTGCCCTAGATCTAGAATAGTAAACGAAGCCTGTTTCTTTTGTCGTTTGTCTTTCGTTGCTTCGTTCGATTTGATTCTTTTGCCAACCAGAGTTCTTAAGTTGAACTTTCTGGTTAGATCTCTTATTCTAGTTTTACCTGTGCATTAGTTGAGTACTTATTGTATGCTTGTTTGTTTGCGATAGAGTACCCGGAGTGCGCCGCTTGCTACTTCGAATCGATAGGTTTTGCGGATCATCAGCAAGGCAAGTAACACTTTGATCATACCTCCTACTACCCAGTTTTTATTGCATTAGATCAATCCTCACACATTGCATGATTAGGATCTAATTAAATTGTGGGTTCTGGGAAGTAGTTGAGGTAGTACCTATTACCTGTTTATGATCAAACCTTTGGGAGTTACTTCTACATTTGCTTATTTATGCCATGCTATGCTAGTAGACGTGGATTGGGTGAGTATATCCATGACAGATGTGAGATTGTTAAATTAATGGTTTATCTAAGGTGGCAACTTAAATACACATCTGGGTGGATTGAGGCACCTGGGTATTCCAGCAATTGCCTGTTTTTCTTTTGGACCGCCACCCAGGCTCAAAGGGATCATGAGATTATTCATGCTAGAAACTTCCGTGTGCAGCCACAAGCTACTATGGGCTCTAGCATAGTTGATTAAGTCGTGCGAACTCTTACAGTGGTAGACTAGCAGATGTAGGGGAAAGTAGGTGTAACGGTCTACCCGATCGTAAGGTGCCAGCGCTTCTGAAAGACTATGTCTCGGTCATCCGTTTCTCAAACACCCTGTAGTGCGAGAATCCCAATGGAGGAGATCGAGTCTTGTGGGGAAAAGTGCGCAAACCTCTGCAGAGTGTATAAACTAATCATGGTTAGCCGTGTCCCCGGTTATGGACATCTTGAGTATCTAGTACTTGGATTATCATGTGAATCTCATTGTGTTACTCTAATTAATTTTGTTGGGTTTTAATGATGATGTTTAATTGGGATTGAGAGGGTGTCTACACTCTCAATGTTTAACCACCACCATGATAGTTAAATAAACTTTATTCCTTTGCAGTAGGGAAAAATTGGCTTTACGCAAAACTGTAACCATAGAGCTTTCCACCAACCGAATATGCATATAGTATAGCCTTATTCTTTCATTGCATCTCTATGTGTTACCTTGCCAGCATATTCCATGTGCTGACCCGTTTCGGGCTGCAATGTTCATGTTGCAGACTTTTTAGATGACGATTAAGGTGCCTTTAGGTCGTGGTTCTAAACTCAGTGATGCCGTTGGAGTTGATGGACTCACTTATCTTCCAAGCCTTCTGCTGTTATCGTTATTAGATGGCCTTAAGCCATATTTATTGTAATAAGTTCTCTTTTGAGACACTCAATGTATTAAGTGTGTGATTGCTACTCTGTTATAAATCCTTCAAGTACTGTGTGGTGTCAGCATTACTGATCCAGGGATGACACCTGAGCACAGAGATTGGGCCGTTTGAGGTCTGGTCGCTACAAGATGGTATCAGAGCACATGCTGACTGTAGGACACGACCACTAAGCTAAAAGACCTAGATCACTACTCACTCTCTTCTCATTCTGACTCCTCATCTTTTCTACTCTTTTAGGATGGCGGATGCAAGGAACAAGTTCACGCAACCGGATGAAGATACACCCTTTGGACGTCACTTGAAGGAAGTCACTAGATATCTGAACATAGGAGTGCGAAGCTTCACCGGAACCTACAATGCCACTTTACCTGAAGAGGAGCTCTGGATGATTCAAGTTCTAGTTCCAGGAAGGACGTCCATGCCAGTCACTGAGCCCATAGAGTTTTATTTTGATGCACCAACCTGGAGTCTAGGAAAGAGCATGGAATCTCACATCGCCATGGGACGTATTGGAGAAGTTTACCGCAATGATCTCAAGGATACTATCTACCAGATTTGTGGGCGCCGAGATGAGCACTGGGAGATGATCAGCACCAGGAAGGATATATCAATTGCATCTTTTATCCAGGAGTTAAACCAGCACATTCGACGTCAGGAGAACAAGATGTGCGCAGACATGATAGATCTGAAGAAGGCAAGGACAAGAATCAAGGAACTGGAGGAAAAACTCAAGGCTACACGTGAAGATTATGAAGAGGAAATCAGAGTATTAGTGGAGAAGAATGATGATCTGATCAAGAAGATTGGAATATTTATGGGAGGCCCTACACCAGTAGAAGAAGACGAAGAACCCAAGGAGATTCGCCCGGAAGACTACATCATCATCGACGACACCGACTCGGATCCAGATGATAGCGATGATGACTATGTTGATGAAACTGGAGTAGATATCATGGAGTCTGCAACCGAAGAATATTTCTAGTAGACCACCCCATCAGTAGTAGTAGTCCACCATGTAAATATAGTAGTCCGAGCACTTTTGCGATAGTTAGATCGATTGTATGCCCTTGTTTGAGTGATTGAATGAAGTGAATTGTTTGTTTTTGCCTCATGTGCATATGGGTAGTGTTTTCTCTTTAGACCCCTCTCTATTCTTAAATCTCATCTTTTCTAAACCCTCAGATGCCTCCGAGACGTGACCCCAGATTTACCTTCCCACCGGAGCTCACCCAGTTGATCCAGCAGCAGAACACATTGATGCAGTTGCTAGTCCAGAATTAGGGAAACAACAACAACAACAACCCACCACCACCTGTTGATCACTTAGTCCGTTTTCTTAGGCTGAATCCGCCGGTGTTTTCCAGTAGCACCGAGCTGATAGTAGCAGATGATTGGCACCGCAAGACAGCAAGGGAGTTGACCGTGGCAGGATGCATAGATGCGGAAAAGGTGAAGTTTGCCGCACATCAGCTTGAAGGACCCGCAGCATCATGGTGGGAGAATTTCACAGCCACTTTCCCTGTCGACACTATCACATTGGACTAGTTTCAGCAGGCTTTCCGTACTGCCCATGCTTCAGCAGGAGCAATGGCCATGAAGAAGCGAGAGTTTCGCAACTTGCGCCAAGGAGGACGGACAGTTGGCCGGTATGTGGAGGATTTTAGTAAGCTAGCATGTTATGCCCCAGATGACGTTGCTACGGATGCAGCTAAGCAGGAGAAGTTTCTGGAAGGACTGAATGATGAGTTGAGCATGCAGTTGATGGTAGCAACCTTCAACAACTACCAGGAGTTGGTAGATCGTGCTCTCATGATTGAAGGGAAGCAGCAGCAGATTGAGAACCGCAAGAGGAAGTATGGACAAGGGAAGTACAATTTAGGAGCTCGGCAGAAGCCACGTTTTACCCCTAGGTCGGGAGGACATTTTCAGCATACCCATGGAGGAGGTAGCTCGCACAATCACAATGGCACCAAAAATGGTAATGGGAATGGAGGAAGCAACGGCCAAAACCGCACCAACCCATCAACCCCAGCCAAGAGAGACCTGAGCCAAGTCACTTGTTTCAAGTGCCAGAAGACCGGGCATTATGCCAACGAATGTCCTGAATCCCAGAATGGAAATGCAATGGAAGCTCTGGGAAGAAGCCGAACCCTTTCAATAGGGGACATGTGAACCACGTTAACGTGGAGGAGGTTGAAGAGCAGCAGGATGCAGTAATCGGTAAGTTTTTGGTTAAGTCATTTACTGCACTCGTTCTTTTTGATACTGGTGCATCGCATTCATACATATCAAGGGAATTCATGGATAAGTATAACCTGCCCACCAAAGTTCTTAGAACACCTATGTTAGTAAGCTCACCAGGAGCGGAGTATATGGCTAGTAATGGATGTTTTCAAGTGCCATTGAGTATAGGTAGGCATGTGTTTCCCTCGGATTTGATCATTTTGGAATCACAAGGTTTGGATGTAATTCTGGGTATGGATTGGCTGTCGATGTATGGAGGAAACATCGATTGCGCCAGTAAGTCAATTTTGCTTACCACCCTAGAAGGGAGAAGGATCAAATATGTATCCCGGCATGTGCCGAAAAGGACTCAAGTAAATTGCTTAACCGGAGTCATGCAGGAGGAAGTACCAGTGGTGAAGGATTTCCCTGATGTATTTCCAAAAGAGTTGCCAGGCATGCCAACAGATAGAGATATTGAGTTTTTGATTGAGATTTTGCCAGGCACAGGGCCAATATCTAAGAGACCATATAGGATGCCCGCAAAGGATTTGGTGCAGATTAAGAAGCGGATTAAGGAGTTACTAGTTAAAGTTTATATTCTCCCAAGTTCTTCGCCTTGGGGATCGCCAGTACTTCTAGTGGAGAAGAAGGATGGATCATTAAGGATGGTTGTTGATTATCGAGGATTGAATGAACTAACCATCAAGAACAAGTACCCGCTACCGATGATCAATGATCTGTTTGATCGATTGCAAGGAGCTAAGGTATTTTCCAAGATCGACATGCGATCAGGATACCATCAGTTGAGGATTCGAGAACAGGATATACCTAAGATGGCTTTTACCACCAGGTATGGGTTGTACGAGTATACCGTTGTGTCATTTGGTCTGACTAACACACCTGCATATTTTATGAACATGATGAACAAGGTGTTTATGGAGTTTTTGGATAAGTTCATCGTAGTGTTCATTGATGATATCCTGGTTTACTCGAAAAATGAAGAGGAGCATAAGGAGCATTTGCGTTTGGTACTTGGTAAGCTTAGAGAACATTACTTATATGCCAAGTTTAGCAAATGTGAGTTTTGGTTGAAGGAAGTTGGATTCCTCAGACATGTTATATCCGGAGAAGGTATAGCAGTAGATCCCACCAAGGTTGACACTGTCACAAATTGGGAAGTGCCAACAACAGTCGGAGAGATCCGGAGTTTTCTTGGACTCGCATGATACTACCGGAGATTTATTGAAAATTTCTCGAAGATTGCAAAACCTGTGATGGAGTTGTTGAAGAAGTATACAAAGTTCATATGGACCGAGGAATGTGAGGCCAGTTTCCAGGAGTTGAGGAAACGTTTGGTTACATCACCTGTGTTGATTTTGCCAGATCAGACCAAGGATTACAAGGTGTATTGCGACGCTTCACGTCGAGGACTTGGAGCAGTGCTTATGCAAGAAGTAAGAGTTGTTTCATATGTCTCACGACAGCTCAAGCCTCATGAATTAAATTATGCAACACATGATTTGGAGTTAGCAGCCGTAGTGCATGCGTTGAAGACTTGGAGACACTTTCTCATTGGAAACCATTGTGAGGTGTACACGGATCACAAGAGTTTGAAATACATTTTCACGCAAAAGGAATTGAATCTCAGACAAAGGAGATGGTTGGAGCTCATCAATGATTATGAAATGAGATTGCATTATCACCCCGGAAAGGCTAATGTAGTAGCTGATGCGTAGCCGTAAAAATCATGTCAACACCTTAATGATGGGAGATTTACCAAGGGAGTTAGCCGAAAATCTTCGTGAGCTATGTTTGGAGATAGTCCCGAGAGGCTATGTAGCAGCATTGGAGATTCAGTCTACTTTGATGGATAAGATCAGAGAAGCTCAAAGGACTGACAAGGAGATTGCTTCTATTAAGGAGAAAATGAGCAAGGGAAAAGCTAAAGGATTTCGTGAGGATGAGCATGATACCTTATGGTTTGAAGACCGCGTTTATGTGCCTAATGATTCGGAGATCAGGAAGTTAATTCTGCAAGAGGCCCATGATTCACCAAATTCGATTCACCCAGGAAATACCAAGATGTATTTGGATTTGAAGGATATTTTCTGGTGGACCGGAATGAAGAAGGATATTGCGGAGTATGTATCAGTTTGTGATGTATGTCAGAGAGTAAAGGCAGAGCATCAGAAGCCAGCAGAATTGCTACAGCCATTGCCAATACCAGAATGGAAGTGGGATAAGTTAGGCATGGATTTTATCACAGGATTGCCTAGAACTCATTCAGGCTATGACTCGATTTGGGTTGTAGTCGATCATTTGACAAAGGTAGCTCATTTCATTCCAGTGAAGACTACCTATACCAGTGCAAAGTTGGCAAAGATATACATGACCAGAATCGTATGTCTGCATGGAGTTCCAAGGAGCATTGTATCAGACAGAGGAACCCAATTTACCTCAAAGTTCTGGAATCAGTTGCATGAAACTTTGGGTACCAGGCTGGAGTTCAGTACAGCTTTCCATCCACAGACAGATGGACAGACCGAGAGAGTCAATCAGATTTTGGAGGATATGCTGAGAGCTTGTGCGCTAGATTACGGATCTAGTTGGGACGAGAATTTGCCATATGCAGAGTTCTCCTATAACAACAGTTATCAATCCAGTTTGAAAATGGCCCCTTTCGAAGCCTTGTACAGAAGGAGGTGCAGGACCCCATTATCGTGGGATGAAGTTGGAGACCGTCAGTTGTTTGGGCCAGATCTGATTAAGGAGTCAGAACAGAAAGGAAAATTGATTCGCGATAGGCTCAAGGTAGCCCAGTCCAGGCAGAAGAGCTATGCAGATTCTAAACGCAAGGAGACAGTTTACGAAGTCGGAGACCGAGTTTATCTTCGAGTATCTCCACTTCGAGGAGTTAAGCGCTTTGGAGTTAAGCGATAGTTAGCGCCATGTTTTGTAGGACCATACAAAGTTTTGGAGCATATGGGAGAAGTAGCCTACAAGTTGGAATTGCCCGAAGGATTGTCAGGAGTTCATGACGTGTTCCACGTTTCCCAGTTGAAGAAGTGCCACGCAGAGATGGCTGATATACCGCTTAGAGATACAGTGCCGCTGGAAGCGATTCAGCTGGACAGTGATTTGACCTATGAGGAGAAACCAGTCAAGATTCTAGAATATGCCAGTCGAGTCACCCACAGCAAGGTTATAAAGTTTTGCAAAGTTCAGTGGAGCCACCACACGGAGGATGAAGCCACCTGGGAGCGAGAGGAAGATTTGCTGAAGGACCACCCTCACCTATTTTCTAGCCAACCCGAATCTCGAGGGCGAGATTCATCTTAAGGGGGGTAGGTTTGTAACATCCCAAATTTTCAATTTGGAATGCTATACACTAGATCACCATTGGATATCATATTTCATTGCATTTTGGTTGATCCTAGAAATTCTACGCAACTCAAGGACCCTCGGAGAGAGTTGGGGATTTCGTTATTTTCACATTTGAGTTTTCTCAAATTTTGAAAATAGGATCATTTGATTTTATTTATTTTATTTTATCTTCAATTATTTCTATTACAAAAATATGAGAGAGGGAATAAAATGACTTTCCCAAAATAAAGAAATATTGAGGATTTAATAATAAAATCAAATAAGATTTTATTTTGGTTTTATTTGCTATTTTATTTGAATTTAGGAAAAATGCGCGTTTTTAAAAATTGCATTTAGGCCCCAAATAAATGTTAATCCTGTGCGGCTTGATTTTAGAAGCCGGGGAAAATTTATTTCGGGATTTTTGGAGTCCGTTTAGTATTCCTTTTGTTTTTTTATGAGCGAAACTATTCAAAAAAATGCGAACCGACCTAAC
The DNA here is from genome assembly GCF_002162155.2 of Triticum dicoccoides. NCBI lineage: Eukaryota > Viridiplantae > Streptophyta > Magnoliopsida > Poales > Poaceae > Triticum > Triticum dicoccoides. The sequence continues at coordinate 277,206,391 of NC_041392.1, read as the reverse complement.
AGGCCGTGTCCGACCCGGACACCTGGCCCAGCCGGCCTTATAAGCCGGGGAGGAGCCCAGCCGAGCACCAAACCCTAGCGCCGCCGCCGCCTGCGCCACCGCCCCGCCCCGCTGCCCCGCCGCCCTGCGCCGCCACCCGCGCCGCCCCGCTGCCCCGCCGCCCCGCCGCCGCCGCCGCCGACGATCGTTTTTTTAAAGAAACTTAGATCTGTTTTTTTCGTTAGATCGGTTTTTTAACAAACGCGTTCATCATTTAGATCCAGATAACGAACGTTCGTTCGTTAATCTGTTCGTCGTTTTTCTTTTTCTCGGATTAAATCCGCGATTTTTCTGATCGCGATTCCTGATCCGATTTTCGTTCTAGAATAACCTTTCGCTCGTTTATCGGAATCAGGCGATTCAAGCGCCTGGAGTTTCGTCTCGAAACCCTCTTTCCGTTTAACCAAGTCAAACAAGTTTTTTCCACTGTAAAAAATTGCCCTAGATCCATGTTGGGGATCATAGCAGAAATTAAAAAATTTCTACGCATCACCAAGATCAATCTATGGAGTATTCTAGCAACGAGGGGAATAGGAGTGCATCTACATACCCTTGTAGATCGCGAGCGGAAGCGTTCAAGAGAACGGGGATGATGGAGTCGTACTCGCCGTGATCCAAATCACCGATGACCAAGTGTCGAACGGACGGCACCTCCGCGTTCAACACACGTATGGAGCAGATGACGTCTCCTCCATCTTGATCCAGCAAGGGGGGAGAAGAGGTTGATGAAGATCCAGCAGCACGACGGCGTGGTGGTGGATGCAGCAGTGATTGCAGCAGGGCTTTGCCGAGCTTCTGCGAGAGGGAGAGGTGTAGCAAGGGAGAGGGAGGCGCCAAGGCTTGAGGTGTGGCTGCCCTCCCTTCCCCCTTTATATAGGCCCCCTAGGGGGGTGCGCCGGCCCTAGGAGATGGGGTCTCCTAGGGGAGGCGGCGGCCAAGGGGTGGAGTACCCCCCAAGGCAAGTGGAGGCGCCCCCTCCCCTAGGGTTCCCAACCCTAGGCGCATGGGGGGCCCAAGGGGGGGGGCGCACTAGCCCACTATGGGCTGGTTCCCCTCCCCACTTCAGCCCATGGGGCCCTCCGGGATGGGTGGCCCCACCCGGTGGACCCCCGGGACCCATCCGGTGGTCCCGGTACAATACCGGTGACCCCAAAACTTTCCCGATGGCCGAAACTACACTTCCTATATATAATTCTTCACCTCCGGACAATTCCGGAACTCCTCGTTACGTCCAGGATCTCATCCGGGACTCCGAACAACTTTCGGATTACTGCATACTCATATCTATACAACCCTAGCGTCACCGAACCTTAAGTGTGTAGAGCCTACGGGTTCGGGAGACAAGCAGACATGACCGAGACGACTCTCTGGTCAATAACCAACAGCGGGATCTGGATACCCATGTTGGCTCCTACATGCTCCTCGATGATCTCATCGGATGAACCACGATGTCGAGGACCTAATCAATCTCGTACTCAATTCCCTTTGTCAATCGGTACGTTACTTGCCCGAGACTCGATCGTCGGTATCCCAATACCTTGTTCAGTCTCGTTACCGGCAAGTCACTTTACTCGTACCGTAATGCATGATCCCATGATCAACCACTTGATCACATTGAGCTCATTATGATGATGCATTACCGAGTGGGCCCAGAGATACCTCTCCGTCATACGGAGTGACAAATCCCAGTCTCGATTCGTGCCAACCCAACAGACACTTTCGGAGATACCTGTAATGTACCTTTATAGTCACCCAGTTACGTTGTGACGTTTGGCACACCCAAGGCACTCCTACGGTATCCGGGAGTTGCACAATCTCATGGTCTAAGGAAATGATACTTGACATCCAGAAAAGCTACAGCAAACGAACTACACGATCTTTGTGCTATGCTTAGGTTTGGGTCTTGTCCATCACATCATTCTCCTAATGATGTGATCCCGTTATCAATGACATCCCCATGTCCATAGCCAGGAAACCATGACTATCTGTTGATCAACGAGCTAGTCAACTAGAGGCTCACTAGGGACACATTGTGGTCTATGTATTCACACATGTATTACAATTTCCGGATAATACAATTATAGCATGAATAATAGACAATTATCATGAACAAGGAAATATAATAATCATTTTATTATTGCCTCTAGGGCATATTTCCAACAATCCAGAATAGTAAACGAAGCCTGTTTCTTTTGCCGTTTGTCTTTCATTGCTTCGTTTGATTTGATTCTTTTTGCCAACCGGAGTTCTTAAGTTGAACTTTCTGGTTAGATCTCTTATTCGAGTTTTACCTGTGCATTAGTTGAGTACTTATTGTATGCTTGTTTGTTTGCGATAGAGTACCCGGAGTGCGCCGCTTGCTACTTCGAATCGCTAGGTTTTGCGGATCATCAGCAAGGCAAGTAACACTTTGATCATACCTCCTACTACCCAGTTTTTATTGCATTAGATCAATCCTCACACGCATGATTAGGATCTAATTAAATTATGGGTTCTGGGAAGTAGTTGAGGTAGTACCTATTACCTGTTTATGATCAAACCTTTGGGAGTTACTTCTACGTTTGCTTATTTATGCCATGCTATGCTAGTAGACGTGGATTGGGTGAGTATATCCATGACAGATGTGAGATTGTTAAATTAATGGTTTATCTAAGGTGGCAACTTAAATACACATCTGGGTGGATTGAGGCACCTGGGTATTCCAGCGATTGCCTATTTTTCTTTTGGACCGCCACCTAGGCTCAAAGGGATCATGAGATTATTCATGCTAGAAACTTCCGTGTGCAGCCACAAGCTACTATGGGCTCTAGCATAGTTGATTAAGTCGTGCGAACTCTTACAGTGGTAGACTAGTAGATGTAGGGGAAAGTAGGTGTAACGGTCTACCCGATCGTAAGGTGCTAGCGCTTCTGAAAGACTATGTCTCGGTCATCCGTTTCTCTAACACCCTGTAGTGCGAGAATCCCAATGGAGGAGATCGAGTCTTGTGGGGAAAAGTGCGCAAACCTCTGCAGAGTGTATAAACTTATCATGGTTAGCTGTGTCCCCGATTATGGACATCTTGAGTATCTAGTACTTGGATTATCATGTGAATCTCATCATGTTACTCTAATTAATTTTGTTGGGTTTTAATGATGATGTTTAATTGGGATTGAGAGGGTGTCTACACTCTCAATGTTTAACCACCACCATGATAGTTAAATAAAATTTATTCCTTTGCAGTAGGGAAAAATTGGCTTTACGCAAAACTGTAACCATAGAGCTTTCCACCAGCCAAATATACATGTAGTATAGCCTTATTCTTTCATTGCATCTCTATGTGTTACCTTGCCAGCATATTCCATGTGCTGGCCCGTTTCGGGCTGCAATGTTCATGTTGCAGACTTTTCAGACGATGATTAAGGTGCCTTTAGGTCGTGGTTCTATACTCAGTGATGCCATTGGAGTTGATGGACTCACTTATCTTCCAAGCCTTCCGTTGTTATCGTTATTAGATGGCCTTAAGCCATATTTATTGTAATAAGTTCTCTTTTGAGACACTCGATGTAATAAGTGTGTGATTGCTACTCTGTTATAAATCCTTCAAGTACTGTGTGGTGTCAGCATTACTGATCCAGGGATGACACCTGAGCACAGAGATTGGACCGTTTGAGGTCTGGTCGCTACAAAACCATTATAAGCGCCTAGCTAATTAAGCATGGCATAAGAAACTATGATCTCTAATTGTCATTGCAAACATGTTTATTCATAATAGGCTGAATCAGGAATGATGAACTAATCATATTTACAAAAACAAGAGAGGTCGAGTTCATACCGGCTTTTCTCATCTCAATAAGTCCATCATATATCGTCATAATTGCCTTTCACTTGCACGACCGAATGATGTGAATAATAATAATAGTGCACGTGCATTGGACTAAGATGGAATCTGCAAGAATTCAATTCAAGAGAGAAGACAAGGTAATATGGGCTCTTTGTTAGATCAACAATAATGCATATAAGAGCCACTTTAACAATTTAATCATGATCTTCTCCTATCGACCCCCAAAGAAAAGAAAAGAAATAAAACTATATACACGGGAAAGCTCCCAACAAGCAAAAGAAGAACAAGAAATCTTTTTGGGTTTTCTTTTTAATTACTACTACAAGCATGGAAATTAAAACTAGCTAAAAGCTACAACTATTGTTTTTGGTTTTTCTTAAGGTTTATCAAACACACAAGAAGAAAGCATAAAAATGGAAATAAACTAGCATGGATATTACAATGAAAAAGTATGAGCACCAACATCTAGCAATGAGTGTGTGAACATGAATGTAATGTCAGTGAGAAATACGTACTCCCCCAAGCTTAGGCTTTTGGCCTAAGTTGGTCTAATGCCACGGATGGCCTGGCGGATATCCAAAGTTGTAGTCGGGGTCGTACTGAGATGTAGCAGTCATTGCATCGTGGGATGCAGCTTGAAGGCGAGCTATCTCAGCTCTCCTCTTATACTCTTTCGTCTCCTCTCTAGTTATAAAATATCTCCCTTTTGCCTGAAAGTCAAAGAAAGTAGAAGCAGGGAGAGCGACATGATAGGTGCATCGTCTGTCAAAGATTAGTCGGTACTGGAGGAACTGATCGTTCCTCTCAACAAACTGATGACGAACCATAGCCTCATAATCCAAATAAGCAGGGGGCAACTCAATATCATCCTCACGTATGGTTATACCAAGAAAATAAGCTATGCGGGTTGCATAAATTCCACCAAAGAAATCTCCATTAAATCTATTAAGATGCAACCTACATGCAACAATGGCTCCCAACTTATAAGATTTATCTCCTAACACAGCACTCCTAAGAATACTGAGGTCAGGGACACACATGTAACATGCTTCATCTTTACCGTTAATGCATCTACCTATGAAGAGAGAAAAATAATGTATAGCAGGAAAGTGAATGCTCCCTATGGTAGCTTGTGCTATATATCTAGATTCCCCCGCAGTTATACTACCAAGAAAATCTCTAAATTCAGATTTGCGAGGTTCACTAGTACAACCCCATTGTGGAAGTTTGCAAGCAGTGGTAAAGTCCTCTAAGTCCATAGTGTAAGAATTTTCATAAAGATCAAACAGGACAGTTTGAGAATTACGTGAAGAAGAAAATTCAAACCTCCTCACAAAGGAACTAGTGAGATAGTGGTACCGACGGCATTTTTCTTCCTCGAAGCTCACAAGATCAGCGTTACGCAAATATGCGTTAAATTCTTCCTTAATTCCCGCTCGATCCATGAAGTCCTCTGAAGGCCATTCACAAGGCCGCACTGGAGCGTCCCTTGGTGGCTCATCATCAGCATCATGCATTGCAAGCCTGGGTCCTTGTTTCCTTGAAGAACCACCTTGGTAAATTTTCCTAAACATATTTCTTCCTCTGAAAAATTTCTGAATTTTTTAGTAACTTCAAATAAAAGTGAACCAAACTCAACAAAATTGATAGCAACTACTCCTACAAGTGCCTAGAGCATATATCATGCATCAAAACTACTTGGAACCACATAAATTTGACATGCAAGCTCAAGAACAGGGTCACCTAAGCAGGAAAATATGCAATGAATAAAGCACTAGAACAAAAACTAATTGGACCATTGGAGGAGTCACATACCAAGGAACAATCCCCCAAAGCAGTTTTGTGAGAGGTGCTTTGAGCAAGGAGATCGAAAATCATAGCAAAATGAGCTAGTACTCTTGCTTGAGTTGGATAATGGTGTTTGTGGGAGGAAGAAGGGGTGTGTGGGTGCAGGAATAAGTGGAGGAGGGCCACCATGGGCCCACGAGGCAGGGGGCGCGTCCAGGGGGTAGGGCACGCCCTCCACCCTCGTGGCCAGGTGGATGCCCCCTGCTGTGTTCTTAGTGCCAAATATTCTCAAATATTCCAAAAAAAAATCATATTTAAATTTCAGGGCATTTGGAGAACTTTTATTTTCGGGGTATTTTTATATTGCACGGATAATTCAGATAACAGACAGAAAATACTATTTTTATTTTATTTAATATAAATAACAGAAGTAAAAAAAGGTACAGAGAGTTGTGCTTCTAACTTCATCCATCTCATGATCATCAAAAGGAATCCATTAACTAGGTTGATCAGGTCTTGTTAACAAACTCATTCCGAACAACATGGAACCGGAGAAATTTCGAATAACACTAAGTTACCTCAACGGGGATATGCACATCCCCGATAATTAGAATATTATATTTCTTCTTGACAGTAGGTAGAGGAAATTCAGAACCTCCAAAAATAATCAATGGAATTTTTCCAATAGAATTGATACTATGAACTTGAGGTTGTTTCCTCGGAAAGTGTATCGTATGCTCATTACCATTAACATGAAAAGTGACATGGCCTTTGTTGCAATCAATAACAGCCCCTGTAGTATTCAAAAAGGGTCTTCCAAGAATAATAGACATACTATCTTCCTCGGGAATATCAAGAATAACAAAGTTCGTTAAAATAGTAACGTTTGCAACCACAACAGGCACATCCTCACAAATACCGACAGGTATAGCAGTTGATTTATCAGCCATTTGCAAAGATATTTCAGTCGGTGTCAACTTATTCAAATCAAGTCTACGATATAAAGAGAGAGGCATAACACTAACACCGGCTCCAAGATCACATAAAGCAGTTTTAACATAGTTTCTTTTAATGGAGCATGGTATAGTGGGTACTCCTGGATCTCCAAGTTTCTTTGGTATTCCACCTTTAAAGGTGTAATTAGCAAGCATGGTGGAAATTTCAGCTTCCAGTATCTTTCTTTTATTAGTGACAATTTCTTTCATGTACTTAGCATAAGGATTCATTTTAAGCATATCAGTTAATCGCATACGCAAGAAAATAGGTCTAATCATTTCAGCAAAGCGCTCAAAATCCTCATCATACTTTTTCTTGGATGGTTTGGGAGGAAAGGGCATGGGTTTCTGAACCCATGGTTCTCTTTCTTTACCATGTTTCCTAGCAACAAAGTCTCTCTTATCATAACGTTGATTCTTTGATTGTGGGTTATCAAGATCAACAGCAGGTTCAATCTCTACATCATTGTCATTACTAGGTTGAGCATCAATATGAACATCATCATTAACATTATCACTAAGTTCATGTTCATTACCAGATTGTGTCTCAGCATCAGAAATATAAATATCATTTGGATTCTCAGGTGTTTCAGTAATAGGTTCACTAGAAGCATGCAAAGTCCTATCATTCTTCTTTTTCTTCCTTTTAGAAGGATTGGTGCATCTATATTATTTCTCTGAGAATCTTGCTCAATTCTCTTAGGGTGGCCTTCAGGATACAAAGGATCCTGAGTCATTTTACCAGTTCTAGTAGCCACTCTAGCAGCAAAATCATTATTCTTACTACTCAATTCATTGAGCAAATAATTTTGAGCTTTAAGTACTTGTTCTACTTGAGTGGTAACCATAGAAGCATGTTTACTAATAAGTTTAAGTTCACCTTTGACATTAGCCATATAATCACCCAAGTGTTCAAGCATATCAGCACTGTGTTTTAATTCTCTACCAAAATAAGCATTGAAGTCTTCTTGCTTAACCATAAATTTATCAAACTCATCTAAGCATGGGCTAGCAAACTTAGTAAACGGGATTTCAGCTTTATCATATCTATAGAGAGAATTTACCTTTACTACCTGTGACGGGTTATCAAGACCATGTATTTCTTCAATAGGTGATGTATTAAAACCATATATTTCTTCAACAGACGGTAAATTAAGACCATGTATTTCTTCAATAGGAGGTAAATTATTAACATCTTCAACTTTAATACCCTTTTTCTTTCATGGATTTCTTTGCCCCTTGCATATCTTTAGGACTGAGAAATAGAACACCTCTCTTCTTCAGAGTTGGTTTAGGAATAGGCTCAGGAAGTGTCCAATTATTTTCATTAGTCAACATATTGTTTAATAGAATTTCAGCTTCATCCAGTGTCCTTTCCCTGAAAATAGAACCAGCACAACTATCCAGGTAATCTCTGGAAGCATCGGTTAGTCCATTATAAAAGATATTAAGTATTTCATTTTTCTTAAGAGGATGATCAGGCAAAGCATTAAGTAATTGGAGAAGCCTCCCCCAAGCTTGTGGGAGACTCTCTTCTTCAATTTTCACAAAATTGTATATATCCCTTAAGGCAGCTTGTTTCTTATGAGCAGTAAAATATTTAGCAGAGAAGTAATAAGTCATATCCTGGGGACTACGCACACAACGAGGATCAAGAGAATTAAACCATACCTTAGCATCACCCTCTAATGAGAATGGAAATATTTTAAGGATATCAAAGCAGCGAGTTCTCTCATCATTAATGAACAGGGTGGCTATATCATTTAATTTAGTAAGATGTGCCACAACAGTTTCAGATTCATAGCCATAAAAAGGATCAGATTCAACCAAAGTAATTATATCAGGATCAACAGAGAATTCATAATCCTTATCAGTAACATAGATAGGTGAAGTAGCAAAAGCAGGGTCAGGTTTCATTCTAGCATTAAGGGATTGCTGCTTCCATTTAGCTAATAACCTCTTTAGATCATATCTATCATTGCAAGCTAAAATAGCTCTAGTAGCTTCTTCATCCATAACATAACCCTCAGGAACAACAGGCAATTCATATTTATTAGGGGGAGAGTCTTCATCATCACTTTCATCAATATTATCAGTTTCAATAATTTCATTCTCTCTAGCCCTAGCAAGTTGTTCATCAAGAAATTCACCAAGTGGCATAGTAGTATCAAGCATAGAAGTAGTTTCATCATAAGTATCATGCATAACAGAAGTGGCATCACCAATAACATGCGACATATCAGAATCAATAGCAGAAGCAGGTTTAGGTGTCGCAAGCTTACTCAAAACAGAAGGTGAATCAAGTGCAGAGCTAGATGGCAGTTCCTTACCTCCCCTCGTAGTTGAGGGATAAATCTTAGTTCTTGGATCTTTCAAGTTCTTCATAATGATAAGCAGATATAAATCCCAAGTGACTCAAAGAATAGAGCTATGCTCCCCGGCAACGGCGCCATAAAATAGTCTTGATAACCCACAAGTATAGGGGATCGCAACAGTTTTCGAGGGTAGAGTATTCAACCCAAATTTATTGATTCGACACAAGGGGAGCCAAAGAATATTCTCAAGTATTAGCAGTTGAGTTGTCAATTCAACTACACCTGGAAACTTAATATCTGCAGCAAAGTATTTAGTAGCAAAGTAATATGATAGTAGTGGTAACGATAGCAAAAGGTAATGATAACAAAAGTAATGTTTTTGGTATTTTGTAGTGATTGTAACAATAGCAACAGAAAAGTAAATAAGCGGAGAACAATATATGGAAAGCTTGTAGGCAATGGATCGGTGATGGAGAATTATGCCGGATGTGGTTCATCATGTAACAGTCATAACCTAGGGTGACACAGAACTAGCTCCAATTCATCAATGTAATGTAGGCATGTATTCCGAATATAGTCATACGTGCTTATGGAAAAGAACTTGCATGACATCTTTTGTCCTACCCTCCCGTGGCAGCGGGGTCCTAGCGGAAACTAAGGGATATTAAGGTATCCTTTTAATAGAGAACCGGAACAAAGCATTAGCACATAGTGAATACATGAACTCCTCAAACTACGGTCTTCACCGGGAGTGGTCCCGATTATTGTTACTTCGGGGTTGCCGGATCATAACACATAGTAGGTGACTATAGACTTGCAAGATAGGATCAAGAACTCACATATATTCATGAAAACATAATAGGTTCAGATCTAAAATCATGGCACTCGGGCCCTAGTGACAAGCATTAAGCATAGCAAAGTCATAGCAACATCAATCTCAGAACAAAATGGATACTAGGGATCAAACCCTAACAAAACTAACTCGATTACATGATAAATCTAATCCAACCCATCACCGTCCAGCAAGCCTACGATGGAATTACTCATGCACAGCGGTGAGCGTCATGAAATTGGTGATGAAGGATGGTTGATGATGATGACAACGACGGATTCCCCTCTCCGGAGCCCCGAAGGACTCCAGACCAGCCCTCCCGAGAGGTTTTAGGGCTTGGTGGTGGCTCCATACCGTAAAACGTGATGAATCCTTCTCCTTGATTTCTCTCTCTATGAACATGAATATATAGAGTTGGATTTGAGGTCGGAGGAGCTCCAGGGGGCCATGAGGTAGGGGCGGCGCCCCCCACTCTCGTGGCTAGGGTGTGGGCCCCCTGGCATTGATCTTTTGCCAATATTTTTTATTATTTCCAAAAATACACTCCGTGGAGTTTTAGGTCCTTCCGAGAACTTCTGTTTCTGCACATAAATAACACCATGGCAATTCTGCTGAAAACAGCGGCAGTCCGGGTTAGTTCCATTCAAATCATGCAAGTTAGAGTCCAAAACAAGGGCAAAAGTGTTTGGAAAAGTACATACGACGGAGACGTATCATAATACACATCACTTAAAGCCTTGCAAGCATTGTAACTAATGAGTTAGTTGCGGGATGATGTATTATGGAACGAGTAAAGAGACTTGCCGGTAACGAGATTGAACTAGGTATTGAGATACCGACGATCGAATGTCGGGCAAGTAACATACCGATGACAAAGGGAACAATGTATGTTGTTATGCGGTTTGACCGATAAAGATCTTCGTATAATATGTGGGAGCCAATATGAGCATCCAAGTTCCGCTATTGGTTATTGACCGGAGACGTGTCTCGGTCATGTCTACATAGTTCTCGAACCCGTAGGGTTCGCACACTTAAAGTTCGATGACGGTTATATTATGGGGTTATGTGTTTTGATGTACCGAAGGTAGTTCGGAGTCCCGGATGTGATCACAGACATGACGAGGAGTCTCGAAATGGTCGAGACGTAAAGATCGATATATTGGACGACTATGTTCGGACACCGGAATAGTTTTGGGGAGTTTCAGGCATATACCGGAGTACCGGGGGGTTACCGGAACCCCCCCCCCCCCCCGGGAGACTAATGGGCCTATTGGGCCCCAGTGGAGAAGAGGAGGGGCGGCCAAGGGCAGCCGCGCGCCCCCTTCCCCCCCAGTCCGAATTGGACAAGGAGGGGGGCGGCGCCCCCCTTTCCTTTCCCCCTCTCTCTTCTTCCGTCTCCTCTCCTGTTCCCACATGGAAGGGGGGAGTCCTACTCCTGGTGGGAGTAGGACTCCTCATGGGGCGTGCCTAGGGTGGACGGCCCCCTCCCCCTCCTCCACTCCTTTATATACGGGGAGGGAGGCACCCCTTGGAGACACAACAATTGATCTCTTGGATCTCTTAGCCGTGTGCGGTGCCCCCCTCCACCATAATGCACCTCGATAATATCATAGCAGTGCTTAGGCGAAGCCCTGCGTCGGTAGAACATCATCATCGTCACCATGCCGTCGTGCTGACGGAACTCTCCCTCAAAGCTTGGCTGTATCGGAGTTCAAGGGACGTCATAGAGTTGAACGTGTGCAGAACTCGGAGGTGTCCTGCGTTCGGTACTTGATCAGTCGGATCGTGAAGACGTACGACTACATCAACCGTGTTGTGCTAACGCTTCCGCTTTCGGTCTACGAGGGTACGTGGACACACTCTCCCCTCCCGTTGCTATGCATCACCATGATCTTGCGTGTGCATAGGATTTTTTTGAAATTACTATGTTCCCCAACACTTACTAGCAAGGGTGTCCTAAGGGCTAAGGTGGGTAACTTAAACTTGTCCATAAATCCCCTTGAAATGTATGAATGCAATGCACCAGTATAAAAAAGAATGAGAGCGGTAAATGACTTAACCAAAAACTTACCAATCACTACGTCTGGTTTCTCTTCAACCTCCTCCACGTTCACGTGGTTCACTTGCCCCCTGTTGAAAGGGTTGGGCTTCTTCCCAGAGCTTCCATTCCCATTGCCATTCCTCAACTCAGGACAATCATTGGCGTAGTGCCCAGTCTTCCCGCACTTGAAAGAAGTAATGTGATTTTGATCCTTCTTGGCGGGTATGGATGGGTTAGAGCGGTTCTGATTGCTACTTGATCCATTCCTGTTTCCATTCTTGGGGCCATTGTGGTTATGCAAACTTCCTCCATTGTGGTTATGATCCCATGGTTATGGGTATATCCTCCCGAGTTCAGGGTAAAACGTGGCTTCTGCTGAGCTCCTGAATTGTACTTCCCTTGTCCATTCTGCCTTTTGCGGCTCTCAATTTGTTGTTGCTTCCCTTCAATCATAAGAGCCTTATCTACCAACTCCTAGTAGTTGTTAAATGGTTCCACCATTAACTGCATACTCATTTCATCATTCAGCCCTTCCATAAATTTCTCCTGCTTCGCGGCATCTGTGGCCACATCATCTGGAGCATAGCGAGATAACTTACTAAACTCATCTACATACTGGGCCATAGTATGATTTCCCTGGCGTAAGTTGTGAAACTCACGCTTCTTCATGCTCATAGCTCCAGTTGAGACATGAGCAATGCGGCATGCTTGCTGAAACTGCTCCCAAGTAACATTGGCTATGGGGAAGGTGGTTGTGTAATTCTCCCACCATGAGGCTGCAGGTCCATCCAGTTGGTGTGCGGCAAAATGCACCTTCTCCGCATTTGTGCAACCTGCGGTAGTCAACTCCCTTCCTATCCTACATAGCCAGTCATCAACAACTATTGGCTCGGCGCTACTAGAAAACACCGGCGGCTGCAACCTCAGAAAATGGGCTAGGTTGTCAACTGGAGGTGGTGGCAGTGGGTTGTTGTTGTTGTTGCCTTGGTTCTGGACTAGTAGCTGCATCAAGGCATTCTGCTGTTGGATCAACTGAGTGAGCTCCGGTGGGAAGACAAATTCGGGGTCACGTCTTGGAGGCATCTGATGGGTTTAGAGGGGAGAGATTAGAATAGAATGAGGTCTAATGAGAAAGCACTACCCATATGCACATGAGACAAACACAAACATATCACTCCAAAACAATTTCAAGCAAGGGCATACAATCGATCTAACTATCGTTACAGTGCTCGGACTACTAATATATACATGGGGAAATACTACTAATAGTATGGTGGTCTACTAAAAAATTTGATCGGTAGAAGACTCCATCATATCTGCTCCACCTTCGGCTTCATAATCATCATCACTAGGGTCGGATTCGGTGTCGTCGATGATGATGTAATCCTTGGGATGGTCATCATCTCCTCCTGGCGCAGGGTCTCCCATGAATACTCCTAGCTTCCTTGTTAGGTCGTCATTCTTCTCCACTAGTATGGTGATTTCCTCCTCATATTTGTCGCGTGTGTACTTGAGTTCCTCTTCCAGCTCCATGTTCCTAGTCATCAACATCTTCAAATCTATCATGCCTGCGCACATCTGGTTCTCCTGTCGACGAATGTGCTGGTCTAACTCCTGGATGAAAGTTGCAATGGACCTGTCTCTCCTGGTGCTGATCATCTCCCATTGCTCATCTCAGCACCCACATATCTGGTAGATAGTTCCTTGTGATAAACTTCGCCGATGCGTCCCATGGTGATGTGGGCTGCCATGTTTTTTCCTAGACTCCAGGTTGATGCATCGAAGGAAAACTATATGGGCTCAGTAACTGGCGTGAATGTCCTTCCTAGAACTTGGACTCGAATCATCCAACGCTCCTCTTCTAGTAAAGTGGCGGTGTAGGTCCCGGTGAAGCTGGGTATTCCAATGTTCAGGTACCTAGTGACTTCCTTCAAGTGTCGTCCAAAGGGTGTGTCATCCGGTTGTGCAAACTTGTTCTTCGTGTCCGCCATCCTATAGAGTAGAAAATGGAGAGAAGTCAGAAATGGGTAGAGAATAGTGACCTATGGCTTTTCTTAGTAGCTGTGTCCTACATTCAGCGTGTGTTCTGATACCATCTTGTAGCGATCCGAACTCAGATGATCAAATCTCTGTGCTTCAGTGTCATCCCTGGATCAGTAATGCTGACACACACAGTACTTGAATGGATTTATAACAGAGTAGCAATCACACACTTATTACATTGATAGTCTCAATAGAGAACTTACTACAATAAATATGGCTTAAGACCATCTAAATAAGATAACATCAGAAGACTTGGAAGATAAAGTGAGTCCATCAACTCCAACGACATAGCTGAGTGCATGACAAACGACCTAGCGCACCTTACTCTTCGTCTGAAAAGTCTGCAACATGATATGTTGCAGCCCGGAAACGGGTCAGCACATGGAATATGCTGGCAATATAACATAGTAGAGCAATGAACAGAATAAATGCTATCACTACATGCATATATGGCTGGTGGAGGTTCTATGGTTATAATGTTTTGCGAAAAGCCAACTTTTCCCTACAACAAAGGAATATATTTTTATTTAACTATCATGGTAGTTGAAACATTGAGAAGGTACCCCCATCTCAATCCCACTTAGAAGTAAATATCAACCCAACAAATTAAATTAGAATGATGAGATCAATCTGATAATCCAAGAACCAGGTACTCAAGTTGTCCATAATCGGGACACGGCTAACCATGATTAGTTTGTACACTCTGCAGAGGTTTGCGCACTTTTCCCCACAAGACTCGATATCCTCCGTTGGATTTCTTGCACTATAGTGTGTTTGAGAAAAGGATGATCGAGACACAGTCTTTCAGAAACATTAACTCTAACCCTGGGTAGACAATACCAACCTACATCCCCTACATCTGCTAGCCTACCACTGGAAGAGGTCACGCAACCTACTCAACTATGCTAGAGCCCATAATAGCTTGTGGCTGCACATGGAAGTTTCTAGCATGAATAATCTTATGATCCCTTTGAGCCTGGGTGGCGGACCATAGGAGGATCACACGGTATAACCCCGGGATCTCCTAGGACAACACTAGTATAACCCCAGGTGCCCAAACCAACAATCCACCCAGATGTGTATTTGAGTTGCCACCTTAATTTGAACCATTAATTAACAATCTCACATCTGTCATGGATACACTCAAACCCAATCCACGTCTACAAGCATATCATAGCAACATAAGCTTAACGTAGAGTAACTACCATGGGTTTGAAAATAAATCAGGTAATAGGTTCTACCTCATCATCTACTTCCCAATACCCACATGTTATCGACTCCTAACCATGCAATGTTTTGGGTTTTAACTAATACATAAAAATTGGGTATGAAAAGAGTATGATTAATGTGTTACTTGCCTTGTTGACGATCTCAAAACCCTAGAGACTCGTAGTAGCACGTTTCACACACCGGGAACTCTATCACCAACAAACAATAGCATACATGAGCAATCAAGTAAGGATGCACGGGTAAAACTCAAATAAGAAGATCGAATCTGAAAACTCAACTAAAGAGATTCGATCTGCAAAAAGAGTAAATCGAATCGGAGCTACGGAACTGAAACTACGGTCAAAAGAACTTCAAAAACAAATCTGCTTGAAACCAAAATTTTAAATTATCAAAACCATGTTAAAGTTGATTAAATAGAAAGAGGGGCTCGAGACAAAGATTTTGGCGTTGGTTTCACTAGATTTGGACAAACGGTAAAGAAATGGTGAGGGTTTGAAGATCAGGGGCTAATCTGCGATAAAAATAATCGCGGATAGGTCCCTGGCCAAAAATAAAATAAAAACAAAAGACTAATAGACGAACGTTCGCTGCCTGAACCTAACCGGCGAACAACATTCGTTAAAACGAACGAACGGATGAACGTCCGCTAAGTAAATAAACCGACGAAAAACCGATCTATGAAAATAAACCGGCAAACTAAAAAAATCGGGGTTAACCAAAAAAATCGACCAGTCAAAACGAGGTCAACAGCGGTGGCTCCAGCGAGATCCGCGTCGGCAGTGTGAGTCCGGCGAGGCGGGTGACGGCGCGGGGCGGCGGGGCAGCGGGCGGCGCGGCGCGGAGCGGCGGCGGTGCGAGGCGGCGGGGCAGCGGGCGGCGCGGCGCGGAGCGGCGACGGTGCGAGGCGGCAGGGCGGCGACGTCGTGGGCGAGGGCAGGCGGCGGCGCATGCGGCTTGGGGCTCCAGGGGGCCCCGGGTAGAGTATATAAAGGGGGGCGGCGAACCTCGGGAGGCGTCCCGAGTCAGCACGAGGCGCCGGCGACGTTCCCTGGCCGGACTCCTCCCGGAGTCGATCGGGGCGCTGGTGGCGGGCTGGGCCGCGGCTGCGGTCGGGCCTCAAGCCGGCCCAGTCGCGGCGGGGAAAGTTTTTTTTAACAGACTCCACCGAAAAAAATCTAAATAAATAAAAAAATCTAAAAATGCCAAAAACAATTTTCACCGTCTAAATAGAATATTAGAACAAAGTGAACATTTTTTTTGGCCTAAAATGCAATTTTTTTTGAAAAAAATGCATATTTTTCTAATTCAAATAAAATAGCAATAAAATCCAAATAAAGTTATTTATTTGATTTTAACATTTTCCTCTAATATTTCATTTATTTTGGAGAAGTCATATTATCTCCTCTCATATATTTTAATATGAAATATTTTTGGAGGGAAAAATAATTAAAACCAAAAATGATCCTTGCTTCGATATTTGAGAAAAATTCAAATATGAAAACGGTGAAATCCCCAACTCTCTTCGTGGGTCCTTGAGTTTCTTAGAATTTTTCTAGGATCGCAAAACCGAATGCAATAAAATATGATATGCAATATGATGTCCTATGTATAACATTCCAAATTAAAATTTTGGGATGTTACAAAAACTATCTTGCACCCGTTGTATGTGAACATAGAGCTTATCACGCCTGATCATCACGTGGTGTCTCAGTACGACGAATTGTCGCAACGATGCATACTCAGGGAGAACCCTTATTCCTTGAAATTTTAGTAAGGGATCATCTTATAATGCTACCGCCGTACTAAGCAAAATAAGATGCATAAAAGATAAACATCACATGCAATCAAAGTATGTGACATGATATGGTCATCATCATCTTGTGCCTTTGATCTCCATCTCCAGAGCACCATCATGATCTCCATCGTCACCGTCTTGACACCTTGATCTCCATCGTAGCGTCGTGGTCATATCGCCAACTTATTGCTTCTACAACTATCGCTAATGCATGGTGATAAAGTAAAGCAATTACATGGCGTTTGCATTTCATACAATGAAGTGACAACCATAAGGCTCCTGCTAGTTGCCGATAACTTTTACAAAACATGATCATCTCATACAATAACATATATCACATCATGTCTTGACCATATCACATCACAACATGTCCTGCAAAAACAATTTAGACGTTCTCTACTTTGTTGTTGCAAGTTTTACGTGGCTGTCACATGCTTCTAGCAAGAACCGTTCTTACCTACGCATCAAAACCACAACGGTGATTATCAAGTTTGATGTTTTAACCTTCAACAAGGACCGGCCGCAGTCAAATTCGATTCAACTAAAGTTGGAGAAACAGACGCCTGCCAGCCACCTTTATGCAAAACTGGTTGCATGTCTATCGGTGGAACCAGTCTCATGAACATGGTCATGTAAGGTTGATCCAAGCCGCTTCATCCAACAATACCACCGAACCAAAATAAGACATTGGTGGTAAGCAGTATGATGATCACCGCCCATAACTCTTTGTGTTCTACTTGTGCATATCATCTACGCATAGACCTGGCTCGGACGCCACTGTTGACAAATGTAGCATGCAATTTCAGAAAAATTCCTACGCTCAGGCAAGATCTATCTAGGAGATGCATAGCAAGGAGAGGGGGAGAGTGTGTCCACGTACCCTCGTAGACCAAAAGCGGAAGCGTTTGACAACACGGGTGATGTAGTCGAACTTCTTCTCGTTCTGACCGATCAAGCACCGAATGTACGACACCTCCGAGTTCTGCACACATTCAGCTCGATGACGTATCTTTTAACTCTTAATCCAGCAAAGAGTCGAGGGAGAGTTCCGTCAGCACGACGGCGTGGTGACGGTGATGGTGAAGTGATCCACGCAGGGCTTCACCTAAGCACTATGTGAATATGACCGGAGGCGTAAACTGTGGAAAGGGAGGAGGAGGGAAGGAAGGGCGAGGCCGAATCCCTCCCCTTCCTTTCTCTCTTCTCCTCTTTCCTTCCCACCTTATTTCGGCCTACATGGGGCGCACCAGCCCCTTAGGGGCTGGTCTGTCCCCTTCTTGGCCCATTAGGCCCATGTAGTTGCCCGGGGATGCCCGGAACCCCTTTTGGTGACCCGATATGTACCCGGTACCCCTGAAACACTTCCGGTGTTCGAATATCATCGTCCAATATATGAATCTTTACCTCACTACCATTTCAAGACTCCTCATCATGTCCGTGATCTCATCCGGGACTCCTAACAACATTCGGTCACCAAATCACATAACTTATATAATACAAAATCGTCATCGAACGTTAAGCGTGCGGACCCTACGAGTTCGACAACTATGTAAAAATGACCGAGACACCTCTCCGGTAAATAACCAACAGCGGAACCTGGATGCTTATATTGGTTCCCACATATTCTACGAAGATCTTTATCGGTCGTACTGTAATGACAACATACGTTATTCCCTTTGACATCGGTATGTTACTTGCCCGAGATTCGATCGTCGGTATCTTCATACCTAGTTCAATCTCGTTACCGGCAAGTCTCTTTACTCGTTCTGTAATACATCATCCTGCAACTAACACATTAGTCACATTGCTTGCAAGGCTTTATTATGATGTGCATTACCGAGAGGGCCCAGAGATACCTCTCCGAAAGTCAGAGTGACAAATCCTGATCTCGATCTATGCCAACCCAACAAATACCTTCAGAGATACCTGTAGAGAATCTTTATAATCACCCAGTTACGTTGTGACGTTTGATAGCACACAAGGTATTCCTCCGGTATTCGGGAGTTGCATAATCTCATAGTCAGAGGAACATGTATAAGTCATGATGAAAGCAATAGCAATAAAACTAAATGATCATTTATGCTAAGCTAATGGATGGGTCTTGTCCATCACATCATTCTCTAATGATGTGATCTCGTTCATCACATGACAACACATGTCTATGGTCAGGAAACTTAACCATCTTTGATTAACGAGCTAGGCAAGTAGAGGCATACTAGGGACACTCTGTTTTGTCTATGTATTCACACATGTACTAAGTTTCTGGTTAATACAATTCTAGCATGAATAATAAACATTTATCATGATATAAGGAAATATAAATAACAACTTTATTATTGCCTCTAGGGCATATTTCCTTCAAAATGATAGTGGTAAATTGGTAAGAGGCATCATAGATCGCACCATATCTAATAAAGTGCGGTTACGACGTTCGGACACACCATTACGCTGTGGTGTTCCAGGTGGCGTGAGTTGTGAAATTATTCCACATTTTTTAGAATGAAGGCCAAACTCATAACTCAAATATTCACCTCCATGATCAGATCATATAAACTTTATTTTCTTGTTACGATGATTCTTCACTTCACTCTGAAATTCTTTGAACTTTTCAAATGTTTCAGACTTGTGTTTCATTAAGTAGATATACCCATATCTGCTCAAATCATTTGTGAAGGTTGAATATAACGATACCCGCCATGAGCCTCGACGCTCATCGGATCGCATACATCGGTATGTGTTATTTCCAATAAGTCAGTGGCTTGCTCCATTGTTTCGGAGAATGGAGTTTTAGTCATCTTGCCCATGAGGCATGGTTCGCAAGCATCAAATGATTCATAATCAAGTGATTCCAAAAGTCCATCCGCATGGAGTTTCTTCATGCGATTTACACCAAATGACCTAAACGGCAGTGCCACAAATATGTTGCGCTATCATTATCAACTTTGCATCTTTTGGCATCAATATTATGAATATGTGTATCACCACGATCGAGATTCAACAAAAATAGACCACTCTTCAAGGGTGCATCACCATAAAAGATATTACTCATATAAATAGAACAACCATTATTCTCTGATTTAAATGAATAACCATCTCACATTAAACAAGATCCAGATATAATGTGCATGCTCAAAGCTGGCACAAAATAACAATTATTCAAGTCCAAAACTAATACCGAAGGTAGATGTAGAGGTAGCGTGCCGACGATGATCACCTCTCCGAAAGTCGGAGTGACAAATCCTAATCTCGGTCTATGCCAACCCAACAAATACCTTCGGAGATACCTGTAGAGCATCTTTATAATCACCCAGTTACGTTGTGACGTTTGATAGCACACAAGGTATTCCTCCGGTATCCGGGAGTTGCATAATCTCATAGTCAAAGGAATATGTATATGACATGAAGAAAGCAATAGCAATAAAATTGAACGATCAATATGCTAAGCTAATGGATGGGTCTTGCCCATCACATCATTCTCCTAATGATATGATCCCGTTCATCAAATGACAACACATGTCTATGGTTAGGAAACTTAACCATCTTTGATTAACGAGCTAGTATAGTATAGGGTTACCAGGGACATTGTGTTTTGTCTATGTATCCACATATGTATCAAGTTTCCGGTTAATACAATTCTAGCATGAATGATAAACATTTATCATGCTATAAGGAAATATAAATAACAACTTTATTATTGCCTCCAGGGCATATTTCCTTCATTCCCTCCCCTCTTTCCTTCTCCTCCTCATACGACCGGCCTGCATAGGGGCGCACCAGCCCCTTGTGGGCTGGTGTGTTCCCTCTCTTGGCCCATAAGGCCCATATCTTTGTCGGGGGTGCCCGAAACTCCTTTCCGGTGACCCGATAAGTACCCGGTACCCTCCGAAACACTACCGGTGTCCGAATACCAACGTCCTATATATCAATCTTTACCTCTCGACCATTTCGAGACTCCTCGTCATGTCCGTGATCTCACCCGGGACCCTGAACAACATTCGGTCACCAAATCACATAACTCATATAATACTATATCGTCATCGATCGTTAAGCGTGCGGACCCTATGGGCTCGAGAACTATGTAGACATGATCGAGACACCTCTCCGATAAATAACCAATAGCGGAACCTGGATGCCCATATTGTCCCCTACATATTCTACGAAGATCTTCATCGGTCGAGCCGTTATGACAACATACGTAATTCCCTTTGTCTATCGGTATGTTACTTGCCCGAGATTCGATCGTCGGTATCTTCATACCTAGTTCAATCTCGTTACCGGTAAGTCTCTTTACTCGTTCCTTAATACATCACCTCGTGACCAACTCCTTAGTCGTTTGCTTGCAAGCTTATGATGTGTATTACCGAGAGGGCCCAGAGATACAACTCCGATATTCGCGGCGACAAATCCTAATCTTGATCTATGCCAATTCAAAAAACACCTTCGGAGATACCTATAGAGCATCTTTACAATCACCCCAGTTACGTTGTGACATTTGATAGCACACAATACATTCCTCCGATATCCGGGGAGTTGCATAATCTCATAGTCGAAGGAATATGTATTTGACATGAACAAAGCAATAGCAATAAAACTGAACTATCATTATGCTAAGCTAATGGATGGGTGTTGTCCATCACATCATTTTCCTAATGATGTGATACCGTTATCAAATGACAACTCATGTCAATGGTTATGAAACCTTAACCATCTTTGATCAACGAGCTAGTCTAGTAGAGGCTCACTAGGGACATAGTGTTTGTTTATGTATTCACACATGTATTAAGGTTTCTGATCAATACAATTCTAGCATGAATAATACTCCATCCTTTCCGGTTTTGTAAGGCTCAATTCAAAAATCTCACCAACCAAGGTAGATGATGAGTGGTGGAATATTTTTTGTAGTTTGCAAAAGCACCCAATTAATGCTCTTGTTTTCCTCAAAAAATTATGTTTACGAATGCATTAATTGCAATGCATGCATGCATAAAGTGCATGCATTGGTCAGTTTTCTCTTAATACTTGCATGCAATGATTTAATGCACCTTGAAGTCTGAACATGTGATGGGGAACAACCAAATTGAGCCTTATAAAATGGAAAAACTAAAATTTTGAGATAAGCCGTATAAACCGGAAAGGAGGGAGTAGCCCTTTATCATGAATAAGGAAATATAAAACAACAACTTTATTATTGCCTCTAGGGCATATTTCCTTCAGTATCAACTCTACGTCTGGTTGAGGCGGCTGAGATGAACTTAGATGATACTTAGTGAAAGGATCGATATGGTTGACTAGAGGGGGGTGAATAGGCAACTAACAATTTTTAGCTTTTCTTTAACAATTTAAACTTTGCATCAAAGTAGGTTGTCTAGATATGCAACTAGGTGAGCAACATATATGATGCAACAAGTATAGGAACACACGCAAGCAAGTGATATGATACAAATAAGCTTGCACAAGTAAAGGCACGAGATAACCAAGAGTGGAGACGGTGGAGACGAGGATGTGTTGCTGAAGTTCCTTCCCTTTGAGAGGAAGTACGTCTCCGTTGGAGCGGTGTGGAGGCACAATGCTCCCAAGAAGCCACTAGGGCCACCGTATTCTCCTCACGCCCTCACACAATGCGAGATGCCGTGATTCCACTATTGGTGGCCTTGAAGGCGGCGACCGAACCTTTACAAACAAGGCTGGGGCAATCTCCACAACTCAATTGGAAGCTCCCAACGACACCATGAAGCTTCACCACAATGGACTATGGCTCCGCGGTGACCTCAACCGTCTAGGATGCTCAAACACCCAAGAGTAACAAGATCCGCAAGGGATTAGTGGGGGGAATCAAATTTCTCTTGGTGGAAGTGTGGATCGAGGCCTTCTCAACCACTCCCGAGCAAATCAACAAGTTTGATTGGCTAGGGAGTGAGATCGGGCGAAAATGGAGCTTAGAGCAACAATGGAGTTTAGGGTTGGAAGAGATAAGTCAACGGGGAAGAAGGGGACCCCTTATATAGTGAGGGACAAAGATCCAACCGTTATCCACCTACCAGCCCGCGGCCAGCGGTACTACCGCTCCAGGCCAGTGGTACTACCGCTTGTTGCCAAGCGGTACTACCGCACGGTCATGCGGTACTACCGTATAGGCTCGCGGTACTGCCGCAACCCCAGCAACAGCAAGGTCAGATCTGAAACACAGGAGCTGATGGCGGTACTTCTGCGAGCGCGGTACTACCGCGCCACCATGTGGTACTACCGCAAGGCATGACACCCCTAGCCAGGGGGAAGGAAACATCCGTGCCTACTTCCGCAAAGAAACGGAAGAAGCAAAAAACCCGACACAGTAGTACTACAGAGGGGCGGTACTACTGCCTGACAACATAGCACGGTACTATCGCGGAGCGAAAGTGGTACTACCGTGGTAGGCGCGGATGTAAAAAATTATATCCGCCCCTACTACCGCGAGGGAGCGGTACTAGCCTGGTGGGCAACGGTAGTGCAGTTCCAGGGGAGCGGTACTACCACGCCATAGCATGGTACTACCGCTGGTGCCTACGGTACTACCACTCACTTGGGAGCAGTACTACCGCGAGCCAACGCAGCAGCCAGAAACAAGGCGGCGAGAAAGAGGAGGATGCTCCAAGGGAAAGGAGGGGACAAGAAGGAGACGTGTATGTGATGATTCCACCCAAACCTTTCCGATGCGGACCCCCTCATAGTACGGCTTTCCTACGACTCAAATCCACCAAAAAGAAACATAGAAAAGACACCGTCTTCAATAGTCTTCGAGGGGCACCCAACCGTCTTGTGCCTGGCGATGAAATGTCTGGGATACTCAAGGCACACGATTAGTCCGCAAACGCGTTGTCATCAATCACCAAAACACCTTAGGGATAAATATGCCCTTACAATCTCCCCCTTTTTGGTGGATTGATGAAAATACGGGATTTGCACAAGGGAAATAATATTAAGCAACCGCAAACCCCTCCTCTCTAGAATATAGACGGGCTCCCCCTAGATGTGTGCCAACTAGATGGGTGCTTTGGACTGCACGGCGCACATACTAGGATCAAAGCTCCCCCTATATTATAGAGACAAGGCATATCTAGTAATAGGAAGGCTAACACTAGACAGAATAGCAAACATAAGTTAACTAAGGTAGATAGAGTGCATATGTCTTACACCATATGTAGGATAGGTCTCGAAGGCACAAACCAAACAAAAGCAAACGAGGTTCAAACGACAAAGACAAAGCAAACACACCAAGCACGACACAACGCAAATCCCTACACTCTCTCTCCCTTTGGCATCGAGACGCCAAAAAGGCAGAGAAGACACCTACACACACGGGGTGGCTCAGGCAGAGAAGTTGTTCCACTGCTCCTCGTGCTCCTCGTCAGACTCAATGGAGGGGACGGGCTCCTCGATGTCTTCCTCTAAACTGGTCCACTTGTACCCCTGCTTCATCATCCAGGCATCCTCTGGCGTGATGACGTCCTCAGAACCGCCAGACACGTCCTCTCCAAAGAGCCTCATGACCTTCTTGTCACGGCGGCGACTCTCCTTGTCTGCCACGTGAGTCCTGTACTGTCCCTTTGCCTGCATGCAGAAGAGAGTCTTCATCTTGTCCTTTAACTTCTTGGCCCATGATGGCTCAGAGGAAGGAGTGGTAGACCTAGCAGCACGATCCTCAGCAACATGCTCTGCACCAGCCTCCTCCTCACCAACAGCCCTCCTAGCAGAAGAAGCCTCAGCACGGGTGGTAGTGTTGGCCCAGTTGGGCTTGACACGGAGGATGATGGACTCATGGCGAACCCAGTCTGGAGCAAGGAACTCATCACCAGGGTACATATTCTCCCAAGTTGTGGAGAGCAACAGAAACAGGTACGGTCCATATATAGGTACCTTGCTCACACCACATGATGTGTGAGACATCAAGTGGCTGAGTCTGAGATGAACGTGCCTCTGCACACAGGAGCAACATGTCCACTAGATAAGCATGAACCTTGTCCTTATCGCCAATGCGTGGGAACAGAGTATTGCGGAAGATGCGATGCATGATATCCAGAAAGGAGTTTAGCACCCAAGTCGACTTGCCATTGGGGAGCACCTTCTCAACAAGGAATGGCTGAAGCGGGTTCTTGTTGGGAGACTCAGAGTTGGCGTGGGGGCGAACACCAACGGGGGTGTGAAGCCCGTCATCAAGAATGTGAAGCAGATCCATGAACTCCTTCCATGTAGCAGACAGCTGACGGCCGTTGGTCATCTAGGTCATCCTCCGCTCATCCCCAGGATGAAAGTAAACAGAGGCAAAGAACTGATAGATAAGCTCAGGGTCATAGTCAAGGTGAAAGGAGATCACCGGCTCAATAGCAAACTGCTCCACCAAGTCTAGAGCCTCTCCAAAATAGTCACGAAACTTGTCCTTCCGCATGTGATTCATGTCTATCCACTTGACATCCACGAAGGTATTCTGCTTGTTCTTGATCACATCCAGATAGATGAGAGCCTATTGCTTGGTCTAGAACAACTCGGTGCCTCTGAGGACAACCCGAGGATTCACATAGGGATTGATCTTCCGGCGTTCGACATACTCAGTGACTGAAATCTCGTCCATGCCCTTAGCAGGTTCCTTTTGCTTGCTGGCAGTGGTCTTGACATTGCGCTTGGGGGCATTGGAGCCCTCTGGTGCTTCATCTTGGGGGTTGCGCAGACGCTTGGAGCCAGTGTCACGACTGGGATTGGAACGGCGAGAGCCACCACCTGAGACACAAAGCGCAAAACACACATGACAAGCAAGAAGGATCAATGCAAAGACCACAACAAAGCAAAAGAAACATGCAGAGAGCACATGAGATAATTGCCATGAGAGAGATTTGACCCCTACTGTAGTACTGCCAAGTGTTGCGGTACTAAGATTGTAGTACCGCTCTTAGTCGCGGTAGTACCATGTAAGGTCACGGTAGTATCGGGTCTAGGAGCGGTAGTAGGAGCTTAGTGCCTCAGCTAGCGTGGTAGTACCACGTCTGATGGGCGGTAGTACCGCACGAGCTAGCACGGTAGTACCGCACGAGCAGTAGTACCGCTCATGAAACGCGGTAGTACCGCACCGCGTCAGATTCGAACAAGTTCAAATCTGAGAAAAGCCCGCGAAACCGCGGCGGTACTACGGTTGGACAAATCTACCACAAGACAACATATCAAGTATGATTCCTACGCAACACGACTCTCCTACATCCTACTCTTGCACAGATTTGGCCTAAAATCTCAAGAACAACAAGCATCTCCCCAAAATCATAGAAGCGAGAGAACAACCAAGAAAAAGAGGGATTTGGGGGAAAACCTTGGTCCATGGCAAGAGGAAGTGGTGGGAAACGATCCCACCGGTCGGAATCCGAGGAGAGTGGCCGGAGACGGAAATCCGGCGAGGACCTCCAGCGCCGTTCTTGAGCAAGAGAGAGAGAGAGAGAGAGAGACGTGGGGAGAGAGACGAGTGAATGGGTATGGGGAGTTGGAACTCCCCTGCCCGAGTCATAACCCCCACGCTCACTCGATGGCGTGGTAGTACCGTGCCTCATCGCGGTAGTACCGCTTGGCGGAAGTACCGCACCTGAGCGGTAGTACCGTGCCCTGGCGCGGTAGTACCGTGCCTCTCAAAGCGGTAGTACCGCAGCAAGCCGCGGTAGTACCATGGGCTCAAGAAGATGCACGTTTCAAGCACATGAAAAAGTGGTCTTTGCACAAACACTCCGAGGCAACACGACACCACAAGACCACGCTACACACAAAGGCAAAAAGGCAAACGACAAAACGAAACAACCACGAGACACCACCTCTCCAGAGAGAGGGCGGTGGCCGTAGCCACCTATGTTTGAGTCAATTGGTATGGCACC
Source organism: Triticum dicoccoides (assembly GCF_002162155.2). Taxonomy (NCBI): domain Eukaryota; kingdom Viridiplantae; phylum Streptophyta; class Magnoliopsida; order Poales; family Poaceae; genus Triticum; species Triticum dicoccoides. The sequence continues at coordinate 277,179,609 of NC_041392.1, read as the reverse complement.
GCGAAGAATTATCCTTGGGCCCATGACCAACACTCGTCTTTGAAGCACAAGTACCATCAAACATGGCTAATGTGAAAGACTTGATCAATTTATGCATAATGGGGGGAGGGAGAGTTCATTGAGAGAACAACACTCCCCCTATGTCCATGCCTACATCTAAACAAGACAACACCTTGAGTATGGTGGGGTGTGCAAGGGTTCAAGCAACATTGCTTGAATCAATGATATTTAGCTCATGCCTTAACTCACGAAATCTTGCTTCATCCAAGGGCTTCGTGAAAATATCTGCAAGGTTATCATGAGTGTTGACATAGTTGAGCTCGATCTCTCCTCGCCTAATGTGATCCCGGATGAAGTGATACCGGATCTCAATATGCTTCGTCTTGAAGTGTTGCACCGGGTTGAGAGAGATCTTGATGGCACTTTCATTGTCACACCAAAGAGGCACTTTGTCACAAATGACACCATAATCCTTTAAAGTTTGCCTCATCCATAAGAGTTGTGCACAACAACTACCGGCCGCCACATACTCCGCTTCGGTGGACGAGAGAGAGACACAACTTTGCTTTTTGGAAGACCAACTTACGAAAGAGCAACCAAGAAATTGGCACCCTCCGGAAGTGGACTTCCTATCCACTTTGTCTCCCGCCCAATCGGAATCCGAATACCCTACAAGCATGAAGTTTTCTCCTCTTGGGTACCATAAGCCAAAGTTTGGGGTATGAGTCAAATATCGGAAGATTCGTTTGACCGCCACATAGTGACTTTCCTTAGGTGCGGCTTGAAACCATGCACAAATTCTCACACTCAACATGATATCTGGTCTAGATGCACAAAGGTAGAGCAAGGAGCCTATCATGGAGCGATATACCTTTTGATCCACCGCTTTACCATTGGGATCTATGTCAAGTTGGCACTTGGTGGGCATTGGAGTGGAAGCCGGCTTGACATCACTTAGTTTGAATCTCTTGAGCATGTATTGAGTATATTTGGCTTGTTTGATGAAGGTTCCTTCTCTTCTTTGCTTCACTTCGAACCCTAGAAAGAACTTCAACTCTCCCATGGAAGACATCTCGAACTTTGAGGTCATGAGAGCGGCAAATTCCTCATTGAAAGCTTTGTTAGGGGAACCAAAGATAATATCATCAACATATAATTGGCACACAAACAACTCCCCTTTGACCTTCTTAGTAAAAAGAGTGGGGTCGATTAGCCCAACTTCAAAACTATGGTATTGTAACAACTCGGTAAGGTGGTCATACCACGCACGTGGGGCTTGTTTAAGGCCATAGAGTGCCTTATCGAGTTGATACACATGATCGGGAAAGTAGGGATCCTCGAACCCAGGGGGTTGCTTGACATAGACCAATTCATTAATGGGACCATTAAGAAAAGCACTCTTCACATCCATTTGTTGTAACTTAAAGTTATGATGAGAAGCATATGCAATCAACATGCGAATGGATTCAAGACGAGCAACGGGAGCAAAGGTTTCACCTTAGTCGATACCCTCGACTTGGGAGTAGCCTTGTGCTACCAAACGAGCCTTGTTGCGAGTGATAATCCCATGGGCATCTTGCTTGTTCTTAAATATCCACTTGGTTCCAATGACATTGTGGTTCCCCGTCGGTCTTGGCACCGATCTCCACACTTTGTTGCGCTCGAAGTTGTTGAGTTCTTCATGCATGGCATTGAGCCAATCCGGATCTTCGAGTGCCTCATAGACCTTGTGGGGTTCGACACAAGAGACAAAAGCCTGATGCTCACAATAGTTTGCTAATTGTCTACGAGTGCTTACCCCCTTTCTTAAGCTTCCAAGCACATTCGTCATGAGATGATCCTTGGTGGAGAGCTTGGAAGCAACCTTGGCGGCACGACGCTCCAATTCCTCCTCGGGGGTGAGACGAGGAGTGGTCACTTGATCATCTTGAGCGTCGTCTTGAGCTTGTTCTTGTTCTTGAACTTGCTCGAAGGAGAGAACTTGACCTTGGGCATCACTTGATGTGTCAACACCGTATTGAGCATGATCTTGCCCTTGGCCATGTTCTTGAGGATGAGGGCCTTCATGTTGTTCTTCGGAAGCGTGTGGGCCTTCGGTTGGTGATGGCTCCACTTGAGTGGAGCATTTTTCTTCTCCTTCGGCCACAAGGGGTTCCTCAATGGGTAGGATAAAGCCAACACCCATTCTTCTTATGGCTTGAGGAGGAATTTCATCACCTACATCACAAGTGCCACTTTGCTCCACTTGGGAGCCTTTATTCTCATCAAACTCCACGTTACACGTCTCCTCAATAAGTCTCGTGGATTTATTGAGGACACGGTAAGCATGAGAGTTTGTAGCATAACCAACAAATATGCCCTCATAAGGTCTAGCCTCAAATTTAGACAAGCGAACACCTTTCTTGAGAATGAAACATTTACACCCGAACACCCAAAAGTACTTGAGGTTGGGCTTGTTACCGGTGAGTGTCTCATATGGAGTCTTGTTCAAGCCCTTGTGGAGGTAGAGCCGATTGGATGCATGACACGTGGTGTTGATGGCTTCGGCCCAAAAGTTGTACGGAGACTTGAACTCCGCCATCATGGTCCTTGCCGCATCCATCAACGTCCGGTTCTTCCTCTCTGCAATACCGTTTTGTTGAGGGGTGTAAGGTGCGGAATATTGATGCTTGATCCCCTCATCACTAAGAAACTCATCCAAGGTGTAGTTCTTGAACTCGGTGCCGTTGTCACTTCTTATTGTCAAGATCTTTGCATTGTGTTGACGTTGTGCTTCATTTGCAAAGTCAATGACGGTTTGTTGGGTCTCGCTCTTCCTCTTGAAGAAATACACCCAAGTGTATCTTGAGTAGTCATCCACAATCACCAAGCAATACTTCCTACCCCCAAGACTATCGAAGGATGGAGGCCCAAAGAGATCCAAGTGAAGGAGCTCCAAAGGCCTCTTTGAGTAAATGATAGTCGTGGGAGGGTGAGCCTTCTCATGTAGCTTTCCTTCGATACAAGCACTGCAAGCACGATCTTTAGCAAAACTAACATTCATTAGTCCACGGGCATGGTCCCCCTTGAGAAGACTTTGCAAAGATCTCATATTGACATGGGCTAGACGACGATGCCAAATCCATCCCACATCAACTTTAGCCATTAGGCATGTCGCGGTCTTAGTGGGTCGCTCCGAAAAGTTAATCACATATAGACCGTTCTCGACATGCCCAACGAAGGATACTTTAAGAGTCTTGCTCCACAAGAGGGCCACGGTATCGATATCAAAGAAAGTGGCAAAGCCCATGATTGCAAGTTGACGAACGGAAAGTAAATTGTATGCAAGGGACTCAACAAGCATGACCTTCTCGATCGTGAGATCATGAGAGATGACCACCTTGCCAAGTCCCAATACCTTAGAAGATGAGGCGTCACCCCACTCGACATTGGTGGGCATAGATGGAATCTTGTGCACGTCCACCACCAAGTCCTTGCTTCCAGTCATATGATTTGTAGCTCCGCTATCGAGCAACCATGATCCCCCACCGGAAGCAAACACCTACAAGAGATCAATGCTTGGTTTTAGGTACCCATTTTGTAATGGGTCCTTTGATGTTAGTAACAAGGGTCTTTGGAACCCAAATAGACCATTCAATGTATTCATGAGGAGAACCAACGAATTTGGCAAAGACATGGTCATCACTAGCACGACATAACATATAAGAAGGATTAAAGTCGTCGGCTTTTATGAGAGGAGTGGCATTTCCCTTTTTGACAGCGCCACCCTTCGCATTGTTCTTCTTCTCCTTGGAAGAACCCTCTCCCTCCTTCACAAAGGTTTGCATGAGAGGAGGAGGTCGTTTGGTCTTGTCGTTCTTCTTCTTGTTCTTGGACTCGGGCACGTACCCAACCCCTTCCTTGGCCACAACTCCCTTTTGGTTGATCAAGAGGTCGTTGAGGTTCTTCTTGCCTTGTATGCAAGTCGCAAGACCTCTCTCAAGTTGCCCCTTTAGCTTAGCGTTCTCCTCAACAAGATGCACATGCTCACAACACGGGTTAGTAGCATTTGCATTATCGATTAACATCATACGAGGAAAATTGGCTTTTTCCTTGGTTAGCTTTACTTGAAGTTGATCATGAGACTCTTTGAGGCTAGCATGAGCACCCTTAAAGGCCTTGTGAGCCTTGTCGAGTAGATCAAACTCCTCTTTGAGTCTAGCAAGATCAACCTCAAGTTCGGCTTTCTCGGAGTTTAGCACATGAGAAACAATGAGAACATGATCATAGTCTTTCTTTAACTTAGCATGATCAACGTTGTGTGACTCCTCAAGAGCCAAACGAAGACCACGCTCTTCCTAAAGAGCATTGGAAAGATCCTAAATCTCATCATCATAGTCACGACTATGCCCTTCCGTCTTAGTGATGGTATCTTCGTGAGCCTCGATCATGTCATTGGCTTCACCAAGTTGTTCCAAGAGAGCAACAAAGTGCTTCTTGGATTTACCCTTAAGTTTGCCCATAAAGGCCTCAAACTCATTCGCCTCCACATTAGTTCCCTCATGTTCATCAATGCTATCTGTCGAAGAAGGATGATTAATGATGATAGTTTTGATGTTGGGGGTTACCTTGTTGGTGGCTTTAGCCATGAGGCACTTGGCGGTGATGCTCTCATTGGGTGAGTCGAAGAGAGACACCCGTGGAGTCGTCGCAATGGTAACTGAGGCCATGGTAGCCAACTCACCATCTTCATCATCGTCATCATCCTCATTGTACTCTTCTTGTACCACCAATGCCTTGGGAGGAGTCTTCTTGGTGAAGTTGCTCTTGTTGGGGAACGACTTGGCCTTGTCCTTTCGGATGAGCTTGCCACCATTGTCTTCCCTCTTCTAATACGGGCACTCCACAACAAAATGACTCACATTGCCGCAATTGTAGCAAGTCCTTACATGTTGCTTGCTCTTCGTGCCACTTGAGTTGTTTTTGTTAAAGTTTGACCTCAGGTTTTTCTTGCTCCAAAATTGCCTTGAAGCAAGTGCCATGTGTTCATGGTATGCATACTTTGTATCTTCAGGGTTGCTCTCCTCTTCTTCCTCTTCTTATTCTTCAACGATGAGCTTGGCCTTGAATGCAAGGTTGGGCTTCTTTGCCCTTTGAGAACGAAGCACCGCATTGTCGGCGGTCTTGTCCAAAATGTTCATGGCCACAAACTCATCCAACACTTCGCTTGAGGTCAAAGTGTGGAAGTCCGGTCTTTGACGAATGACGGAAGACATGGCCTTGTGGTAGGGCATCATTGCCTTGAGGAATTTGGGCTTGATCCAATTGTCATCCGTGTCCTTGCTCCTGTGATCTCGTAGTGAGACCGCGAGTTTGGTTACTCTCCGATAAAGCTCACGAGGTTCTTCATCTTCTTTCATTGCAAACTCATCGGCCTCATCTTGCACCACTTCATAGTTGGAGCGTTCAATGCTTGCGCTTCCCTGGTAGAGAGAGACAACACAATGCCATGCGTCTTTGGCCAAGGCGAAGGGCCGAAGATGAGGTAGGTCTTCGGGTGGGATTGCATCTTGAATGATGAAGAGAGCATTCTCATTGAGTTGATTATCCACGGTTTCTCGAGGAGTGAAGTTGCTTGGATCATGCGGATAGAAACCTTCTTCAATGATTCTCCAAAGATTAGTGTTCACATGATTTAAATGACGTTTAAAGCCGTAAACCCAAGAATCAAAGTCCTCATTTTTCACAATCTTAGGGGGAGTACCGGCATGATTCAAATGAGTGGAAGGAACCGGTCCACCATAAACAAGTGGTGGTTCCACATGAGCAAAGATACCGGTGCCATTCTTACCACTAGAAGAAGGAGCCTTTTCACTACTAGCTTCCCCCTTATCGGAGGTAGCATCCATCACCTTGTCGGTGGGATTACCCACTTTCAACGGTGCGGTAGGTAGTTTAAGCCCTTCAAGGAATTTAGTAAACATGCTTTCAACCTCGGTCATCATGGAGGTTTTCAATGTCTCCAAGGCCACATTGAACTCCTCACGAGAGACCGAGGTTTCCCCATCGCCCGTAGACGAGATCGGATTCACACCGGAGTATTCCTCCACACCGTCTACGGTATCAACCATACTCTTCAGATGGTAAAGTCCTTAATAAAGAGACGAGGCTCTGATACCAATTGAAAGGATCGATATGGTTGACTAGAGGGGGGTGAATATGCAACTAACAATTTTTAGCTTTTCTTTAACAATTTAAACTTTGCATCAAGTAGGTTGTCTAGATATGCAACTAGGTGAGCAACCTATATGATGCAACAAGTATAGGAACACACGCAGGCAAGTGATATGATACAAATAAGCTTGCACAAGTAAAGGCATGAGATAACCAAGAGTGGAGACGGTGGAGACGAGGATGTGTTGCCGAAGTTCCTTCCCTTTGAGAGGAAGTACGTCTCCGTTGGAGCGGTGTGGAGGCACAATGCTCCCCAAGAAGCCACTAGGGCCACCGTATTCTCCTCACGCCCTCACACAATGCGAGATGTCGTGATTCCACTATTGGTGGCCTTGAAGGCGGCGACCGAACCTTTACAAACAAGGTTGAGGCAATCTCCACAACTCAATTGGAGGCTCCCAACGACACCACGAAGCTTCACCACAATGGACTATGGCTCCGCGGTGACCTCAACCGTCTAGGATGCTCAAACACCCAAGAGTAACAAGATCCGCAAGGGATTAGTGGGGGGAATCCAATTTCTCTTGGTGGAAGTGTGGATCGAGGCCTTCTCAACCACTCCCGAGCAAATCAACAAGTTTGATTGGCTAGGGAGTGAGATCGGGCGAAAATGGAGCTTAGAGCAACAATAGAGTTTAGGGTTGGAAGAGATAAGTCAACGGGGAAGAAGGGGACCCCTTATATAGTGAGGGACAAAGATCCAACCGTTATCCACCTACCAGCCCGCGGCCAGCGGTACTACCGCTCCAGGCCAGCGGTACTACCGCAGGGCCGCGCGGTACTACCGCTTGCTGCCAAGCGGTACTACCGCATGGTCATGCGGTACTACCGTACAGGCCCGCGGTACTGCCGCAACCCCAACAACGGCAAGATCAGATCTGAAACACAGGAGCTAATGGCGGTACTTCCACGAGCGTGGTACTACCGCGCCACCATGCAGTACTACCGCAAGGCAGGACTCCCCTAGCCAGGGGGAAGGAAACATCCGTGCCTATTTCCGCAAAGAAACGGAAGAAGCAAAAAACCCGACACAGTAGTACTACATAGGGGCGGTACTACTGCCTGACAACATAGCACGGTACTGCCGCAGAGCAAAAGCGGTACTACCGTGGTAGGCGCGGATGTAAAAAATTACATCCGCCCCTACTACCGCGAGGGAGCGGTACTAGCCTGGTGGGCAACGGTAGTGCAGCTCCAGGGGAGCGGTACTACCGTGGGCACCTGCGGTACTACCGCGCCGCAGCACGGTACTACCGCTCACTTGGGAGCAGTACTACCGCGAGCCAACGCAGCAGCCAGAAACAAGGCGGCGAGAAAGCGGAGGATGCTACAAGGGAAAGGAGGGGACAAGAAGGAGACATGTACGTGATGATTTGTCGGTGTACAAAAAGAGGGGTACGCTTTTTGTACCCCTATAACTGTGCACGGGCAGTCTGAGCCACGGGCACCACCACACTGAGCAAGGCAAGGGAGGTGAGCCAAGGTAAGGCCGAAGCTCGAGAGAAGCAGAACGACGCCAAGACCAAGACCACAAAGAGCAAAGGGGACGATGCGGACTCCCCCCGGCAAGATCCTTGCCGGGAGGCGGTTTTAGCGAACCCGGCAAGACCCTTGCCGTGGCAGCTCGCCCCACACCTACGGAGTGAGTCACCCTTGAGTCCATTGCCCCCATGGGGCAAGGATTCGGGAGACATCCCCGTGGTGGCATGCGGATCTTGGTGAAGACATTCAAGATCAGATACACCCTTTAGAAGATGATGATCCTTAGCGGGATCCCAGCCAAGGAGGACCACAAGGCCCCCGGCAAGAGCCTTGCCGGGGATGACAGCAGGCGCCACGGCAAGACCCTTGCCGGGGCCCTGGCAAGGCCCTTGCCAAGAACACCCGTAGGGCCACCATCAGGCCCACGCCAGTCAAACCTCCACCGTCATTCGCATGCAGCTGCCGACCCAACCAGCTGGGCAGGCACCTGCGTGGCGGCATGCGGATCTTCGCAGAGACCCACCACTGTGCCACCTCAGCTGCCTGCCTGCCTACATGGCACCGCGGGCGCCGTTGGCCAGGGCGCGTGTCGACACGAGAGGGAGCGGCGACGAACGAGACAGGGCTCTCCCCCGTCCCCGATAAAGCAAGGACACCTGGGCAAGACGCATTAAATACGCCTTGTCATGTAATGCAAGGGATAACCTCACATCACTGTACCCTTTCCACCTCCTGTGTGCCACTGTGGCAACCCCTTTCCTATAAAAGGAGGCCCGAGGCGACCAGGAGGAGGATTCGGCTTTTTGGAGCTCCTCACGCCCCATAGCTAGCTCAAGAACACAGATATACAATCCACCAAAGCAGGAGTAGGGTTTTACGCATCCTCGCGGCCCAAACCTGGATAAACGAACCGTGTGCTATCTGTTTGATCCACTCTTCTCATGACCCCGCGCCCCGCAACCGTAGTAGGGATTCTTGTGATCCCATAGGTGTCGTTCCCACCGACATCTTTGGCGCGCCAGGTAGGGGGCGCGGTTGTGAGAATCGGCTTTAGCAGTTAGTTCAACGCTTCTTCATCGTCATGGCGCCCAAGAAGAAGACGACGGTGGCGGTTGGACCGTCGGAAGCCGGACATCCCGTCCCGATGCAGGCGAGCAGCGGACCGGTCGCAGAAAGGACCCGGGGCGCCGTTCGCAAAAACCAACACCGTCCCAGCAGCCGGAGTTTGGGAGGCGGCAATGTTCGTGCGCCTGGTAACGGGCCGGACACCGCCAAATCCAAAGACGGAGCCAGGCCCTCCGCGGGTGGCGCGGGGCCTTCCAAGATCGCTACCACCCTGCCCGAAGGCGATGCGAGGGCCTCCAAGACTCCCACGCCGGTGCCGATGGTGCGCTCCTCTCAAGCGGCGCGCGACGAACGGCGCAATCACGCCGAAGACCCCGGGCGTCGCCGCGGGAAGAGCCCCGAGCGCCACTCCCGGGAGGCAGAAGACCTGCCCGCTCGCCGAGGCGCTGGTGAAGATGGCATGCGACCGCGGGGTCGTGATAGAGCTCCTTCTGACATGGTCAGAACTCAAAGCGTGTCGCGATCCGTGCAGGTTTCGCTGCCACCAACGCCAGCAGAAGCCCTGGCACGCGCGCAGTTGCTCCTCGATTTTCCTCCCACTACAGGGAAACTCGACGAATGGAGAGCCACTATCCGAAGCCATGTTGCGGTGGCCAACAAAGACGAACTGAGTCCGGTGGAGCCCCCGAGTCGATGCTCCGACGGAGTCCCACGCACCAGTGGCAGGAAAGCTGGCGGCGCCGCGACCACCGTGCACTCGCCTCCTCCTCGCTCGGTACCGCAGACGCCAGCCCGTCACGACGTTATGGGCGACGAAATCTCCATAACGTCGTCCGACCCGCGGACCCACTGTGACCAGCGCCATGTCCTTCGGGAACGAGAACATGAAGACGCTCGAACCACTATCGAGCGCCGGCGCGGAGCGCACCACCAGTCAGACAGGCGAGCAGGGCCTGCTGTGAACCACCCGGCACCGAAGAGCCCTGGAGGCCGACCTTACGAGGTAGGCTGTCCGGCTTTTACCCATGAGCTGCGGCAGTTCCAGTGGCCCACTCACCGCACCTTCAAACCTGACATGGGCGAAAAGTACAGCGGCAAGACCCACCCGTGCTAGTTCCTCAGCATCTACACCATTGTGATGCAAGCTGCCGGAGCCCGCGACGATAAGGTGCTTGCGAATTACTTTCCGTTGGCTCTTAAACCCAACGCCATGTCATGGTTGATGCACTTGCCGGTAGACTCTATTTCCTCCTGGTCGGATTTGTGCCATGAGTTTGTGGGCGCCTTTACTGGAGGCCACCAAGCCCATGGCCAAGCGAGCGACCTGCACGTCATTCCCCAGAAGGGAGGCGAGAGTCTCCGCAAGTATATACAGAGGTTCAGCCGGATACAGTACAATATCCCCGATGTTCACCCTGCCGCCATCATCAGCGCGTTCCATCAGAACGTGCGTAACCGCAAGATGCGCGAAGAGCTGGCAATGAACAAGGTGAAAGATGTAGCAGAACTCTATGTTCTTGCTGACAGATGTGCCCGGGCTGAAGAGGGAAGGAAGTACCCCGGCGAAGACGCCGGCGTGGAAACCGACTCCTCAGATGAAGATACTGCCGCCCCGGCGAAGAAGGGCCGGCGCCGCAACAGGAAGCGCAAAGGTAAAGCCGTGCTTGCCGTCGAGGGATCTGATGACACCGGCTCCACCAAGAAAACCAAGGCAGATGACCCCGGCAAGGAAATTGCCGGATGTGTCGCCTGTCGGGCCTTGGTGGTTGCCGAGAAGCCAGGAAACTCCGACAAGCGATACTGCAAGATCCATCACACCAAAGGCCATGGTCTCCAAGACTGCCGACAGGTTGAGCTCCTCGCTGAGAAGCAGAGGGCTGAATATGAGAGGCGGGACAAGGAGAAGGGCCAAGACAGTGCTAAGGGGTCCGGCAAGAAGCGTGACGACCAGGCGGGCCGTCGCGGCAAGGATAAACAACGGGAGAGGCCCGCCGGGGCCGTGACAAAAAGCCAGAAGACGACGATCACGAAGAGGACGACGAATCCGGCGACCAAGAGTTTCAGAAAGCTACAAAGGCCATGTGCATCGACGGCGGCGCCTCGCTGCATACTTCTCACCGCCAGCTTAAACAGTGGGCGCGAGAGATTACAGCGGCAGAGCCGTCGTTTGATGCCCAAAGGCCGCTGAAGTGGTCCAGCACACCTATCATTTTTGACACTGAGGATCACCCTGATCGCACTACTGCGGTCGGGTGCTTGCCATTGTTGGTTTCACCAACAATACGCAACCTCAAGGTGACAAAGATGCTAGTCGATGGCGGGGCCGGTCTGAACTTGATCTCGCCTGCCATGATCGAGAAACTGTAGATTCCTGATGGAGACCTCAAAGAGACGGGCACGTTTCAGGGGGTCAACCCGGCAAGAAGCCAACCTAAGGAAAGGTCACGCTGCCCGTGACTTTTGGAAGCGATCTGAACTACAGGACAGAGAGGATCGTGTTTGATGTTGCCAAGATCCCCTTGCCCTACAACGGGATCCTTGGCCACCCAGCGCTGGCCAAGTTCATGGCGGCGTCACACTACGCCTACAACACCCTGAAGATGCCAGGACCCGTGACGATCATCACCATCCCCTCCGATAAGAAAGATGCGCTAATTTGCGCTGACCAACTATACTAGTAAGCAGTTGCAGCAGCTGCCGCCACTAGGGCACTTGCTCCTGCCGCTGGGACCCCGGGAGGAAGAAGAAGAAGAAGACCGGTGAGACCTTGGACACCCACTCCGGCAAGCGCACCTCTCCGGAGTGTAGCACTCCCATCGAGGACGTGCCAGAGAGCTCCACCGGCGGAAACAAGAAGCCCAGGGACATACCACCGGGAACCAAGAAGGTTTCTGTCAATGAGGACGGCACGGGAGGGGCTTTCACCATAAGATCCACCCTTGATGACAAATAGGAAGATGCGCTCGTCACCTTCCTGCGGGTGAATGTCGGTGTGTTTGCATGTCAAGCTTCTGACATCCCCGGCGTTCCCAGGGAGGTGATTGAGCACCACCTTGCTGTCTGTCCTCATGCGCGGCCCGTCAAGCAGAAGGTCAGAAAGCAAGCTTTGGAACGACAAGAGTTCATCACAGAGGAGATCCAGAAACTAGAAGCAGCGGGTTTGGTAAGAGGAGTGCTCCATCCAATGTGGTTGGCCAATCCGGTCGTAGTGCGCAAGGCTAATGGGAAGTGGAGGCTGTGTATTGATTACACAGATATCAATAAGGCTTGTCCTAAGGACCCCTTCCCATTGCCGCGCATCAACCAGATTGTTGACTCCACAGCTGGGTGTGATCTGTTTTCATTCCTCGATGCCTACTCTGGCTACCACCAGATCTTCATGACAAGAGAAGACAAAGAGAAAACAGCATTCATCACCCCATGTGGTACATATTGTTTCATGCGGATGCCTTTCGGGCTGAAGAGTGCTGGTTCGACGTTTGCAAGGGCAGTCCAGATTGGTTTTGAACCCCAGCTCCATAGAAATATGGAAGCTTATATGGATGACATAGTGGTCAAAACCAAGGACAGGGCAACCCTCATACCGGATTTGCAAGAAACATTTGCAAACCTGCGCAAGATCAATCTCAAGTTGAACCCTGAGAAGTGCGTCTTTGGCGTCCCGTCCGGCAAGCTTCTCGGGTTCTTTGTGTCACAGCGTGGGATAGAGGCCAATCCGGACAAGATCAAAGCTATAGAGCAGATTGAAGCACCAAGCGAATCAAGGATGTGTGTTGGCTTGCTGGTTGCGTCGCCGCCATGGGCAGATTCATTTCCAAGTCTGTCGAGCGCGCCCTTCCCTTTTTCAAGATCCTGAAGAAGGCGGGCCCGATGGAGTGGACGCCAGAAGCCGAAGCAGCATTGCAAGATTTGAAGAAGTACCTCTCCTCCGCGCCAATACTAGTTGCGCCTAGGCCACAGGAGCCATTGCTGCTATACCTGGCGGCAACGAACCAGGTGGTCAGCGCTGCACTAGTGGCGCAGAGAGAGGTTGACGACAAGGTAATGGCAGCGACAAAGCCCGACACCACCAATGCAGAGACGACACAGCCAGTTGAAGTGTCGCCGAAGAATAAAATGATGCAGCACCCGGTCTACTTTGTTAGTTCCCTCCTGCAGGGAGCTAGATCAAGGTACTCCAGCGTGCAGAAACTGCTCTTCGGCCTTCTTATGGCCTCGAGGAAGCTGCGTCACTACTTCCAGGCACACGAGATCACTGTCGTCACTCGCCTCCCTCTGCAACGGATATTGCACAATCCAGATGCAACGGGAAGAATTGTGGAATGGGCACTGGAGTTGTCCAGCTTTGGCCTCAAGTTTGAAAGTACTTCGACGATTCAGAGCTGAGTCCTGGTGGAGTTCATTGCAGAATGGACCGCAACGCCCGACGAAGAAGCCCAAGAGACTGCTCTCCCCGGCAAGGAGGCAAGTTGCAATTGGATCATGTACTTTGATGGAGCTTTCTCCTTACACGGCGCCGGGGCTGGCGTACTGCTTGTCGCGCCCACCGGAGAGCACCTCAAGTGCGTGATCCAGATGCACTTCCCCAGGGAGGTGTCAACAAACAATACGGCAGAGTACGAAGGGCTGCTTGCCGGTCTTAGGATCGCGGCGGACCTCGGAATCAAGAAGCTCATCGTCAGGGGCGACTCGCAGCTCGTCGTCAAGAAATTCAACAAGGACTACCAGAGCCCGTTGATGAAGGCCTACGTCGATGAAGTGAGAAAGCTGGAAGAGCATTTCGACGGTATACAAGCTGAATACGTTCCCCGAGCGGAGAACAATATCGCCGATTACCTATCAAAATGTGCTGCCCTCAAGCTACCTGTGGAACCGGGTACCTTTGTGCTCCAGCTAACTCAGCCATCCGTTGATCCATCAACAGAGCAGAACAAGAGGAGGAAATCAGGACTCGGCAAGTACTTTCCCGCCGAGCTCCCCAAAGCCGCTGGCAAGGATGTTGCCGGGGACACTGAGCCCGCCACGAGACGGCTAGCTCCGGCGGAGCGTCAAGCTCTTGCCGTCGAGACAGCCGCTCCTATAGCGGAGGAAATGCCTTTAGTCCTCGCCGTCGAGCCCCAGGCTCCAACATGTGCACAGCATACCGTCCGATTCCTCCAAACAGGGGAACTTCCTGAAGAGCAGGAAGAAGCAGAAAAAGTAGCCCGTCGCTCTACCATGTACCAGTTCATCGATGACGTCCTATACAGAAAGAGGTCGAACGGTGTGAAATTGAAGTGTATCCCTTGGGAGGAAGGACTGGAGCTGTTGGTGGAGATACACGGAGGCATATGTGGATCCCACATCGGGTCAAGGGCCCTTGCCGGCAAGGCATTTCGGCAAGGTTTCTTCTGGCCCACCGCCCTCCAGGATGCGACGACACTAGTCACCAGGTGTGAAGCATGTCAGTTCCATTCAAAGAAGCTTCATCAGCCAGCTCAAGCCCTTCAAACCATTCGTCTCTCCTGGCCCTTCTCGGTCTGGGGGCTCGACATACTGGGCCCTTTCCCCCGCACTGTCGGGGGCTTTGAGTACTTGTACGTTGCAATCGACAAGTTCACAAAGTGGCCGAAGGTGGAGGCAGTGAGGAAGGTCACAGCTCAGTCAGCCGTCAAGTTCTTCAAGGGACTAGTGTGCCGTTTTGGTGTACCCAACAGGGTCATCACCGACAATGGCACACAGTTCACAAGCCGCACCTTCATGCAATATATCCAAGACCTCGGCAGCAAAGTCTGTTTCGCTTCCGTTGCTCACCCATGAAGCAATGGTCAAGCTGAGAGGGCAAACACTAAAGTACTGCGAGGCTTAAGTACCAAGACCTTTGACAGGCTGCACAAGAGTGGAAGGCGCTAGATTGATGAGTTGCCGACGGTTCTTTGGTCGATTAGGACGACGCCAAATCGAGCCACCGGCCAGACACCCTTTGCCCTGCTATACGGGGCAGAAGTAGTTCTCCCCACTGAACTCATATACGGGTCACCTCGAGTGCTCGCTTATGATGAGCTTGAGCAAGAGCAACTGTGGCAAGATGACGCAATGCTCCTTGAGGAAGATCGTCTTCGGGCGGCTGTGAGAGCAGCACGCTACCAGCAAGCCTTGCGCCGCTACCATAGCCGCAAGGTTCATGCCCGAAGCCTTGAGGAAGGCGACCTTGTCCTTCAGCGCGTTCAATCGGCCAAGAATTCCAACAAGTTGACGCCAAAGTGGGAAGGCCCTTATCGGGTAATACGAGTCACCAGGCCCGGCGCAGTCCGCCTAGAGACCGAAGAAGTCGTTCCTGAAGGAAATATGCCCTAGAGGCAATAATAAAGTTATTATTTATTTTCTTATATCATGATAAAAGTTTATTATTCATGCTAGAATTGTATTAACCGGAAACATAATACATGTGTGAATACATAGACAAACAGAGTGTCACTAGTATGCCTCTACTTGACTAGCTCGTTAATCAAAGATGGTTATGTTTCCTAACCATGGACAAAGAGTTGTCATTTGATTAACGGGATCACATCATTAGTTGAATGATCTGATTGACATGACCCATTCCATTAGCTTAGCACCCGATCGTTTAGTATGTTGCTATTGATTTCTTCATGACTTATACATGTTCCTATGACTATGATATTATGCAACTCCCGTTTGCCGGAGGAACACTTTGTGTGCTACCAAACGTCACAACGTAACTGGGTGATTATAAAGGAGCTCTACAGGTGTCTCCAAAGGTACATGTTGGGTTGGCGTATTTCGAGATTAGGATTTGTCACTCCGATTGTCGGAGAGGTATCTCTGGGCCCTCTCAGTAATGCACATCACTGAAGCCTTGCAAGCATTGCAACTAATGAGTTAGTTGTGGGATGATTATTACGGAACGAGTAAAGAGACTTGCCGGTAACGAGATTGAACTAGGTATTGGATACCGACGATCGAATCTCGGGCAAGTAACATACCGATGACAAAGGGAACAACGTATGTTGTTATGCGGTCTGACCGATAAAAGATCTTCGTAGAATATGTAGGAGCCAATATGAGCATCCAGGTTCCGCTATTGGTTATTGACCGGAGACGTGTCTCGGTCATGTCTACATTGTTCTCGAACCCGTAGGGTCCGCACGCTTAAGGTTACGATGACAGTTATATTATGAGTTTATGCATTTTGATGTACTGAAGTTTCTTCGGAGTCCTGGATGTGATCACGGACATGACGAGGAGTCTCGAAATGGTCGAGACATAAAGATTGATATATTGGAAGCCTATATTTGGATATTGGAAGCGTTCCGGGTGAAATCAGGATTTTATCGGATTACCGGGAGGTTACCGGAACCCCCCGGGAGGTATATGGGCCTTAGTGGGAGATAGGGGAGGTGGCCAGGGATGGGCCGCACGCCCCTCCCCCCTTAGTCCGAATAGGACAAGGAGAGAGGGGGCCGGCGCCCCCCTTCCTTCTCTCTCTCTCTTTCCCCCTTTCACGAATCCTATTCCAACTAGGAAAGGGGGGGAGTCCTACTCCCGGAAGGAGTAGGACTCCTCCTGGCGCGCCCTATGATGGCCGGCCGGCCCCCCTCCTTTGAGGCTTTATATACGGAGACAAGGGGCACCCCTAGAGACACAAGTTGATCCACGTGATCATATTCTTAGCCGTGCGCGGTGCCCCCTTCCACCATAGTCCTCGATAATATTGTAGCGGTGCTTAGGCGAAGCCCTGCGACGGTAGTACATCAAGATCGTCACCACGCCGTCGTGCTGACGGAACTCTTCCCCGACACTTTGCTGGATCGGAGTCCGGGGATCGTCATCGAGCTGAACGTGTGCTAGAACTCGGAGGTGCCGTAGTTTTGGTGCTTGATCGGTCGGGCCGTGGAGACGTACGACTACATCAACCAAGTTAACACTTCCGTTGTCGATCTTCAAGGGTACGTAGATCACACTCTCCCCCTCTCGTTGCTATGCATCACCATGATCTTGCGTGTGCGTAGGAAATTTTTTGAAATTACTACGAAACCCAACAGTGGCATCCGAGCCTAGGTTTTATGTGTTGATGTTATATGCACGAGTAGAACACAAGTGAGTTTTGGGCGATATAAGTCATACTGCTTACCAGCATGTCATACTTTGGTTCGGCGGTATTGTTGGACGAAGCGGCCCGGACCGACATTACGCATACGCTTACGCGAGACCGGTTCTCCCGACGTGCTTTGCACAAAGGTGGCTAGCGGGTGACAGTTTCTCCAACTTTAGTTGAACCGAGTGTGGCTACGCCTGGTCCTTGCGAAGGTTAAAACAGCACCAACTTGACAAACTATCGTTGTGGTTTTGATGCGTAGGTAAGATTGGTTCTTGCTTAAGCCCGTAGCAGCCACGTAAAACTTGCAACAACAAAGTAGAGGACGTCTAACTTGTTTTTGCAGGGCATGTTGTGATGTGATATGGTCAAGACATGATGCTAAATTTTATTGTATGAGATGATCATGTTTTGTAACCGAGTTATCGGCAACTGGCAGGAGCCATATGGTTGTCGCTTTATTGTATGCAATGCAATCGCGTTGTAATGCTTTACTTTATCACTAAGTGGTAGCGATAGTCATGGAAGCATGAGATTGGCGAGACGACAATGATGCTACGATGGAGATCAAGGTGTCGCGCCGGTGACGATGGTGATCACGACGGTGCTTCGAGTATGGAGATCACAAGCACAAGATGATGATGGCCATATCATATCACTTATATTGATTGCATGTGATGTTTATCTTTTATGCATCTTATCTTGCTTTGATTGACGGTAGCATTATAAGATGATCTCTCACTAATTATCAAGAAGTGTTCTCCCTGAGTATGCACCGTTGCGAAAGTTCTTCGTGCTGAGAAACCACGTGATGATCGGGTGTGATAGGCTCTACGTTCAAATACAACGGGTGCAAAACAGTTGCACACGCAGAATACTTAGGTTATACTTGACGAGCCAAGCATATACAGATATGGCCTCGGAACATGGAGATCGAAAGGTCGAGCGTGAATCATATAGTAGATATGATCAACATAGTGATGTTCACCAATGAAACTACTCCATCTCACGTGATGATCGGACATGGTTTAGTTGACTTGGATCACGTAATCACTTAGAGGATTAGAGGGATGTCTATCTAAGTGGGAGTTCTTTAAGTAATATGATTAATTGAACCTAAATTTATCATGAACTTAGTACCTGTAGTATCTTGCTTATGTATGTTTGATTGTAGATAGATGGCCCGTGCTGTTGTTCCGTTGAATTTTAATGCGTTCCTAGAGAAAGCAAAGTTGAAAGATGATGGTAGTAATTACACGGACTGGGTCCGTAACTTGAGGATTATCCTCATTGCTGCACAGAAGAATTACGTCCTGGAAGCACCGCTGGGTGCCAGGCCTGCTGCTGGAGCAACAACAGATGTTATGAACGTCTGGCACAGCAAAGCTGATAACTACTCGATAGTTCAATGTGCCATGCTTTACGGCTTAGAACCGGGACTTCAACGACGTTTTGAACGTCATGGGGCATATGAGATGTTCCAAGAGTTGAAGTTAATATTTCAAGCAAATGCCCGGATTGAGAGATATGAAGTCTCCAATAAGTTCTATAGCTGCAAGATGGAGGAGAACAGTTCTGTCAGTGAGCATATACTCAAGATGTCTGGGTATTGTAATCACTTGATTCAACTGGGAGTTAATCTTCCGGATGATAGCGTCATTGACAGAATCCTCCAATCACTTCCACCAAGCTACAAGAGCTTCGTGATGAACTATAATATGCAAGGGATGAATAAGACTATTCCCGAAGGAGCATCAAGTGTTGATGGTCAACAAGACCACTAGTTTCAAGAAAAAGGGCAAAGGGAAGAAGAATGGGAACTTCAAGAAGAACAGCAAGCAAGTTGCTGCTCAAGAGAAGAAACCCAAGTCTGGACCTAAGCCTGAAACTGAGTGCTTCTACTGCAAGCAGACTGGTCACTGGAAGCGGAACTGCCCCAAGTATTTGGCGGATAAGAAGGATGGCAAGGTGAACAAAGGTATATGTGATATACATGTTATTGATGTGTACCTTACTAATGCTCGCAGTAGCACCTGGGTATTTGATACTGGTTCTGTTGCTAATATTTGCAACTCGAAACAGGGACTACGGATTAAGCGAAGATTGGCTAAGGACGAGGTGACGATGCGCGTGGGAAACGGTTCCAAAGTCGATGTGATCGCGGTCGGCGCGCTACCTCTACATCTACCTTCGGGATTAATATTAGACCTAAATAACTGTTATTTGGTGCCAGCGTTAAGCATGAACATTATATCTGGATCTTGTTTGATGCGAGACGGTTATTCATTTAAATCAGAGAATAATGGTTGCTCTATTTATATGAGTAATATCTTTTATGGTCATGCACCCTTGAAGAATGGTCTATTCTTATTGAATCTCGATAGTAGTGACACACATATTCATAATGTTGAAGCCAAAAGATGCAGAGTTGATAATGATAGTGCAACTTATTTGTGGCACTACCATTTAGGTCATATCGGTGTAAAGCGCATGAAGAAACTCCATACTGATGGACTTTTGGAACCACTTGATTATGAATCACTTGGTACTTGCGAACCGTGCCTCATGGGCAAGATGACTAAAACGCTGTTCTCCGGTACTATGGAGAGAGCAACAGATTTGTTGGAAATCATACATACAGATGTATGTAGTCCGATGAATATTGAGGCTCGTGGTGGATATCGTTATTTTCTCACCTTCACAGATGACTTACGCAGATATGGGTATATCTACTTAATGAAACATAAGTCTGAAATGTTTGAAAAGTTCATAGAATTTCAGAGTGAAGTTGAAAATCATCGTAACAAGAAAATAAAGTTTCTACGATCTGATCGTGGAGGAGAATATTTGAGTTACAAGTTTGGTGTACATTTGAAACAATGCGGAATAGTTTCGCAACTCACGCCACCCGGAACACCACAGCGTAATGGTGTGTCCGAACGTCGTAATCGTACTTTACTAGATATGGTGCGATCTATGATGTCTCTTACTGATTTACCGCTATTGTTTTGGGGTTATGCTTTGGAGACGGCCGCATTCACGTTAAATAGGGCACCATCAAAATCCGTTGAGACGACGCCTTATGAACTATGATTTGGCAAGAAACCAAAGTTGTCGTTTCTGAAAGTTTGGGGTTGCAATGCTTATGTGAAAAAGCTTCAACCTGATAAGCTCGAACCCAAATCGGAGAAATGTGTCTTCATAGGATATCCAAAGGAGACTATTGGATACACCTTCTATCACAGATCCGAAGGCAAGACTTTTATTGCTAAGTTCAGAAACTTTCTGGAGAAGGAGTTTCTCTCGAAAGAAGTGAGTGGGAGGAAAGTAGAACTTGACGAGGTAACTGTACCTGCTCCCTTATTGGAAAGTAGTGCATCACAGAAAACTGTTTCTGTGACACCTACACCAATTAGTGAGGAAGCTAATGATAATGATCATGAAACTTCAGAACAAGATACTACTGAACCTCGTAGATCAACCAGAGTGAGATCCGAGCCAGAGTGGTACGGTAATCCTGTTCTGGAAGTCATGCTACTAGATCATGATGAACCTACGAACTATGAAGAAGCGATGGTGAGCCCAGATTCCGCAAAATGGCTTGAAGCCATGAAATCTGAGATGGGATCCATGTATGAGAACAAAGTGTGGACTTTGGTTGACTTGCCCAATGATCGGCAAGCAATTGAGAATAAATGGATCTACAAGAAGAAGACTGACGCCGACGGTAATATTACTGTCTACAAAGCTCGACTTGTCGCAAAAGGGTTTCGGCAAGTCAAGGGATTGACTACGATGAGACCTTCTCACCCATAGCGATGCTTAAGTCTGCCCGAATCATGTTAGCAATTGCCGCATTTTATGATTATGAAATTTGGCAGATGGATGTCAAAACTGCATTCCTGAATGGATTTCTGGAAGAAGAGTTGTATATGATCCAACCAGAGGGTTTTGTCGATCCAAAGGGAGCTAAGAAAGTGTGCAAGCTCTAGCGATCCATTTATGGACTGGTGCAAGCCTCTCGGAGTTGGAATAAACGCTTTGATAGTGTGATCAAAGCATTTGGTTTTATGCAGACTTTCAGAGAAGCCTGTATTTACAAGAAAGTGAGTGGAAGCTCTGTAGCATTTCTAATATTATATGTGGATGACATATTACTGATTGGAAATGATATAGAATTTCTGGATAGCATAAAGGGATACTTGAATAAGAGTTTTTCAATGAAAGACCTCGGTGAAGCTGCTTACATATTAGGCATTAAGATCTATAGAGATAGATCAAGATGCTTAATTGGACTTTCACAAAGCACATACCTTGACAAAGTTTTGAAGAAGTTCAAAATGGATCAAGCAAAGAAAGGGTTCTTGCCTATGTTACAAGGTGTGAAGTTGAGTCAGACTCAATGCCCGACCACTGCAGAAGATAGAGAGAAAATGAAAGATGTTCCCTATGCTTCAGCCATAGGCTCAATCATGTATGCAATGCTGTGTACCAGACCTGATGTGTGCCTTGCTATAAGTCTAGCAGGGAGGTACCAAAGTAATCCAGGAGTGGATCACTGGACAGCGGTCAAGAACATCCTGAAGTACCTTAAAAGGACTAAGGATATGTTTCTCGTATATGGAGGTGACAAAGAGCTCATCATAAACGGTTACGTGGATGCAAGCTTTGACACTGATCCGGACGATTCTAAATCGCAAACCAGATACGTGTTTACATTAAACGGTGGAGCTGTCAGTTGGTGCAGTTCTAAACAAAGCATCGTGGCGGGATCTACATGTGAAGTGGAGTACATAGCTGCTTCAGAAGCAGCTAACGAAGGAGTCTGGATGAAGGAATTCATATCCGATCTAGGTGTCATACCTAGTGCATCGGGTCCAATGAAAATCTTTTGTGACAATACTGGTGCAATTGCCTTGGCGAAGGAATCCAGATTTCACAAAAGAACCAAGCACATCAAAAGACGCTTCAATTCCATCCGGGATCTAGTCCAGGTGGGAGACATAGAGATTTGCAAGATACATACAGATCTGAATGTAGCAGACCCGTTGACTAAGCCTCTTCCACGCAAAACATGATCAGCACCAAGGCTCCATGGGTGTTAGAATCATTACAGTATAACCTAGATTATTGACTCTAGTGCAAGTGGGATACTGAAGGAAATATGCCCTAGAGGCAATAATAAAGTTATTATTTATTTCCTTATATCATGATAAAAGTTTATTATTCATGCTAGAATTGTATTAACCGGAAACATAATACATGTGTGAATACATAGACAAACAGAGTGTCACTAGTATGCCTCTACTTGACTAGCTCGTTAATCAAAGATGGTTATGTTTCCTAACCATGGACAAAGAGTTGTCATTTGATTAATGGGATCACATCATTAGTTGAATGATCTGATTGACATGACCCATTCCATTAGCTTAGCACCCGATCGTTTAGTATGTTGCTATTGCTTTCTTCATGACTTATACATGTTCCTATGACTATGAGATTATGCAACTCCCGTTTGCCGGAGGAACACTTTGTGTGCTACCAAATGTCACAACGTAACTGGGTGATTATAAAAGAGCTCTACAGGTGTCTCCAAAGGTACATGTTGGGTTGGCGTATTTCGAGATTAGGATTTGTCACTCCGATTGTCGGAGAGGTATCTCTGGGCCCTCTCAGTAATGCACATCACTGAAGCCTTGCAAGCATTGCAACTAATGAGTTAGTTGTGGGATGATGTATTACGGAACGAGTAAAGAGACTTGCCGGTAACGAGATTGAACTAGGTATTGGATACCGACGATCGAATCTTGGGCAAGTAACATACCGATGACAAAGGGAACAACGTATGTTGTTATGCGGTCTGACCGATAAAAGATCTTCGTAGAATATGTAGGAGCCAATATGAGCATCTAGGTTCCGCTATTGGTTATTGACCGGAGACGTGTCTCGGTCATGTCTACATTGTTCTCGAACCCGTAGGGTCCGCACGCTTAAGGTTACGATGACAGTTATATTATGAGTTTATGCATTTTGATGTACCGAAGTTTGTTCGGAGTCCTGGATGTGATCACGGACATGACGAGGAGTCTCGAAATGGTCGAGACATAAAGATTGATATATTGGAAGCCTATATTTGGATATCGGAAGCGTTCCGGGTGAAATCGGGATTTTACCGGATTACCGGGAGGTTACCGGAACCCCCCGAGAGGTATATGGGCCTTAGTGGGCCTTAGTGGGAGATAGGAGAGGTGGCCAGGGATGGGCTGCACGCCCCTCCCCTTAGTCCGAATAGTACAAGGAGAGAGGGGGCCGGCGCCCCCCTTCCTTCTCTCTCTCTTTCCCCCCTTCACGAATCCTATTCCAACTAGGAAAGGGGGGGAGTCCTACTCACTCCCGGAAGGAGTAGGACTCCTCCTGGCGCGCCCTATGATGGCCGGCCGGCCCCCCTCCTTTGAGGCTTTATATACGGAGACAAGGGGCACCCCTAGAGACACAAGTTGATCCACGTGATCATATTCTTAGCCATGTGCGGTGCCCCCTTCCACCATAGTCCTCGATAATATTGTAGCGGTGCTTAGGCGAAGCCCTGCGACGGTAGTACATCAAGATCGTCACCACGCCGTCGTGCTGACGGAACTCTTCCCCGACACTTTGCTGGATCGGAGTCCGGGGATCGTCATCGAGCTGAACGTGTGCTAGAACTCGGAGGTGCCGTAGTTTCGGTGCTTGATCGGTCGGGCCGTGGAGACGTACGACTACGTCAACCAAGTTAACGCTTCCGTTGTCGATCTTCAAGGGTACGTAGATCACACTCTCCCCCTCTCGTTGCTATGCATCACCATGATCTTGCGTGTGCGTAGGAAATTTTTTGAAATTACTACGAAACCCAACAGTTCCCGTGAGTAACTCCTGGAACATTGAGCATCTTCGCAAGTTTTACCCGTGAGGCGCGGCTTGCCAGGCCCCCTGGCAAGCCACCTTTTGTACAAGCATTGCCGATGATGCATGTAACCCTTTGTACAAAGCCAGGCGCAGACCCTGAGCATAAATGAATGAAGCGCTGGCACCCTATGTTATAGCATGCATGCTAGGTCGAGTCTCATCCTTGGTTAGGATTGATAGTGCTTAGCGGCGACTAACCCCTAGCTTAGAGGTCGAGTGTGCGTCTCTTTGCCGTTCTTTCGTCTTCTTTGGTTCGCAGGACTCACAGATATCCTTGCCGGATCACTTGAGGACGAAAAAGAGAAGAGGGACAGACCAGCATCTAGACCCCGGCAAGCCAGTATTGCCAGGGGCTGCAAGAGCAAAGATTCACCCACAGCAAACCAGAGTTGCCGGGGGCTACAGCTCCAGATAAGTTCTTCATCCCTTATCATGCATTCCCTTATGGACTGAGGTATGTGAAACCTCGTTTTTTCCTAAAGCTACCATGCTCCCCTAACTCTAGGCCCTAGGGCTCGTTCCTGGGGCCAGGTTTGGTCGTAGTCGCGGCAGCGAGAGGATGAAACAAGGAGCCTGAACCCACCACATCCCTGCCTCCGCCAAAGGTGTGAGAAAGGTCGAGCGAAGTGGGGAGACGGCAAGGCCTGTTGCCGGGCAAGGAAATGTTTATCTTAAAGATATCAAGGATTTACTCCTTGTCGTGGGTTCTACCCACAAACAAATGACCCGGCAAGCATCCCTTTTTCATTAAAAACATTCCACTCAGGTACAGTCCATAGGGAATGAAAAACATGAACGTTGGAATTACAAGTTTCAAATTCAGCTAAGGCCCGAAGGCTTACAAACTAAAAAGAGATAAGGTGCCCGTAATCCCTTTCTTGTCCCTCTCCTCAGGAGGCAGGTCAAGGAGGCGAAAAGGGCAAAAGGGGCGCCTAGGCGAGCTACGGGTGGCAGAAGACACCAAGAGAACATCTTGGTGGCCGTCCGAAGGCTGGATGGTAATGGCAGCGCAGGAAGCAGAGCTCGAAGACGAGGCGACAGGACGCCAGCACGCGTCGAAGGCGTCGGTGCCCGCGTACTCTGATTTGATGGCCTTGCCACCCGCCCTCTTCCTCTTCCGCAGCCTCCCAACGCCAGCCGCCCAAGGAGACGACCCCGAGAAGTTCAGGGAGCCGGCGACACGGATGATGGGGTCGCCGGTGCCGCACGGAGCGGCGCCCGACACCTAATCGGACCCGTCATCCTGCCGCCTACTACCCTCGTCGTTGCTGCCGCTGTCCTCCTCGTCACTCTCACCCGAGGAGGAGTCTTCGCTGTCAGAAGACCTCTCCACGTAGCACCTTGCACGGGTCTCGAAGCACCCGAAGACCTTGACGGAGAGAAGGCCACCCTCCATCAGCTTGAAATGGAGAGTGAGACCCTCCGTGAAGCGGTAGATATGAGCGAACGTCTTCCATCCTCGACGAAGATACATCATGTGAGGGGCTCGGAAGTCGACGCGAACCCGCGTGCCGCTAATCCCACAGCCCCTCATGTGCAGCCGCAGCGACTTCGGTGGATCCAGCTCCATCTCCCGCGCGAATGGAGCCGGGAGACGAAGGCGACGGCGAGGCGGCCGGCGCAGCCTGACGAAAAACTCGCAAGGGTCATCCCCAACGTGGCCCTCCATGGGGGGAGGAACTGCTGGCGGAGGCAAGGCCG
Organism: Triticum dicoccoides; assembly: GCF_002162155.2. NCBI lineage: Eukaryota > Viridiplantae > Streptophyta > Magnoliopsida > Poales > Poaceae > Triticum > Triticum dicoccoides. Next base: position 277,154,108 of record NC_041392.1, on the reverse strand, counting down.
CCGCGCCGCCCCGTCCTCCTCTTCCCCGAGCGCCTCGGCCTCGCCCACGGCCTCGCCCCCTCCCCCTTCCCCTCGCGGCTGGCTCTGCCATCGCAGGTGCAGGAGAAGGAGGGACGCGTTGTTGAGCGGCGACCCTCGCCGCCACAGTTGAAGGACCAGGATTCCCTCTCTCCATGGCGGATGGAAGGGGGGAGCAGAAGCTGAAGGAAGGAGGAGATGAAAGAATGCGGGACGCCATCCCCCCCTCCCGCTCTTTATAAAGGAACGGGGTGGGGGCTCGGCCGCCCCGCTCAGCCAATCAAGACGCGGAAGGCGCAGGGAACTGGGACCGACCCGCCGCCCCAGCCCGTGGCGGCCCGGTTTCCCGCCTCCACCGTTCGCCACCCCAAGCGCATGAGAGCCACGTGGCAGGCGTGCAGGACCGAGGCGATGGGTGAGGCGACCTCTCCCCACCCTGTGATCGTGGGGAGTGGACGCCTTGAAGACCACGCCTCAGCTCTGTTCAGTAAATGGGTCGCGCCTCCACGCCTCCCTCCGTTTATGGGGAAGACGCGAACCGCCCCCTTTACTATGACGTGACGCATGCATGCAGAGCTCAGCCCCACACATGCCGCCCACGTCACACACGCCTCCCCACGCCGCGCCACACGCGAGAAGCATGGGAAGCGCAGCGCGCGAAGAGACTTACCGCGGTAAAAGGCGCCCCGCCTGCCCGCGCACCGTTTTTGGGACTAGCCCAACGACGCGATTGCGCTTACGTGTGGCCCAGGCCCGGGGGCTCCTGTCGGTGTACAAAAAGAGGGGTACGCTTTTTGTACCCCTATAACTATGCACGGGCAGTCTGAGCCACGGGCACCACCACACTGAGCAAGGCAAGGGAGGTGATCCAAGGTAAGGCCGAAGCTCGAGAGAAGCAGAACGACGCCAAGACCAAGACCACAAAGAGCAAAGGGGACGATGCGGACTCCCCCCGGCAAGATCCTTGCCGGGAGGCGGTTTTAGCAAACCCGGCAAGACCCTTGCCGTGGCAGCTCGCCCCACACCTACGGAGTGAGTCACCCTTGAGTCCACTGCCCCCATGGGGCAAGGATTCGGGAGACATCCCCGTGGTGGCATGCGGATCTTGGTGAAGACATTCAAGATCAGATACACCCTTTAGAAGATGATGATCCTTGGCGGAATCCCAGCCAAGGAGGACCACAAGGCCCCCGGCAAGAGCCTTGCCGGGGATGACAGCAGGCGCCACGGCAAGACCCTTGCCGGGGCCCCGGCAAGGCCCTTGCCAAGAACACCCGTAGGGCCACCATCAGGCCCACGCCAGTCAAACCTCCACCGCCGTTCGCATGCAGCTGCTGACCCAACCAGCTGGGCAGGCACCTGCGTGGCGGCATGCGGATCTTCGTGGAGACCCACCACTCCGCCACCTTAGCTGCCTGCCTGCCTACATGGCACCACGGGCGCCGCTGGCCAGGGCGCGTGTCGACACGAGAGGGAGAGGCGACGGACGAGACAGGGCTCTCCCCCGTCCCCGATAAAGCAAGGACACCTGGGCAAGATGCATTAAATGCGCCTTGTCATGTAATGCGAGGGATAACCTCACATCACTGTACCCTTTCCACCTCCTGTGTGCCACTGTGGCAATCCCTTCCCTATAAAAGGAGGCCCGAGGCGACCAGGAGGAGGATTCGGCTTTTTGGAGCTCCTCACGCCCCATAGCTAGCTCAAGAACACAGATATACAGTCCACCAAAGCAGGAGTAGGGTTTTACGCATCCTCGCGGCCCGAACCTGGATAAACGAACCGTGTGCTATCTGTTTGATCCGCTCTTCTCACGACCCCGCGCCCCGCAACCGTAGTAGGGATTCTTGTGATCCCATAGGTGTCGTTCCCACCGACATGATTCCACCCAAACCTTTCCGAGGCGGACCACCTCTTAATAGTACGGCTTTCCTACGACTCAAATCCACCAAAAAGAAACGTAGAAAAGATGTCGTCTTCAATAGTCTTCGAGGGGCACCCAACCGTCTTGTGCCTGGCGATGAAATGTCTGGGATACTCAAGGCACACGATTAGTCCGCAAACGCGTTGTCATCAATCACCAAAACACCTTAGGGATAAATATGCCCTTACACTTAGTCCTCACCGTATTTCTCTTGAGCTAAGGTCAGTTAGACCTCGCCCAATCACTCGTGGTAAGTCTTCAAGGTAGACTTCCAAAACCTTTACAGACTTGCTCACCGGTACACCATGATTACTCTTGGGTGCTCAAAACATGACGCCTAACCGTCTGGAAGAATGACAATCTTCAAAGGTAATAGACGTCGGATCACAAAGATCAATCTTTTCAGTGATGCTTAATCACTTTTGCTCTGGTTGAGATTTTCCTCACTTGGGTTTCTCTCAAAGTCGTCAGAGGAAGGGTTTCTCTCAGATGACAGGTGTCAAGTTTTCTCTAGAGTAGCCAACCAACATTTGGTTGTAGGGGCGGTTATTTATAGCGAGGGGCAACCCGACATGAAATGTCATTAATGCCCCTTCAGACATGACCATTGTCAGGATAAGGATCTACTTGACAGCTGGCACGTGGCGCAACAACGGTCGAAAAATTGAACTATCAATTTCATCGGGGCTCTCAATTTCCTCACGATAGGCAGATCGCATTGACAAAATTCTATCTCCTCAGTGTGACCAAATTCGTCGGCGACCAGATGAATTTCATCACTATCGCTAGCAAAGTTGTCACTGTTCCGGAGATTTCCAAAGGCTTCACTTGAAGCGGCCTGAGTATGTATAGCTTTGAGCAATTCTTTTGAAATGTGAAATATGTTTTATCTAGACCCCCTTTAACAATACAGTTTTTACTATATGACTCAAATAAAAGAAATTATGAAAACAAAAGTCTTCAAGCCTCAAAGTCTTCACATCAATTTTTTTAAATGTCATCAATTTCTTCACTTGAAAAAAAAATACATTTTTAGAGGTCGTCTTTCATCGGTTAAACCAAATCTTTAGGGATTATAACTCATGTGTACACTTACAAACTCCTTAGCGCCTCAACCTATTTGCCTTCAATATTCCAAAAACACCGAGACACTTGATGCACTTACAAAACAACATTGATATAACTTCACAAGACACGACTAATAACTAACCAAGATACAATATTCACCTTACATCCAACATTGGCATGACAAAAAGAACACTAAGCATTCGACTTATCAGAGCAGAGCAACGTTGAATTGGTTATATTAACATCTTATATTAGGACGGAGGAAGTACTATCCAGTCTAGTAGTATGTGGACTTCAATTAGGGTTCCACGTCGGGGACGAAAACTACTAGTACTCTGTGTGGTGACCAGTGGGACGATTCTCCTTTTTCTACAGCTGGTAAATGATTTTCATCCCTCCACGTATAAGCATGTACTCCCTCTGTCCTAAATTACGTGTCACAGAAATTGATGTACTCACGCTAATGATAAAAAATCTCCAGGAAGTACTCTTTATAGAGGGATCAAGTAATACAACACGGTAGCAATTCTTACAAACCAGTTTCCACAAATTCTAAACTCAGAAAACAAAAGGGTGCAATGTAACCGCATTATTTGTCTGATTCTGATGTGCCATTTGATCCATAATAACGAACACAGGTCACCCAAGACGGTAAAACACTAATCGCTGCAGGCGACAGGTACAGACAGGAGCCGCAGCCCCAATCAGTAGTCGTCGCCTCTGGATATGACTTCTTTACAGGTTGGCCGGAGCAAAATGGTGTGCTCAAACTGGGACACATAGCTTCCCCTCACATCGCACAATGGCGGGTACGGCTGCAAACAGGTCATGAAACCGTGAGTAACCATGTCCATGATAAGACATTCGGATGGAAATGGTGGCATTCTATCTCACATATACCTGAACAATGCCAACATCACATAGATTTTTCAGTGCCATGAGATACTTGGTCTCGCCGATGCGGTCCAAGTACCGGCGGCAAAATGCAAGTGTTCCAAAGTTGTTGTTGATTGTCCCCAGTAGCTGCTTGGCTTTTGCTACCCTCAACGGTACATGCCCAACATCAAAGTTCTTCATGTAATGACTGCATTCCAAGTCCTCCCTCACAAATCCCTTTCCTGCAAACAAAATGGAGCTTATGAAATGTAAAACTGTCCAAAATTTGAAGAGAGTAGGGAAAACGGACATCGATTGTAAAGCCAAGGCCATGCGAGTACTTGTACGGACAGAGGAAGTACGTACTTAGTGTATTACTAATGCGATGAAAATGACTTCTTAGTGGGCCTACGAGTTCAAGCTCTATAGTGACATACCTGTAGACCCAAAAGTTTCAATGGCATAAAATTCACCCTCCTCCATTTTAGTTTGCTCTCCGCCTTTTACAATTGGGACTGATTTACCAGCATGGATTTGGTATGGTCCAATGCTGTGTCCATTGAGGTTTCGCACACTTTTTACTGCCGCAAAACAAAGAAGCCATTAAATCATCATGCTGTCACTACAATTCTACTAGTGCAGAATGGGAAAGAAAAAAACTACACATACCTTGGAAAACTTTCCCATTAATTTCAACCTCATATGACTCCATGACTTCTTGGATTGCAGCACCGACATCACAAAGCCGTGCATCTATTCCAGCTTCCTGAAATGAAGGATAAATAAACATTATTAAGTACTCCCTCCATCCCAAAATAAGTGTCTCAGCCTTGGTACAACTTTGTACTAGAGTTAGTACAAAAGTTGACACTTATTTTGGGACGGAGGGAGTACATAGCAAACAATAGACATGACTTAGGGATATGATTTCAAACATCCATACATCAGATCATTAACAGGTGAAAAACGAAACTCAGACAGACCCAAACAAAGCACTATATAAAAAGCTGGAGAAATGACAGCACGCTGAAACAGACACTACAAAAGGTAATCAAAAGCACAAGCTTTAACGACAACCTATCACTGTGTTCTTCCAAAGAGTAGAGCTGCTATCAGAAATACTATGAGCAAAGCTGCTTATGGGAAGCATTCATTTGGTAGTATATGAGTCCATTTTGAGTTAAAATGTACCGAGTAAACGAAGTATGTAGAATTACCTTGATTCCAGTATTTGTGGCATCTCTCGTTGCTTGCAGCAACGGATCAAACATGGGATTAAATGCGACGGTAAATGCACAATCAACTATGTGCCCTGGGAAAAATCACATTATCATGTTAGTTTTCATGAATTATGAATATCATGAAGTCGGACTTGCAAGGACAAAACATTAACAAGTATACACCAAGATCATTGAAGAAAGAACCGAACAAAGTAATAAAACAGACATACCATCGATATGTGTCCCAAAATCCAGCTTCATCACATCATCATATTGTAGTACAGTTTTATCACCAGAATTTGGAGTCCAGTGAGCTGCGACCCTAAGCAAAAAATTCTTCCGTCAATGTGAGAAGGGGACGCAGTACTAGGAAGCACTCTAGAGCAATACCGTACCAATTCAACGAGCATCCTGTTGGAAAGGCAATGCCAGCTTGCAGTCCATTCTCCTTGATAAGTTTCCGAACCATGTTTTCCAAAGTCTCGCATAGTTCCATCATTAGCATTCCAGGCTTTATAATGCTCCTCATGTACTTTCGTACCTAGCAAGCCATATTTACATTGTAGAGATGCACCAACCAAAGATACAGATAAAATGAAGCTGGAAAAAATAATAGAGGCTAGTAGGCTAGAATATTCTAAACCTGTCGATGGACTTCTGCAGCTCGGCGAACAGAATTGTACATTGGTTTTTGTAGTCGTTCCTGTTCCCTCTTTTCTTCACTAGTTGTTCTCCATAAATTACTGAAGAGCAAATAACATGAGTATTGTACAAAACAAAAGATAATTATCATTTTGCAGAATCCTTCATTAGCGACAAATGAAACAAAATACTATTTCTGTATCGTTTTAAGAAGTTATAAGATTATCCATGCAATTTTAACCTTTGCCTGTTTTATGAAGGTAAAAAACACCGTATTCCTATGATTCAATACTTACTCATCCTTGTATTCCTGGATTTCTCCCTCAGGAAAATCTCCTGAAGGGAAAAGCTCATCCACAGGGATTGATGGAGGATCTGTCTGCTGAAGGGGGTCCTTCTTCTTTCTACAAGAGAACACGTGAAATGCTCGTAAAATAGAGCAACATTAATTGTTCGACTGAATAATAGAACTCACTTGGCCTTGCTTTTCTTCTTTTTCTTCTTCGCAGCCGCTGAAGCTATACATTCGACACACAACAATAAAATTAATCACATGATTCATGTCCCAGTTTCCAAATGCTAACAAGAATAGCAAGAGATCCACTGGTCCAGCTCTATGAGAAACACAGAAATGAGATCTTGCAAATTAGAGTTGTCACCTCCTGCTCCACCTTCAGATGGACCATCCACTTGTGCGTCATCATCATCTGCTGGTGGTGGTGGGGACTGAGCTTCGGGAGCCCCGCCATTGCTATCTGACGCCTTTTTCAGAATCTCCTGCAGCAAAAATGGGAAGGTTATTTACCATCAAAGAAATAATATACAGCATTGCAAGGATCATCCAAGAGAAGGATGACATGTGAGGTTCAGCAATCCATGTAACCACAGTAGTTGGCATCAGTTGTAGGACTGTTGTAATCACATATCACTTTATAACTGAGGCATGCTAAGGCTAGTCATGGCATGTGGTCAGAGGTCCATAACAGCAATGAAGAGAACTCAGGAAATAAGTTAAAACTACACTGTGGGACCAAGTTTACCAATGAGGCAATAAAAAAGCAACTATAGCAAGAAACAACACGCAGTTATCAACTTGTGGCGAATACCAGTTCTGCAAAGCAGAATAATATCGGTCAACAGCCTGTTTGGTTTTTGTTCTTCCCCAACATTTTTTTGCATGACCAACATAAGCGAAAAATATGCCTAAGCAACCGTGCAAGATAATGAGAGGAAGAACACTCACGGTTCAACTCAGAGTAAAAAAAAAAAACTTCTACAGCACAGCACTTACATCTGTTTCCTTGGTTTGCCCAACATGCAATGCCTCCATCTCCTTGGTTGCTGCATCTGTGCTACCCCCAGCCATATTGTATAAGTATTTTCCTGATAAATCTCAACACCTGAATGAGCAGAACGAACATCATAAGCACCAATCCATCCATCCGAGGATAAATTACGTATGAGAGCAAACTTATCATCCTTTATTATTAGATTATAGAGGGGGGGG
>NC_041392.1:277135370-277146543 GCF_002162155.2 Triticum dicoccoides | reverse complement strand
TCCGCGGGGAGGAGAACCTTCCGCGCGCGCGCCGGCCGTCGGCAGCCGGGTCACAGGGGAGAGAAGAGCGCGCAGGAAGCTCGCGACGGACGTCTCCCTCCGCCCCCTAGCGCCCGGCTGATATCTGCCGGGAGGGTTCGCGTGCGAGGAAGAAAGGGGGTGACGGCTAGGGTTAGGCTTGGACCACGAACGAGAGCAAAGAAGGTTTTGTACGACTGCGACCCGACCCCAAACGGAACGGGGAGGACGGACAAGCACCTGCCAAAAATATTCCTGTTCTCACCCAACTGGGCTTCCTCAAATTGAAACCCAGTAAGTATCGTATGGTCGGCCCTTAAGCCCAGCCCACTAAGGACTGCAAGACCTTAAGACCCCAGCAGCGAAATATCGTCAAGCCTCTTCCCAAACCCTCCCCGACCGCCGCCCCCCGTTCGCCTCCGCCGCCGCCTAGCCACCACGCGCCAGGAGAGCCCCGCGCCGCCGGCCATGGCGGAGGAGGAGGGGACGCAGCAGCTGCCGTTCGTGCGGGAGACGGTCCTCAAGAAGAGGAAGGACAACGAGGAGTGGGCCACCAAGAACCGGGAGCGCAAGGCGGCCAAGAGGCAGCGCCGCCGCCACGACGCCAAGGGCGCCATCAAGCGCCCCGAGGACTTCGTCAAGGAGTTCCGCAACAAGGAGCTCGACTTCCTGCGGATGCGCATGCGCCTCAAGGTCCGGAAGCTGCGCCCCGCCGAGGCCATCGACGCCAAGCTGCTCTTCGCCATCCGCATCCCAGGGTCAGTGCCTACCTACCTGAAGCATCCACCTCTCTGGCTTGCTGATGGTACCTCGCGACTATTAACATCGGATTTTTTGCGTGTGATTGCAGCACTGCGGACTTGCACCCGCAAATCAGGAAGATCTTGGCCAGGCTGCGGCTGACCCAGGTCCTCACCGGCGTGTTCCTCAAGGCCACCGAGGCAAACCTCAAGAGGCTTGCTGCTGTTGGACCGTTCGTCACCTATGGGTAATAACTGAATGGAAATATTTTTCTCCATTGTGTGGCTTGTTTTGCCAGTTCTGTACTAGTAGTTTACAGTGATTGAATGTTGTTAATTGGTGTCACGGTAGGTTCCCCAATTTGAAGAATGTGAAGGAGCTTATTTACAAGAAGGGTCGCGGATATTTCGACAAGGAGCCTTTCCCCCTGACCAGCAATGATCTAATCGAAAAGGTATAATTTCTATGACATAGTCTGAAGATTGAGGTTCAGGCATTCGATTCAAGTAAAGCTTTGACATGCCTGCCGGCAACCTAATAATAAGCATAGGAAGTACTCAGCAAGGCATACCAGTGATCTGTGCCTGTTAATTTTATCTAGCCAGTTCCACAATTGCTAACAAATTTGAATACCTTCAGGGTTCAATTCTGGACCAATAACAATGTATTCCAGACTTGGATGCGCCAAATTTGACACACTAAAACACTTCAGTTAGGTTAATTGTATCTTCATCACTGCTACGCGCATTTCTGCTGCAAAACTATTCTCTGGATTATCTCTCATGATGATTTTGTAATGTACACTTTGTAATCATTGTATGTGGTTCTCGAAAAACAGGCTCTTGGAGAACACGGCGTCATATGTTTGGAAGACGTCGTGCACGAAATCTCCACGGTCGGGCCGCACTTCAGAGAAACGGCGAGCTTTCTCATGCCCTTCAAGCTCAAGTGTCCGGAGAGGAGGCTGCAGATGAAGAAGAAACCCTTCAAGGATGGCGGCGACTCGGGCAACCGCGGGGACAAGATCAACGAGCTACTAGAGAAGCTGAACTGAGGCAGTCTACAACTTGTGCCCTCAAACAAGCAATGGACCCGTTATTACCTTGTCGGTTTTGTAATAGCATAGCTGAATGTACCTTTGTTTTGGAAACCCTGCCCGAGTGTTTGGGATCAAATCACGAAATAGCAGAAACTGTTCTTCACCCCGTGTCGTGTGCGTGCTCTGATCTTCGTGATCGATCTGACGTGCTTTGCTGAAACTAGCTGTTTACATTGTTTACTTGCACGGACAGACTAGCCTGAGTAGTTCATACTACGTGAAGTTGGATTATATTGCAACAAAACCTGAGCGATTTTGCCAGATTTGAGAATACTATTCTGTCTGACGGGAATTATTCATTGCGCAGTACTGACTGCATCGGTGTCATAGAAAGAAGAATGTTGCAAACAGCGAGCCTGCATCCGTGTCCACTGTTACGATGGCCGTGGCGGCCGGCGAGACGCCGCAGTCACGCGGCGTATATGCCGCTCGTTGGCTGCTACTCGGCCCAGCCACTGCCTGGTTGCTTGGCGTCCTCGTTGCCTTACCCTTCCGAACAAGCTCCTCCATCGCCTCTGCCTGCTCGTGTCCACTCTCCCACAGCCCATCACCCTCCAGGCCTCCACCTACCGCAGCATTAAGTGCTCTCGTCGCGCGGCGGCGGCGACGAGGATGTCATCGGCGCCGACGCCGGTGTTCGAGAGGCTGGCCGGGATCCGACCCCTCGCCGAGTCCGGCCGCTTCAAGGCAAGCTCCCCGACCACGCGCCCCCACCCTCCTCACACGGAATCGCCTCTCGTTTTGCTCATCCCCCTGAATTGGTATTGCGCTGCTAATTCAGATAACGAAATTACGCATAGGGTTCATGCTGTCTGCGGAACTTCAGCTAGAAATTGGGGAATAGCTGGTTCCTCTGCCAATGACATCTGGTCGTTTCTATCGCTAGGAGTGCCAATACCATTTGCCTCTGCTGCTATGATTTGTTCACAGCCGAGTTTGTCTGGCAGGCATGGTTCCTGGACCAGTTCGGCGTTCTTCATGACGGGAAGAAACCCTACCCCGGCGCCATTTTGGCATGTATGTTGGTCCACACATCGTAATTTATCTTCAGTTTACTGCTGCATCTTTGTGCTGCAATGTGATATGATAGCCAAGTGAGGCATGGATGTTTCAGTGGAGAAGCTCGCTGGGAATGGCGCCAAGATGGTGATAATCAGCAATTCCTCGAGGCGGTCGTCTGTAACCATGGAGAAGCTGCAGAGCCTTGGGTTTGACACGTCTTGTTTCCTCGGGGCGATCACGAGCGGGGAACTCGCCCATCAGTACCTTGACAAGTAAGCCTTTTATGCTGATATTTCTTCTGTGGTTTTTTTTTTTGAATGTTCACCGGTAAGGGTTTTATGGGGTTACACACGATCTAGACACTATCTAGACTGAAAGGGCCAGAAACTTAAGATAAACTTCTGTGGTTATTTGGTGTAGCTCAGAAACTTAAGATAAACTTCTGATTTGGTTTCGTAAACGCAGGAGGGATGACCCATGGTTTGCAGCTCTGGGAAGGAAATGTATCCATCTGACATGGGGCAATCGAGGTGCAATTTCTCTGGAGGTTTGTTCTTCTGTTGTTTTTCTCTGGCAGTTGTTTCTTCTAAGGAATATTAGCATTGGATTTGGCGTGGCATACTCATATATTCCTGCCAAATGGCTGAGGTCATCTAACATGTATGAAGAAGTATTAATAATGACAAGAATGTGATATCAAAAAGCATTCTTACTTATGAGGCACTTTTACAAGATTCCATGTCAAATGATTTCTTGTTTTCTCCTATTAGGGACTTGGTTTGCAAGTTGTGAACAATGTTGACGATGCAGAGTTTATACTAGCCCATGGTACTGAAGCCCTTGGTTTACCTTCTGGTGATCCACTTTCGAGAAGTCTTGAGGAGCTTGAGCAGATTCTAGTGCTTGGTATACAAAAGCGACTTCCAATGGTGGTAGCTAATCCAGATTATGTCACTGTTGAAGCTCGAAACCTGCGTGTCATGCCTGGTGGGTTAATGATTTTCATATCTGATGCCATGTTGATTGTTTAACCATTACCAGGTAGCAGAGTTGTTTTAACTCATGAATGTATCTGCTTGCCTATCCTACACTATAAATTTGGACATTCTTTATTTCTGATTCATGAGATATTTTTTCTTCTTTTCTTCTTCAAAAAGAGATATGTTAGAAGTATGGCCATCTTTTACAGTGCCAACTGATGGTGGTAATATAATGTTTCTCTTTTAGGCACTCTGGCAGCAAAATACGAGAGTCTTGGTGGTGAAGTAAAATGGATGGGGAAGCCTGATAAGGTAATGCATGACATGTCTACTCTTTGTAGACTAAACGACTGATTCAACAACTTAAACATAATACATAATTGAAATGGCATTCACGCTATGATGGCCCACAAGATTGTGAACTTGTGATTGCAACTGCACTTTATTACTCCTACTTGATTTGACAGACTTCTCTAGGATCACCCTTTCTGTATTTAAGTTTTTGCGTGGGAAACTGTCCCTCGGCTCTCGCCAGGTACTGACTTTGTTGCTGCTTTCTCAGGTTATCTATACATCAGCAATGTCCCTAGCAGGTGTTGAAGCACACGAATGTATCACCGTAGGTGATTCGCTGCACCACGACATCAAAGGCGCAAATGGAGCCGGAATGGCATCTGCATTCATCACTGGAGGGATCCATGCGGATGAACTTGGACTCGGTGAATTTGGAGAAACTGCTGGAGATGATGCCGTCAGTGCGTTGTGTTGCAAGCATAGCTCATACCCATCTTACATTTTGCCTTCATTTTCATGGTAGAAAACACGGTTTAGATTCAGGCACACCGTTTAAACGGGATTGCGGCCTTGGATAACGATGCTCTTTTCAGTTGTCAAAGTGAGCATCAAGATCGTGGAGGTGGTTTCAGTGCCGCACTAAATTATTAGCGTTATGCATTTTCCGGAAATAAAATATCTGTTGATTTGATTGATAGGAACTGCATGCAATCGTGTGTGGAGGAAACATCCTCTGTGAAATATTTATATGCATTGTTAAATTATGCTCCAGAACCCAGGCGGTGTACAACATACTATGCTGGGAAGCTGGCTTGATGCTTTGATCTGGAGGTTAAAGTCTTCTGATTCTGGCAGAGGCAATGCCACTTGTTGGTTGGCTACGTCGTAATGATCCAATCGTTTGAGTCTTCAGGTGGGCGCTAGGATCGTGGGCATCCTTGCACAAACCGGAGTTGCAACTTGCTAGGACTCTGTAGTCTCGAGGAGCAAACGACTGGAGACGGTGGGGATGGCATTCTTTAGCACTGAAACATGACAAAGACAAACGGCGATGGCATCATTCACATGTTTTGCAGATAAATAGTTCAGTTGCTCTTCAAGAGAATGATCTTCAAATTATGGAGTAATGGATTTTTTTTAGGGAACCATGCTCAACTTTATTCAACCTGTTCAAAGGAACCTACAAATAAATGTTTTTTTTACCATTAGCAACTCGAAGAAAATAGTCAGTGATTATCCCCTTGTAATAACCGTCTCTCATTAGCACTCAGGGACGGAGCTCCTTCTGGCTTTTCAGCTAATAGTATTAACAAAAACTGCGTATGACCCCAGCTCAAAAATTCCATTGACCCCAGCCCAGCAGCAGACCAGCTAATCCCTAAAGCCTTAGCCCATGAAATCCATTAAGTTCTAAAAGAAATCAACAGCCTGCAAACAACGATACAAGGCCAGGCCCAATGCGTACGCACTATGTATCAATTAATCGATGTACGCTACCCGGCTGCTGTACGTGTACGCGAACAGACAGACGCCCTCGTCTCTTCGCCTCCTCATCTCGAATCCTAATTCCGCAGCCGCCGCAGCGAATCGGCGACGAACGACGGCGAACTCGACACCGTTTCATCGGGTGAATGTTGACATCGGCTGACCGTCCGCCAGTGCATAATCTTTAATTTGCAAGTGTTGGCTCTTCCAATCCCAGGTAATTTGCACCTTCTCTCTCACCTCTCGATCTCTAGACTGTCTACAGACTACGATTCTACAGGTGCATTGATTTCATCATGGCTATTGGCTAAGTAATTTTTTTAGTTTATTTTCTTTGATTTGCCCAGGACCAGGAAGATATGGATAATTTTTTGTTGAAAGGGAAACGACCAGCACTAGATAGTAATGTGGCAGGGCCTTCAAGGCCAGTTAGACCAGCACTTGATTTGCTATGTGGAGAAAGACATATTTTCTACAATAACGAATGACGATGTGATTGATCTATTTAAGAAGATGAAAGATCGAGAAGGGAAGTTATGAAATGTGAGTCTCGTATCACTTTATTTTTTTCTTAACGATACTTATTTTTTGCACTATTTCTTTCTTATTATTGTTGTGAATATAATATGTTCTTTTGTTCATCCTTTACAGAAAGTTACAAATGAAACGTTCCAAAGTCATCCTTTTGCCTATTATTTCCGGAATACGTAAAGAAGTGTTATTTTATGACTTTGCTCAGCCAATACTCGCTACTCGGTATGATTTTTTTAGATGTAATAATAATATCACCTGCATATTGTTGCTTTTTATATCGCTCTCGGCCATTATCTATGTTGTTGCACCACTATAATTTCTGCTAGCGGCTTAGCCTGGGAAGCGGTTGACACCAGTGCCCACTTTTTCTAGCTTTGTCCCTGTTAGCACTCTGAATCTAATGTAGCTCCTCCTCAACATATAGCTCATGGAGTTCAATTAGAATTTCCACTTTACAATTATAAGCCTCCACATCTAAAGGAGTAAGCTCTTCTAAACTTTCTAGGACCAGCAGCTCCTACTCAAGTTCTTTTCTTCTTTTTTTATTAACAAGGGGAAGGAACACTGTTTTTAACACCAAGCCAAATCAAACCAAAGCCTCTGGTCTTGTTATCCCCTGAAAGCTGCACCCCATAGTTCAAAACCAAAGGATTGTGAGCAGACAACTCCCTTACTAACTTAACAACATGCACTAAAGGGAAAAGATGTATCTAGGCTGGAGGCATAAGGATTCTATCTAATTTCTCCAGGGTGGGGTTCTGTTGCTTTTTAGACCAAGTATACATGCCCCTAAACATTGTTGCTGACACGTTGGCTATTCTGATTGAGCGTGCTAAGCAGGACGGCCAGATAGAAGGAGTAGTGCCACATCTTGTGGATGGTGGCCTCTCTATTCTGCAATACGCCGATGACACAATTATTTTTATGGAACATGACCTAGATAAGGCTCGAAACCTAAAACTCTTGCTCTCAGCGTTTGAGAAAATGTCGGGTCTCAAAATTAACTTCCATAAAAGTGAACTTTTCTGCTTTGGAGAAGCCGTTGAGGCGGTTGCCGATTATGCTGACCTCTTTGGTTACGCACATGGCCAATTCCCGATTAAATATTTGGGAATACCGATCCACTATCGGCGTCTCACCATTGCGGAGTGGAAGCATGTAGAGGAGCGTCTAGAGAAACGATTGAGCAGTTGGAAAGGCAAGCTGCTCTCAGTTGGAGGACGGCTGGTTTTGATTAACTCCGTTCTCACAAATATGGTTCTCTATATGCTTTCTTTCTTCCAACTCCCAAAAGGGGTCCTACAAAGATTGGATTATTTTAGATCCAGATTTTTTTGGCAAGGAGATGGAGAAAAGAAAAAATATCGGTTGACCAAATGAAGCATGGTTTGTAGGCCAAAAGACCAAGGCGGCCTTGGAATTCATGACCTACAGGTCAAGAATGAGGCCTTGCTCAGTAAATGGTTGTTTAAACTTTTTACTGAGGATGGTGTTTGGCAAACCATGTTGCGCAACAAGTATCTAGGCCAAAAGGCAGTGTCCCAGGCATATTGGAAATCTGGTGACTCGCACTTCTGGGCTGGCCTAATGGCGGCAAAGAAACATCTCTTTCGCTTTGGGTCTTTCGCGATAAAAGACGGGTCGGAGATTCGATTCTGGGAAGACATCTGGCTAGGCAATGCCAGTCTCAGAGAGCAATATCCAGCCTTATATAACATTGCTCACAATAAGAACAACACTATTGCGCACGTGCTCAGTTCATCCCCGCCGAACATTTCGTTTAGGCGGGATTTGATTGGCCCCAGACTTATGTCATGGCATAATCTTTTGTCCCGGTTGGATTCGATTAACCTGACACAAGGTCGGGATGTGTTTCGCTGGAACCTTACTACATCAGGGTCTTTTACAGTAGACTCTATGTACCGTGCGCTCATACATTCTGAGGTACCAGTGAGTAATAACAAGAAAATTTGGAAGTCCAAGATTCCACTAAAAGTGAAAATTTTCATGTGATATCTTCGTAAGGGAGTTGTGTTGACCAAAGACAACCTCGCACGACGCAACTGGCCAGGGAGTACGAAGTGTTGTTTTTGTACTCATGACGAGACAATCAAACACCTCTTTTTCCAATGCAAGTTTGCACGTTCTACGTGGTCAATCATCCAAATAACGTCAAATTTATATCCGCCCACAAGTGTTGCCAATATATTTGGTCACTGGTTGGACGGTATTCCAAATAGGTTTAAAGCGCTTATAAGGGTGGGAGTGTACGCCTTAATTTGGTCGCTCTGGCTATGTAGAAACAATTTGGTTTTTAATGGAAAAAATGCTTCTCCTCTGTAGGTTATTTTCCGTTGTACGTACTCGCTTCATACGTGGTCTATGCTATAATGATCGGAGCACCAATCCCTGTTCAAGGCGGTGTGTACGCGGTTGGAGCAGGTGGCTACGGAGGTTTTTTCCCAACATGGGTGGCAGCATAACCTCCGGATCGATCCACCACCACCTTGGACATAGGCATAGTGTCGGTCTATAGGACTTTACTGTTGCCGATATGTCGGTTTATATTTCATATTTTTTGTCAGACTTTTGGATTTGCCTGTGTGCATCTCAGTTATGCAGAGGCCGTATGTTACTCATAATGTTTTGTATCCCCTTGATGCTACATTCTGAGATAATAAAATCACCCTTTATCGAAAAATGAATCTCTCTCTAAGTTATAAGAATGAATAATAGAATTAAAAATATCAGAGTCACGAGACATAGCAACTTGCTTATTTTTCTCAGTGCATATCTCTAAAGATAGATGTGTCTAGATGTGCCCTAGTTATTACATATCTAAGTGACTCAATCAAGAAATGAAAAAAAAATCGCACGAATCTCCGCATAAGATCAAGAACATATAATTTAGATGTGCAATACTTATGGCACATCTAGATGTGCTTTAGCAGAACTAAAATATATAAAAGTCAACCCCTTCCCCTGTAAGGTAAGGAGTCACCATCTTACTACATAAGGAATAAGGAAGTCAATTCAGTAAGAAAATCCATCTTGAATTCCTCATGAGCAGGATCATAAACCATCACACGGGAAAGAGCACATAGGCCAACTCCACCGCACAATCACAAACGGGTGTCCACTTTATCCGGATTCTGTCTGTTTGGGTAGGGCAATGAGGTCGTGTCCGGGCCTGTCCTGGGATGCGGTGGCCGTGCGCCTAGCGCGCGGCTGCATCTTTTGGCCCAATCCTGTCCGCCACGGCCAAAAATGCCCATATATGCATATCAAAATAATTTTGCACGTTGAAATATTAATTGTCTGAAAATAAAAATAGTTTTACAACCCAATCGAAATTGTTTTTAATAAAATAGTATTACAACCAAATCGAAATTGTCTTAAATGAACATGATGAACCAATACATCCATTGGTTGCCAATGTGACTCCACACGTGCTCAACCAAGTTTTGAAGATCCAAATGAGTGTGCCAATCACGCAGTTCACGATGAAATTGGACAAACTGTTCAAACGTGGCCGGTTCCTGGTGCAGGGGCTCAACATTTTCACCTTGATAATCAAATCCTTGGTCGAAGATCTTGTCATCACACTCGTCCTCGACGATCATGTTGTGCATGATCACACAAGCAGTCATCACCTCCCAAAGCTTCCCTTCATCCCATGTCAATGCAGGGTTTCAAATGATACCCCGTCGGGGTTGAAGCACACCAAAAGCACGTTCTACATCCTTTCTAGCACTCTCTTGCATTTGGGCAAATCTCTTTCTCTTCGCACCTTGGAGGTTCAAGATTGTCTTCACAAAAGTTGACCATTAAGAATATATACCATCAGCTAGATAGTATCCCTTGTTGTACTGGTGGTCGTTGATCTCAAAGTTGACAGGTGAGGACTGGCCTTCTGCAAGCCTTGCGAAGACTGAAGAACGCTGCAGCACGTTGATATCATTGTGAGAACCTGCCATACAGAAGAAAGAATGCCATATCCAAAGATCCTGCGAAGCCACCGCTTCTAATATGACAGTGCACGCTTTGACATGCCCCTTGTGCTGGCCCTGCCAAGCAAATGGACAATTCTTCCACTCCCAGTGCATACAAATCGATGCTGCCAAGCATGCCTGGAAAGCCTCTAGCTGCGTTGGTCGCCAACAATCTCTCTGTATCAGCGGCAGTTGGCTGCCTCAAGTACTCAGGGCCAAACACTGCCACCACGGCCTTGCAAAACTTGTACAGTGACAGCAGACATGTGGGATCACTCATACGCATATACTCATCCACCAGATCGCCTGGAATTCCATATGCAAGCATGAGGATGGCCGCGATGCATTTCTGGTAAGAGGAGAATCCAAGCTTATCAAGGGCATCCGTCTTGCACTCGAAGTATGGGTCATGAGCAACCACTCCCTCTCGGATACGATTGAACACATGCCTTGCCATACGAAAATGACGATGGAATTTATCCGGCTTGAAGAGTGGGGTATTCGCAAAGTAATCGGCATAGAGCAGGGCGTGGCCTCTCTCCCTGTTGCGGTTCAGGTTGGGAGCACGCCCAGGGAGTGACCCCATGTACCGAGGAAGATGACGTTCAATGTGGTCGTGAACGATCAGTGCAGCCACCACAAGATCTTCGTCATCCGACGACGAATCGTCCGATGAATAATGAAGTGGTGGAAGAAAAATTCATCTCCACTGTCCATACCTTTGTGGGCAAAGTGTCAAACACCTTGTAGTCGTGGTGGCAAAGAGGCCGCGATGATCACCTCGATGTAGCAGGGGTGGTTGGCGGCCGGCTACTAGCCGCTCTGGAGCACTCGTCGGAAGGTGCCGTTCAATGTGGTCATGAACGACCAGTGCGGCCACCACAAGATCTTCATCATCCGATGATAAATCGTCCGATGAATAAATGAAGTGGTGGAAGAAAAATTCATCTCCACTGTCCATACCTTTGTGGGCAAAGTGTCGTACACCTTGCAGTCGTGGTGGCAAAGAGGCCGTGATGATCACCTCG
>NC_041392.1:277117409-277134994 GCF_002162155.2 Triticum dicoccoides | reverse complement strand
CACAGCAGGGGTGGTTGGCGGCCGGCTATTGGCCGCTCTGGAGCACTCGTCGGAAGCTGCCGTTCAATGTGGTCGTGAACGACTAGTGCAACCACCACAAGATCTTCATCATCCGACGATGAATCGTTCGATGAATAAATGAAGTGGTGGAAGAAAAAATCATCTTCACTGTCCATACCTTTGTGGGCAAAGTGTCGAACACCTTGCAGTCGTGGTGGCAAAGAGGCTGTGAAGATCACCTCGATGCAGCAGGGGTGGTTGGCGGCCGGCTACTGGCCGCTCTGGAGCACTCGTCGGAAGCTGCCCTGGCCGCCGTGGTACGTCGCCGGCGGTCGTATCCCCTCTGCCACCGGCCACGACGGCGACGGCCAAATCTCCTCCAATCGACGGCCAAAACTACGGCGAAAGCGCGGGCGTGATGGTGGTCATGTCGAGACGTGGTTTGGTATGGACGGTCGGGAGGGTGCGCAGAGAGGAGGCGGACGGAGAATAGTGGCGGCGCCGACGGCGGGGTGGGGCGGGGAGAGGGGGTGGAGGCGTTGGAAACGAAGGGACTGCTAGTGTCCCCGACAGGCGGGCCACGGGGGGACAACGGCGTGCGTCGAGCCCGTCCGCGCGATGTCCGTTTCACCCCAAACTCGGCGCAAATTTGGGCCGGGGATGGGTCGAAAATGGACGGGATCCGGACATTTGTCCATTTGGGGTCGCGCGTAGGGCCGCAATATTCGTCCGTTCTATTACAAACGGACGCACTCGAACAGGATAAGGTCGCGCGCTGGAGTTGGCCTTGTGTAAAACATTCATATGAATAAAGCTGTTACCAACATCAACAGACGCAAGATCAAAGATCATGCGCCAAACACGCCACCCGGCAAGTCCCCATCCACGCCTATCTATCTACTTTGAAATAGATATTCCCTCTTTTGGAAAGAAAAAAATCTAGTCTGAAATAACGTCTGTTGACTTGTAAAGGCTGGCCCCGTCGCCCATCGTCTTCATATTTTCCATATGATGTGCGTGTGCGGATCTGGCACTGGTGTGCTTGTCGTCGTCAACGCTTCCAAGACAAGGGTGGAAGCAAGGCGATGGAATTCTAGGGAGTAGCGGTTGGCAGCGCATGCATGGCGCCATGATGTAACCTCGCTCACCTCACCTCGCCCTTGGAGAAAGCAAATTCTATATAAAACTCTTTTCTCATCCAGTCAATAACTGAACTACTCAAAATGAAAAGAAAATACTAGTACAAGAAAGAAAGAAAAAAAAGAAAGAAAGAGTGATCTGGCCGTCAACAAATACTGATCGACTAACTGCCCTCATCCCCTTTCTGGTACACGGTTTATAAAAGCGGTCAAGAATAAACGAAAGGGTTTCAATAGAGTGAGGTCAGGTCAGGTGTTATAGTAGGCAACAATCAAGAAGCAGGCAGGCTTCTTTTAGTCCGTTTGGTTTGCCCACAATTATATGTGTGTTGACTGACTCCATTGACCTGCTAGGCTAGGCTAGGCTAGCTGCTTGATTGCCAACAGCGTTTGGGAGTTGGGACCGTCGGTGGACGCGAGAGGGTGGTGCTGCATTGACAACCCGTGGAAGTCAGTCAAGCCTGCAGTGCTGGGTGGTGACTACCACGATATTTCTTTGGAGAGAGAGAGAGTAGGGAACCCATAATCATCCTGCAAGCCCCATCTGCTCCAGCATTTGTACGTGTCGTTATTGATGGCTCGTGCTCATGCAGTCAAGTCAGTACGTCAGTCTTGTATTCTTCCCGGATCCATCTTCTGCCACTAGTAGCACTTATACTACTTGTTAATCAGAACGCTTTCAGGAAAGCAGTTACCCGAGTGATGCGCACGATATAGCATCATTATTGTTAACCTTAGATACGGCCATGTCTGCTGCCGCCTAAGTTTATAATAAGAATCATTTTACAGTGCATCCGGACGATATGGACCGTCCGTCGGAGCGAATTCGACGGTTCAGATCCGATGCAATACAATGATGTCACGTGTATTATATGAGACCCCGAGGGGCATTTTTGGGAGAAAAAATATATTTCGAACCGATCTGATTTTCCCTTCCAAATATTTCAAGGGTATTCTCGGTATGAATTTCAGGGCTATTTTCGGTTCGATATTTATCCCGTTCGCTAGGGTTTATTCCTCGCCGCCGCTACGGTTTTGATCCTCGCCGGCAGGATCTAGCCGCTCGTCGCGGCCCCTCCCTCCCTCGTCGCCGGCAGGATTTAGCCGCTCGTCGCGGCCCCTCCCTCCCTCGTCGCCGGCAGGATCTAGCCGCGCATCGCGGCCCCTCCCTTCCTCCACCCCAATTCCCTCGCGATCTCGAACCGCCTTTTCAACGAACACGAGAGGAGGCCCACTGCCCTCCCCGCGGCGGCCGCCGGCGAAGAGTCGGCGCCATCCCACCTCCCCGTCCTCCATGCGGGTGCCTATAGCCACAACGTTATAGGCAACCTCTTTCCCACACCCCAATTGGTTGTTTGCGTCCTCTACAAATCATTTCTCAGCCATGGCTGCAACTTTGATCTGGCCATGCATCTCGTTCGATGGCAAGGTGGTTGGGTATGGATCATGTTCTGCGGGACTAGATGAAGCCGGCCGTCGGCCTCGATGACCAGCCCCATTCGTCCAGCCCCGACTGCTTGATCTACGAACGTTCAGTCGTTGCATTCAACATGTACTCTATCAATTTGGCTGATATGTGAGATTTGGAGATCAATAGAGATGATTAGCTATTAATTTTGGAATATACTATAAACAATTCATAGCTTATGTTGCTCAATATTTATGATGCTCGCTTCTTCTTGTGCAATTGCTCGACTGGTAATAAACAGACTTGGCATGTGCTTTATATAAAAAATTAGATTCACATGGCATATCCACCTTTTCAACATTGTTGTTAAGTCTTATTATGATGTTTTAGCCTTGTTAAAGGGAGAGTAATGGTCCTCGCAAAAAGCAGAGAGAAAGGAATGAGTATTCGATTCTTCCATATGTTACATTTTATTCTTCCGTGTTTAGTTATGTCCAACATTTGTTACATGCACACACTTGACAAGGTTAGTACAAGTAGTAATTTTTCCTCTGTTTTGCAGGGCTATGATAGAACATGCTATGTGATTCCCTGAGGCAGGATGGATGTACCATGGCCACACCACTGTGCTCCTGAAGGTGATCGCTTCAATTCAGCGTTGCAGCACCTGCAGAGGCCCCCTATGGTACGTGCTTTTATTCTTGTTATCCTATGCTCTATTTTTTTAGCTTTGCAGCCTGCCTACGAGACATATCTGGGATTGCGTGTTGAATCAGGCAGTATTTTTGACTTCTGTTGTGAGGCTATGCTCATGCTTTAATAAATTTTTCTCTCGTATGAAAATAGACATATCATAATCCATTATTCTTCTAGGGTTGCCCCAGGCACCATTACTGTCACATGGTAGTAAAAAGAAAATATAGATTTCTACGAGATCCCGTAGAGACCAAATTTATTTCAAGCAAAATATAGTAACCAATATTATTGAAGTTTTACAACTTGACTCATGTGCAATGGACTAAGAACACGGCTAGGAAACCTTCTTCGAGACTAAAACCCAACCACACCCTACTCTATCGCTTTATGGCCAAGTGTACACTCCACATGTAAGAATGAAGCACAATGCTGGACTAACTGCTTGCATCCTCGTCGTCTTCAACCGCAGCTGCATCCGATTGCCTAGCATGATACTGCCTGAACCTAGTCATGTATTTCATTTTGTTGTAGGGTGAATCGACAAGCACAACAGGTAGCTCTCTCCTGAATTTGTCGATGTAGGCCTGCATGCGAGGATATGTTAGTATCGTTCCATATGTTTCAGAAAATGACAGAATTTTAGGTGTTACTCTACGTACTTCATCATATTGCAACCTCAGTTTTACTTCCATAAATAATTCGATGTTTTTCAGCATGTACAGTGCACAAGAAGAACTGCAACATTTTATGTTGTTAGATCAGCATTTCAGATATTAACAATCTAAAACAAAAACAAAAGCCAAAATATTTCAGCACTCGCTAAAATTTTTCTGAAACTTCTAACTAGCGATGTTAAAAAAATCTGAACCTTCTAACTAGCGATGCCAAAATATTTTAGCACTCGCTGAAATTTTTCTGAAACTTCTAACTAGCGATGTTAAAAGAATTCTGAAACTTCTAACTAGCGATGTTTAAAAAATTCTGAAACTTCTAACTAGCGATGTAATTGTTCTGAATCTTGTCCAGACTCCGACGACACTTAAATATAAATTTAAGAATTCAGTTAACCTTCCTAAGCTTCAAAAGTTCTGGTTGTAAAAAGCAAATATATGTTTCAGCGTCTCCCATGCAGACCAAATTTATTTCAAGAACAATATTTTGGAACCAGTACCGTGAAATATTACAACTTGATTAATCCGCACTGGACTATGAACATGGCTAGGAAACCTTCTTCGGGACTAAAACCAAACCACACCCTACTCAACCGCTTCATAACCAAGTGTACACTCTAGATCTAAGAATCAACCACTGCTGGACTAACTGCTTGCATCTTCATGATCTTCAATCGTAGCTGCATCTGATAGGCTAGCAATGTACGTCTTCAGCCTTTTCATGGACTTCAATTTGTTGTAGGGCGAAGTAAGAAGGACAACAGGCAGCTCTCTTCTATAATTGTTAATGTATGCCTGCATGGGAGGATATGTTAGTATCATTCCATATGTTTACAAAATTGACAGAATTTTAGGTGTTACTCTACGTACTTGGTCATAACGCAACATAAGATCTTCTCCCGTAAAGAATTCGATGTTCTTCAGCATGTAGAGTGCACAAGAAGAACTACAACAATTAATTCTGTTAGCACCATTTCACATATTAACAATGAAAAACATATTTAGAAGCTAATACTGTTGACTGACTTGTCATCTTGTCTTGGCATAGGAACATGCTTTACTGTCCATTGGGTCACGTTAATGTCTTGCCATGCATGGCTTTGTGGTCCATTGATTCGCAGCGATGCTCTTAGATGTGCTTCCACCCCACGTATCTGCCAAAGTCCATGGTATGAGAAGTTGCTCACGGTTCAAGGTTAGGTATGATGCTAAATGATGTGTTATATTGAAAGACGTTTAAAATCTCACCACGTGAACCACTTGTGTTACTACGTAACTGAAAAGTGAATCAAGAATCCGAATCTCCCTCCTTCTGGGGTTTACGACCACAAGGAACCAGTGGGTGTTTGCCATGTTCGTAGGTAGAAAAACCTGGACAGCAAAGATGATTACATCAACATGCATAATGATTACAAAAATAAATGTGTTTATGCCATGGTTAGATGGTACCAGATCATGTCTGAGGTAGTTGTCTCCTTTTTTGTTCCATGACTGCCCGCCAAAGCGGCCTCATGGCAGTTCTCTACCTTACCATCTCTTTCGAGCATAGCGACGCCAGCCACCCTCTCGATGTAAACCAGTTGCCCGTCCCTTATGTCCTTAGGATGATCATGACGCATGATCTGAATCACAGCATCAACCAACTAAAACAAAATTCAAGTTAATTGTACTGTGCAAAAGAAAATTGATAAAATAATTTGGCAAATATCTTACTTCGTCACCCAACCATTTGTCATCTAAAACTCCATCTGTCATGGTGAGGCATTGCAAATTCTTCTGTAGCAGAACAATGTCATCAATTACCACCAATTGTTTATCATGATCTGAGGTGTTGACAATTTCGGCCACGTGATTCTGTCGAAACTTGTCAAGGTCGGTCTCCAGCCTCGAAGCACCTGTGTCTGTATCTTTAAAAATGCTTGCACAGTTTTTCCTCTTTGTATTCTTTGTGTCCTTGGAATCATTGGTAGACTCCGATGGAGTCTTGTTTTTCTTTCTCTTCTTATCACTATCGTACAGAACATAATCTTCATTGCACAATAATGAAGATGCCAGTCTTTTTCGGATGCTCGTACGAGTTGGTAGCATGGAATCAACCACACTATCTTGTCGCTGCTTTGCTAAAGAATAATCATAGTTGTCCTCATCAACTAGGAAGACATGGATCTCTTCCGCCTCCCTTATTGCCTTAGCCTTGGCAGACCGGTGTTTGCTTTTGGTACCTGCCTCTCCCCCCACCTCAATACTGACATCTTCATCATCTTGATCTCTTCTTTCTTCAGCCTTTCGCACATTCTCATTGTGCCTCAAATTTAGAGGATCCTGTGATTCAAAATAAGCACTTGTTAGCTTGCAACCTGCGCGAAATAAAAAAACAAAACCAGTTAACTATAAAATGTGCATCACCAGGAAAGCTTCAAGGCTTGTGGTGGCTCTGGAATGCTTTCACGAATCCAAACTCGGAGCACCCTGCGAAGCATCCAGCTCTTTATAAAGCTGTGAAACATTCTTGAGACTCTGCTTGCAAGCTGCAGCAACAGCTCTGTCTTCTTCATCCTAAACATGGAAGATCATATGTTAGCTATGAATCTGCATTAACTTAAAACAAAATCAGTTAGATGTGAAATGTGTATCACCATGAAAGCTTGAAGGCTTGTGGTGGTTTTTCAATGCTTTCACGATTGCAAACTAGGAGCAGGCTGCAAATCTTCAACTACGTTCTTCATGGGGGCATCCATGTTATCTTTTTGTATTCCCTTAGCAGAAATGCCTTTGGCAATGACCTCCGTGTCTTTTTTTTGCTGGTGAGTAGTATTCTCTTCTGGGACCTCCATTGGGTCCGCAGGTACTCCCAGGTCAGATAGCTGTATGTCCTCTACTCCTGGGCGATCAGCATCAAATATTGCATAGCGGTGGTTCATTAAAAAATGTGTTAGTGTGGAGAGTAATGATAGTAAAAATATTTATAGAAACTCATAATGGTATACTTACATTGAATTCTGTGATGAGGTAGTCCGTGCGTCTGCCATTCGCAAGTGTACGCCTAAGGCACTCATCCATTTTTTTCAAGGGTGCTCATCCTATCAAATTGTTGTGCACTGGCTTCCCGCACAATGGAGACAACTTCTTTCAAATCAGCCAATACACGGCCCATGAGTGCCTTATCCTGCAAATTACAAGCAGTTAGAAGCATATGACTTCGATTGTACTTGCAAAGTTACAATATATATTTGTGTATGATGTTCATCATTTACCTGACCGTCAGTCTTTGGTTTGACCGGCATCCCAACTGGTGGCGGATTGAAAGGTTGCAGCAGGTCATCGACATACTGTATGTTAGTGTCGTTAGTATCATTCAAAACATATGATAGATAATCCAGGCACACAGTACTAACACTTTACCTCTCCAACCCCTATATAATTTTTGTTAATTATGTTGTCAACCTTCTGTGCCTTCTCGTCACTCCAGTTTTTGATCAGCGACCTTAACCTTGATGCATACGAGATGGTAGAGTCCAATTGGTGCACCCTCCACTTCTCGTAGTACCACGTCTGCATTACAACAAAAACAACTTAGAAAATTTTCCATAAAATTAAATGTATTGTATGTTAATAATGATTGTATTACTTGCAGCAATGGTAGGTTTCCCTCCAGATTTGCTCCACCATTTACAAATTTCCTGACGCTAGTCATAAGATGGTCAAGTGTAAGCTGTCCAAAATTGGTGCTCTTTATTGTCTCAATGTTTCTAACAATCCCAAGGTATCTGTTGTCCACATACTGCTGTGTTGTCGGGCATACATATTTGCCTATGGTGTACAAGACAAATGGTCTGACAAAATTAGGTGTGCTATTGCCTTTCATCTTGGCTAGCAATCCTTTCAAAGTTACTTTTGTGTCATTGGGGTCTTTCAGTTCCTTCCACAACTCCAAAGTATCGTTGTGATTTGAAGAGACGTGATTCTTCCCCATGCAGGGCAGGCCTGTTATATGCTCCACATCTTTTAGTGTGATGCTACATGGTCTCCCATTAATTATAAAGGCATCCTGCTCTGCATCATATGAATAAGCGATGGCCTGGCACAGTAGACGTCTCATTCTCATGCCAGGAGTCTTGAGAAGTTCACCCAGTCCAATCAACTTGATGTACGTCAGTTGCTGTGCGTTTAATTCTTTTATGAACTTCTTGTATTGCAGCAATGAAGCAACCTGAGTTCCCTGAATGTACAAATAGTGTGATTAGATTCTGTATGGTATTCATTTAAACACACATAGAACCGACTAGATGTAATCTATGCCAATATCAAAATTGTGCTCTACAGTACTGCATGAAATTATAGAGCTTCTAGGCCATACAATGAACAACAGGCATAGAAAAACAAGCTATCTCTGTCGGCAAATTGACTGATAATAGTATAGATTTTAGTACAAAGAGCAGACTTTGTTCTATGTACACTACTAAAGTTTCAGGCGTCACGCTTACGAAAATAATTGCATACATGATCACAAGATCCATAGTTTATAGATAATCACCATACTAGGAATGTAACATGTGATCCTACTGTCCATCTTTCTCTTTAGTTTTCTCCTTTATTTCTCGTCAACCTAAAATTTAATATAGTACATACATTTGATGTTCTCAATGCCAAATAAGTGAGGCGTGCAACTTACGTACAAAACTACTTTGTATTCTGTCTACCGCGTATTTTATCAGGCATTTAGGAGTACTACGATTATTTTGTTGATTCGGTTGCTGGTTTTAAACAAAGTTGAATTACTAGTCCTTCCTTTCCATATCGTTGCACGTAGAACTTTCCAGCACGAAAATTAGCGCAAGTTTCATTACAGAGAGAGGCATTCACGACTAAAAACTAAAAGAGGAAGGTATCCACGATCTCCCTTAAGTTTTGCTAAAGCACATGTAGATGTGCTCTAAGTATTGCTTATCTAAGTCCTATGTCATTGATTTTATGCTAAGATTCATGCAAGCCTTTCTAGACACACCAATCTCCCTTCTGTAAAATAGGGATAGCTCGTTTTGGCTGTAACTAAACGAGATCAAAAAGAAGTGCACCGTAAATAATGGGATTGCATGCAGACTTGGGAAGGAGGGTGTATACACAATACAAGGATCTCGATCGTTACCGGAGGATTCTCTCGATGGTGACCAGCTCCATTGTCGTTCGCTTTCACCTTTTGATTTGCCGGCTTCTCCGACGTGCCCTTCTCTTTCGTCAGCTTCTCTGACGTGCCCTTCTCTTTCATCTCAGGATTCGCCGACGCAGGCTTTGAAGATGACGTCTCCGTCGGCTTCACCGACCTGGGAGCTACTTTGGGCGGCGTGGGGTGGTAATTCGGTGTAGTCATGGAAGGCTAGGTATGGGAGGCGTGGGGTGGGAGGTGTGGGGTGGAAGTATACGATCTATGTCGTGAAAAGCTTCGTATTTATAGGGGATTCTCTAACAACCGATCACAAGGAAATATTGGGAATTTGGGATCTCACGAAGAGGTAGTTTTAGATCACGTAATGTTTATGTATAAGGGATTCTCTAACAACACACCACAAGGAAATATTGTGAATTTGGGATCTCACAAAGAGGTAGTTTTAGATCACATAAAGTTTTTTTAGCTATTTTTTTATTTGTAGAATTTTTTAGCAAGTTTAGATCAGTAATCTCAACCGTGAAGCGTTTGGGCTTCTTGTGCTTTCTTATACGAGACTATGGGTGAGCCCATTTTAAATGTGAACATGACAAAGGAAGCGAGGACTCCAACAGGCGGGACGAGCCCCTTCCCAATTATTTAGGACAGGCATGCGTGAGGGCGCTTCGTCCTCACTGCCACGATTCTCCAAAAATGGTTCCTCTGCCTCTGCGTGCTCTTGATTCCCTCTTCCTCTGTGTCGCCCACTCTCCCAACAATCTGGCTTCTGGAACGGTGAGTTCTCCTTCCTGTCAATTTTGTTAGTAGTTCTCCAGTAGCAGCACATATGATGGCCTTCTTCTGGTCAATTTCTTGTTCTCCTGCTTCTTTATTTTGTGTGCACAGATTCATCTGCCTGCAACATGTAGTCCGTTGCCTTATGAGAATTTTGCACACAGATTCATCTGCATGCAACATCTAGTCCGTTGTCTTGTCAATTTCTTGTTTTTCTCCTGCTTCTTTAGTTTGTACACACAATTTCATCTGCATGGGCGATGAACAATTCATAGATACATGTTTATTCTTGATTGTTGATGCAGTTGTTTAGATAAATATTTCAAGAGCGTAAATTTTGATTGTTAATTCGCATATACTCCCTCTGCAAGGAAATATAACAACTTTTGGTTCACTACTTTAGTGATTTCTTTACAGAGGGAATACTTGTTTAGTTTAAATTGTTCATGCACTTGTTTACATAAACTTTCAATAGCGCCAGAATTCCTATACTATCTGCCGTCATATTCATCTTTGCTTATTGTTATCATGTTATTGTCATGCTTCATGTCTTATACTGGTTTCATCAATTATAGTCCTTCGGCATGGCGTTCGAGAATGATTATGATGCTAGGGCAGATGGAAATACCGAAATTTGTGTGAAGTACATGAACAAGGCTAGCTGTGTTGAGTACTATATTGGCAGATTCACATACTGGCTGCGGAACAACGACCCGAAGATAGTTGCACTGGATGTGGAGTACACCTGGCCTCGTGGTCTGACACAGATGGCGGCCGTGGTCCAGTTATGCGTTGGCATCTACATCCTCGTGTACCACATAAGCGTTGCTGATGAGCACTGTGGCCTGCTTGCCACCTTCCTACTCGACAAGGAGTACACCTTTGTTGGGGTGGACATCAACAATGACAAGAAAAAACTCAAGCATGTTGGTTTGGTGGTACAAAACTTTGTGGATATCCAGAATATGTGGAGAGTGCCTGATCCAGTGACGATTAAGCCAAAGTATGGCTTGGCTGACTATGCTGGTTCCATCATCCACCACAGCTACAACAAGATGAAGGACGCTCTCACAGAAGATGACCACCATATATGGGCAGAAGTGCCCTTGCCCTTGAAGAACATCTATTATGCTTCCATGGACGTGTATGCCACCTACGACGTATACAGGCGGTTGGTGAACTTCCAGAAGGGGTTCGAGAGTCAGGGCCAGCATCTCGCCAAACCATCTAGGCGGTCAAAGAAGTCCGGAAGGAAGAATGAATCAACCTAAAATGTTTCTTCTATTTATCTAGCTGATAGTCTGTAAACTTTATTATACTGCTAGTAAGTCGTAAGTTCAAATTTCCTGCAAGTTGAATCATCCTTTATTCTAGCTGTCTTGCCTAATTTGATCCACGTTCACGAGATATTATACTTAAGACGTTTATTTTGTTTCAGTTTCGCTAGCTATGATACAGGATGCGATAGCCATTTTTACCAAAAGATTATTTCAAATTTATAATGAATACACATAATGCAATAGCCATTTTTACCAAAAGATTATTTCAGATTTACAATGAATACTGTTCTCAACTGGGTTTGAATAGAGAAATTGTATTTTTTAATTGCATAGAGAAAGTTCATTTTTTTAATCAAAAGAAGGGTCGCCCCCTCTGATTTTCCATTAACAGAAACCACATGGTCTTTCAAGCCCCTGATACAAACTACAGCTAGAAACTAAAGTAATCAACTAGCAGCACAAATCATACATGGTAGCAAGCCCAGCCGGACTTAACATGAAGGTCCAAACAATAAAACTAAGGCAGAGATGCGCAGGCGACACCGCAGTACCCTGTGACTCCACACTTGCGATGAACTGTACAATTCACCTGCTACATGCTCTAGCGTGCGCATATAGACCATCATCACCTCTTTGCTCCCAACATCAGCACCTCTTTGTTTACCACCTTCATCTCCAATATAGACCATCCCATGATCCACAAGCAAATTAGCTAAACAAGAATCATAAGATCACTATACCATTTATTTTGTAATCTCACATTATTCCTGCATTGCCAAAGAGTCAAGAACACAACTGATGCCCTTCCCGCATCTCCTACGCAAACACTCATAGGTAGTTCTACCATCTTAACTCCATGATTTAAAATATTAATAAAACCCCCTTAACGATTCCATTTGCATTACCATCATTCATGATTATAGCCAGCGAAACAGAAGCCAATAAAGCAACCACCTGTGAAAGACCTATTTTGAGTCCTGAATAGGGCCGAATCCTAGCATTTACTCTAATTGCAACATGTCCTCCTCTCATAGTCATCATCACCCAAGACATAATGAAGACGTAACCCCATAGATGCATAACTGCTATCAAAATAGTTTTCGCACTATACCTAGTGTAAAGGACACTCTTGCGTTGTTGTGCTACATTTGTGGCTCCTCGGTCAGCATGTTCATAACCACCTCGATCTGAAGATCTTCACGGGTGGTGGTCTTGAAACCGAAAAGAACGGCTTTATGAACCTTAAGCTCTTCACTGTCAACAAAATCACTCCATCCCTTGCCGAAGATGATGCGGCCATCATCACACTTGTAGTACTTGACCAACATCAAACTGTCCTTGCACATCCGAATGCCAGCAAGCCCATCTCCCGGTATCTCCCCATCTCCTGGGGTCTTCAGGGCGTCGACAACTTTCACCGGTAATTGATACATTTCCAACGTATCTATAATTTGTGATTGCTCCATGCTATATTATCTACTGTTTTGGACTATATTGGGCTTTATTTTCCACTTTTATATTATTTTTGGGACTAACCTATTAACCGGAGGCCCAGCCCAGAATTGTTGTTTTTTTTGCCTATTTCAGTGTTTCGGATAAACAGAATATCAAACGGAGTCCAAACAGAATAAAATCTTCGGAAACGTGATTTTCTCACCGAACGTGATCCAGGAGACTTGGACCCTACCGCAAGGGATCAAAGAGGTGGTCACGAGGGTGGGAGGCACCCCCCTAGGGCGCGCCCCCTGCCTCGTGGGCCCCTCGGTGCTCCACCGACGTACTCCTTCCTCCTATATATACACACGTACCCCAAACGATCCGAACAGGAGCCAAAACCCTAATTCCACTGCCGCAACTTTCTGTATCCACGAGATCCCATCTTGGGGCCTGTTCCAGAGCTCCGCCGGAAGAGGGCCGTCATCACGGAGGGCTTCTACATCATCCTAGCCCCTCCAATGAAGTGTGAGTAGTTTACCTCAGACCTTCGGGTCCATAGTTAGTAGCTAGATGGCTTCTTCTCTCTCTTTGAATCTCAATACAAAGTTCTCCCCCTCTCTTGTGGAGATCTATTCGATGTAATCTTCTTTTTGTGGTGTGTTTGTTGAGATCGATGAATTGTGAGTTTATGATCAAGTCTATCTATGAATAATATTTGAATCTTCTTTGAATTCTTTTATGCATGATTGGTTATCTTTGCAAGTCTCTTCGAATTATCCGTTTGGTTTGGCCAACTAGATTGGTAGTTCTTGCCATGGGAGAAGTGCTTAGCTTTGGGTTCGATCTTGCAGTGTCCTTACCCAGTGACAGAAGGGGCAGCAAGGCACGTATTGTATTGTTGCCATCGAGGATAACAAGATGGAGTTTATTTCATATTGCATGAATTTATCTCTCTACATCATGTCATCTTGCTTAAGGCGTTACTCTGTTTTAAACTTAATACTCTAGATGCATGCTGGATAGCGGTCGATGAGTGGAGTAATAGTAGTAGATGCAGAATCGTTTCGATCTACTTGTCACGGACGTGATGCCTATATACATGATCATGCCTAGATATTCTCATAATTATACACAATTCTATCAATTTCTCAACAGTAATTTTTTCACCCACCATAGAATACTTATGCTCTTGAGGGAAGCCACTAGTGAAACCTATGGCCCCCGGGTCTATTCTCATCATATCAATCTCCATCACTTTTATATTATTTTTCTATTTACTTTGCTTCTACTTTTTACTTTGCATCTTTATATCAAAAATACCAAAAATATTCTATCTATCAGATCTCACTCTCGTAAATGACCGTGAAGGGCTTGACAACCCCTAATCGCGTTGGTTGCGAGTAGCTATAACTTTGTGTAGGTACGAGGGACTTGAGCGTGGGCTCCTACTGGATTGATACCTTGGTTCTCAAAAACTGAGGGAAATACTTACGCTACTTTGCTGCATCATCCCTTCATCTTCGGGGGAAACCAACGCAAGCTCAAGACGTAGCAAGAAGAATTTCTGGCACCGTTGCCAGGGAGTCTACGCAAAAAGTCAATATACCAAGTACCCATCACAATTCCTATCTCTCGCATTACATTATTTGCCATTTGCCTCTCGTTTTCCTCTCCCCCAATTCACCCTTGCCGTTTTATTCGCCCTCTCTCTCTCTATCCTCCCTCTCTGTTTGCCTTTCTTGCTTGTGTGTCAGTTTGTTTGCCTGCTTGTCGTTATGTCTAAAACTAGGGAAGTTATCACCAATTTGGGCGATAACAATATCATGGAAAAATCTGATACTCCTGCTAAAGAACCTACCATCTTTCATACAAAGAAATTCCGTGTTGGTAGTGGTAATATTATTGGAAAAGGAGTTATTGAAGATTTCTTTACTTGCGCCGGTGCTTTACCTTCTATGGGTAGTTCTATCCTCCACAGAACTAGTAGTCTTGCGGACGCTATTGCCATGCCTATAGTAGAACTTGAAAGACAATTCATGCACATGCATCCTTCTATACAAAGGATTTTTCTGGAATTTTCTAATATTGAGCATTCTTCTGTTAAGCGTGCCGCTACTATCTTTTTGGCTCATGAGTTTAGATTCATAATAAGAGAAGCCAAAGAAATCTTTGTGCATTATAGGGTGGACGCTCGCCGTCCTCCCATAGAGGCTATCCTCTTTGATGAAGAAGAAATAATGCGTTTTCAATCTCTAGATTATGTTGCTTTTAATGAAAATCTTAGAAGAAAGTTCCTACCAATGTTTTAGTTGATAGAATTTCTGATCTTAATGATGATTTGGCTATTCGAAATAATGCACTAGGATATTCTCTTGAATATAGGCTCACAAAGTTCTGTCAAAAGAATGCTTATAATGATGAATTGGTGGTGCATTTTGAAGGACCAAAGGAGGAACCTATACCTCCCAAGGTTGATCTTGGGGATTTTTGTCCCGTTAAATTTAGTCCTTTTGATTACTTTTGCTTGCCTCAAAGAAAACTTGCTGCCGAACGTAGAGAATATGAAATGAGTTTCACCAATCTATCTTATTACTATGGCAATACCTAGATCTATTCTTGCTCGTTATGCCTAGCTAGGGGCGTTAAAATGATAGCGCTTGTTGGGAGGCAACCCAATTTTATTTTTATTTCTTTCTTTTCACTCCTGTTTAGTAATAAATAAATTATTTAGCCTCTGTTTTGGTTGTGTTTTTTGTTTAATTAGTGTTTGTGCCAAGTAGAACCGTTGGGAAGACTTGGGGAAAGTCTTGTTGAACTTGCTGTAAAAAACAGAAACTTTAGCGCTCACGAGAACTGCTGTCATTTTTATTTGAAGAGTGCTATTTAGTTAATTATTTTTGAATATGATTAATAGATAAATTCCTCACGTCCAGAAATTTATTTTAGAATTTTTGGGGTTCCAGATTTTGCGCTATCTACAGATTACTACAGACTGTTCTGTTTTTGACACATTCTGTTTTTCGTGTGTTGTTTGCTTATTTTGATGAATCTATGGCTAGTAAAATAGTTTATAATCCATAGAGAAGTTGGAATACAGTAGGTTAAACACCAATATAAATAAAGAATGAGTTCATTACAGTACCTTGAAGTGGTCTTTTGTTTTCTTTCGCTAACGGAGCTCACGAGTTTTCTATCTTGAGTTTTGTGTTGTGAAGTTTTCAAGTTTTGGGTGAATTCTTTTGATGGATTATGGAACAAGGAGTGGCAAGAGCCTAAGCTTGGGGATGCCCATGGCACCCCCAAGATAATCCAAGGACACCAAAAAGTCAAAGCTTGGGGATTCCCCGGAAGGCATCCCTTCTTTTCGTCCACTTCCATCGGTAATTTACTCGGAGCTATATTTTTATTCATTAACATGATATGTGTTTTGCTTGGAGCGTCTTGTATTATTTGTGTCTTTATTTGTTAGTATGCCACAATCATCCTTGCTGTACACACCTTTTGAGAGAGCCATACATGAATTAAAATTTGATAGAATACTCTATGTGCTTCACTTATATCCTTTGTGCTAGATAATTTTTCTCTATGTGCTTCACTTATATCTTTTGAGCGTTATAATTTTGCTCTATGTGCTTCACTTAGATCTTTTAGAGCACGGTGGTGGATTCGTTTTAAAGAAACTATTGATCTCTCATGCTTCACTTAAATTAATTTGAGAGTCTCTTAATAGCATGGTAATTTGCCTAATAATAATATGCTTGGTATTCAAGATTTGTGAAACTTTCTTTTGAGTGTGTTGAATAATAAGAAAAGATTGAAGCATGATAATTGTTTTGAGATATGGAGGTGATAATATTAAAGTCATGCTAGTTGAGTAGTTGTGAATTTAAAGAATACTTGTGTTGAAGTTTGTGATTCCCGTAGCATGCACGTATGGTGAACCGTTATGTGATGAAGTCGGAGCATGATTTATTTATTGATTGTCTTCCTTATGAGTGGCGGTCGGGGACGAGCGATGGTCTTTTCCTACCAATCTACCCCCCTAGGAGCATGCGCATAATACTTTGCTTTGATAACTTCTAAATTTTTGCAATAAGTATATGAGTTCTTTATGACTAATGTTGAGTCCATGGATTATACACACTCTCACCCTTCCACCTTTGCTAGCCTCTCTCATACCGCGCAACTTTCGCCGGTATCATACACCTACCATATCCTTCCTCAAAACAGCCACCATACCTACCTATTATGGCATTTCCATAGCCATTCCGAGATATATTGCCATGCAACTTTCCACCATCTAGTTCATCATGACATATCCATCATTGTCATATTGCTTAGCATGATCATGTAGTTGACATAGTATTTGTGGCAAAGTCACCATTCATAATTCTTTCATACTTGTCACTCTTGATTCATTGCATATCCCGGTACACCGCCGGAGGCATTCATATAGAGTCATACTTTGTTCTAGTATCGAGTTGTAATCATTGAGTTGTAAATAAATAGAAGTGTGATGATCATCATTCAATAGAGCATTGTCCCAAAAAAGGCCAAAGAAAAAAAAGAAGACCCAAAAAAATAAATAAATAAAAAGGGGCAATGCTACTATCCCTTTTTCCACACTTGTGCTTCAAAGTAGCACCATGATATAGCAAGTCTCATATATTGTGCTTGAAAGTAGCACCATGCACTACTGGAATCAGCTACTTTGCCATCTGCCGGCTCTTTGCCGTCGGCTAGCAGACGGCAAAGAAGCTCTTTGCCATCAGCTACCGAAAAGCGGATGACAAAGAAATGGCAGATGGTAAAATAGGCCTTTGCCATCAGCCGGCTCTTTGCCGTCAGCCAGCAGACGACAAAGAAACTTTGACGTCCGTTGGCTGACGGCAAAGAGAGAGGTGGCCCCCACCCCCCGCCCGTTTAGAAAAAACTTAACGCCCGGCGGACGGCAAACATAGGCAGACGGCAAAGAAGGGCCTAACTAACGGCCCCATCCCCCTTCCCGTTACTCTC
>NC_041392.1:277108783-277116545 GCF_002162155.2 Triticum dicoccoides | reverse complement strand
ATAGCACCCCGACCCCGACACGGCACCCCGACACCGACACGGCACCCCGACCCCCGACACCTCCCGAAAAGGTGTTCTTTGGCCTTCCAGAGGCCGATGGGGTCATATATTTGTGAATTATTAGTTAGGTCATATATTCTTCGATTTTGTTATGAAAAACATCATATATAATTGTGTTGACCGGGTAGTTTTAAATGTGCAGTTGTTTCATCGCTGCGAGGTTTGGTGTTCGACGACCTCGCCGTGCGTCTGACGAGCTCTGCCCCTTCATTCGTGGGTGAGCACAAATGACATGTCCTCCTCCCCCATTAATTATTTGCTCTATTCTGATGAAACTTGATAGCTAGCTATATATGTGTCTTGAATCATCAGTATGCGTAACCAATATGTGTCTCCCGTTCGAAAGCGTCATAGTTATAAATATGCATGCATTTGCATATTTATAACCTTGATTCTTTCGAATTGTCCAACGCTATCCATGGACAGCCCGAGTATGTGTAGATTGGGTTCGTTTTCCCATATGCTTTGCTCCGGATCCGACGCATAAATTTTGTTAGTGCCTCCCCTGTTGTTCTCCGGGTACACATCCTCTCTGTTTATTGCAGAGACGTGTATCAGGAGAACAGCGGGGAGGTGCTGCCGAAATTTTGCATCGGATCCGGAGCATAGCATGGGAAAATGAACCCAATCTACACATACACGGGTGGGATTAGGACCTATCATTACCTATTAGAGTGTAGGTTGCATGGACGTAATAAAATTGACAAAGTAGATCAATTGATGAATATATACATGGTGAATTACATATATAATTATTGTGTGTCCAGTAGCTCTGAAAGTCAAGATGAGTGACTGTGCGTGGATGTATACCGGTCACACTGGTCAGAACAAATGGAGCGCTGAATGGTTCACAAAAACCATGGGGTTTGTGCAAGCCGCATTTGCAAATGGCCAAAAGAAAACCTGGTGCCCCTGTTTCTGGTGCGGCAATTGGGAAAAGAAGACAGAGGCTGAAATGGGCAAACACCTGCAGAAGAGTGGTTTTACGCCCGATTATACGGTATGGACATTTCATGGTGAGTCTGCCCAACGTGAACGAGCTGAGGTGGATCGTCGTCGCACCGACGAGCATGGTACCGGGATGGAAAACATGGTGCAAGACTATGATGGTGCTCGGGATTCGGACGAGGAGATGGAGGAATCTGCAAAGGCCTTCAATGAAATGTTGGAGTCTTCAAAACGTCCGCTCCACGAGCACACTGAGCTTTGTCAGTTGGATGCCATCTCACAAGTAATGGCTCTGAAGGCTCAGTTCAACTTGGGCAAAGAATGCTATGACGCAATTATGACAGTATTTGGACGCTTTCTACCCAAAGGCCATGTAATGCCTGCAAACCTGTACCAGTCGGACAAAATCCTCCGTGCACTGAAGATGCCCTATGAGAAGATACATGCCTATGAGAAAGGATGTGCCTTATTTAGGCTTGACTATGCGGACTTGAACTATTGTCCCATTTGCAAGTCTTCCAGGTATATTGTGGTAGACAACGGTATGGGTGAGAAGACACAGACCAAAATCCCCGTTAGTGTTCTTCGGTATATGCCAATCGTACCAAGACTTCAACGTCTTTTCATGGTCGAAGAGACGGCCAGACAGATGACATGGCACAAAACAGGCAAAAGAATCGAACTAGATGCAGATGGGAATCTGATGATGGTACACACATCGGATGGTGTTGCGTGGAAAAAGTTTGATGAATTACATGCTGACAAAGCGGCAGATCCAAGGCATCCTCGAGTCGGCATCAACACGAATGGGTTCAGTGTGTTTGGTATGACGGCAGCCCAATACAGTTGTTGGCCCGTATTTGTCTTTCCACTCAATCTCCCCCCCGGACAGATTATGCAAAGAAAGAACATTTTCCTGACGTTGATAATTCCAGGACCCAACTATCCGAGGAAAAATATGAATGTGTACATGTAGCCGCTTAAGGACGAATTGCAAGAAGCCTGGGATAATGGGTTCAAGACATATGACGCCTTTAGCAAACGGAACTTCATAATGCGTGTCTGGTACATGTACTCGACGCATGACTTGCCGGCGTATGCGCTATTCGTCGGTTGGTGTGTGCATGGAAGGTTTCCGTGCCCCACATGCAAGGGAACTCTTGAGTTTCGTTGGCTCCAGGCCGGTCGCAAGTTTTCTTGCTTCGACATGCATAGACAGTTCCTGGATCCTCGCCATAAGTTTAGGAAAGACAAGAAGAACTTCATCAGGGGTAGAGTTGTCAAAAACTCTGCACCACCTGCATTGACAGGCCAACAGACCCTGGATCAGTTAAACGCTCTCGAGCCAGATCCACAACGTCCAGGGTACTTCAAGGGGTATAATACTAAGCACGCGTGGACTCACAAAACATGCTTATGGGATCTGCCTTACTTCAAAGACCTCCTTTGCCCACACAACATCGACGTGATGCACACTGAGAAGAATATCGCCGAGGCACTTTTTGGTACATTGTTCGGCATAGATGGGAAGTCAAAGGATAATACTAAGGCTAGAGTCAATCTGGAGGCGCTATGTGATAGGCCGTTACAAAACATGAAAGAACCGAAAGGAAAGCAGAACTGGACGAAGCCAAACGCATGGTTCAATCTTGGAAGGCCAGCTATGAGGGAAATTCTCTTGTGGGTGCAACAGCAGTTGATGTTCCCCGATGGGTATGCAGCGAATCTAAAGAGGGGAGCGAATCTTGATAAACTGAAGATATTTGGTCTCAAGAGTCATGATTGGCACATATGGATTGAGCAGGTAATGCCGGTGATGTTGCGTGGCTTCATCCCTGAGGATGAATGGCTAGTACTGGCAGAACTCAGCTATTTCTTCCGTGTTCTTTGTGCAAAAGAACTATCGCATGGCGTGCTAGAAGAAATGGAAGAGTTGGCGCCGGAGTTGATCTGCAAGTTAGAGAAGATCTTTCCACCAGGCTTCTTTAATCCAATGCAGCATTTGATTTTGCATCTCCCGACCGAGGCAAGATTGGGGGGGCCTGTGCAAAATCGTTGGTGCTATCCAACTGAGAGGATGCAGAAGACGCTTCGAGAAAAATGTAAAAATAAACATAGAATTGAAGCATCGATGGCTGAGGCATTCATCACAGAGGAGGCGACAAACTTCGTAACAGCGCACTACGAAGCCAAAAATCGTCATTTGCATAATCCGAAGCCTCGGTACAATGCTGACGAGCCTAAAAAGGGTGGATCCAACCTCATCCTATTCAAAGGGAATCTCGCACCAGCTAGTGTTTCACATCCAGTATCTTTGGATAATGAAGAATGGCGGACCATTTCGTTGTATATCTTCAACAACCTTATAAAAGTGCGGCCGTACATCGAGTAAGTTCTCGGTACATTGTTTTGCAACTTCTATTTCCTTTGAACTGCTCTTATTCCTGGATATGTCATAAAGTCGATACGTCGCCATATTCTCGTATGGAGCGGAGATCCAAAAGGATTCCGTCAAAGAGTATGAGCTTCTCGCAAAGCAAGGAGGCGGCTATCCCGGTTTCATCTCTTGGTTCAAACAAACGTTAATTTCTATTAGACAATTTCATTTCATTCGCTAATTTGTGCATAATGCAACAATCCTTTCATATTAAACTTGTAGGCTAATTCAGAGTCTATGGACGCCGAATTGAGACAAGTCGCTAATGGTTTTGACTATAAGGTCCGTTCATTTGACAAGTACGACATCAACGGGTATCACTTTTGTACCTATGGCAAAGAGCTATCTATGGCCGACCGAAAGTGTACAAATTGTTGTGTATCTGCTATCGGCGAAGGAGGTATCGAGTATTAAGGGAGAGTTGAAGCAATTTATGAACTTCTGTTCTATGGTGAAAACCCATCGAATGTCGTAGTCTTCAAATGTTATTGGTTTTAGCCGAAGGAGACTAGAAGGACTCATGAACATATAGGGCTAGTTGAAATCAACCAAAGCACCCATTTAGATGTTCCTGATGTCTATATTACGGCTCAACAGGCGACCCAAGTATTCTATCTACCGTGGACCTGCCAAACTAATCCAAATCTGAAAGGTTGGGATGTCGTTTATGAAGTGCCGCCACGTGCTAGACTTTCTCCCCCAAAGGAAGAGGATTATGAACCTCACATTAACCCAGACACATATGAAGGAGAATTCTTCCAAGAGACACGTCTTTCCAAAAAGCGTTCCAAGAACCTCTATACTTCACCCCAAAACATTGAAGTAGATAGCGGCAATGAATCCGACATCACCCCAGAGGAGGAACAAGAAGAGCCGGAACAAGAAGAGGTTACTGCTGCGGATGACCTGTCAATGCTTGACCGATTACGTCAAGGTGGCCTTGCACATGTTGATGCCAATGAACCCTATGAGCCCATCATTGATTATAGTGATGATGATGATTATGCATTTATTGATGATACTGATCGAGATTATTAGTAGTGTCAGGTATTCAATTTTTTTATGTTGTACTTGATGATGATACACTTAAGTGATATACATATTATTATTCATGTCGGTACTTTTTTTTATGTTGTACTAATTTCGTTTATTCTTTGTCATGGTAGGTGTTGAAAGATGGTGGGCGCTGGTCGGGAGCGCGCAGAGGCCCCTTCTTCGTTGGCGCGTGGTGCGAGGTCTTCCATTCCACACGCACCTCTCTGCCGAGTGTTGCTGGACAGTATGGCGACACCGCCAGGCCCTTCTTCGTCGACCGCGGTGCCCAGCAGGGGACGAGGTAAGAAGAAGAGAGGAGGTGGTGCACGTGGTCGCGGGAGAGGAGGTAGGGTGACTCTTACGGCGCCTTCCTCGCCGCCGCCCCCAGCTGTTTCACCCGAGCACGTGACTGCTAGGGTGGACTCGTCTGAGGAGGAGGCTGCACGGACTCCGGTCCACGAGCCTCCGGTCCACGGGTCTTCGGCCCACGAGCCTCGGGTCGACGGGCCTTCGACCCACGAGACTTGGACCCATGAGACCCCGGAGGAGCACACGTCTGGATGGGGTACCTGGTCGGGTCAGCCTGAGGAGCCGAGTGGCCATGCTGATGATGGCGGGGAGCCGACTGATGAGGAGGCGGAGGAGGGGGGCAACGTCTACCAGCGTGGTGCTACACGGCTCCCGTCCGTGCCGGCGACCCGCGAGCAGAGGTGGTTGATTTTCCCTGATGGGGAGAGGTAAGTGCATTTAATCTTTTTGTACCTTCTGCATTCACGTTTCTTCAAATAACTAATGTGTTGGCCTTGTCATGCTGCAGGGGTTGGGACCACCATGAAAGTGTCCACCGGCCCAACTCCGTCCTTGGAGTTCTGATTCGGCAAAACTTCCCGGGGTTTGTCACGTTGCCTGGTGAGGGTCGGCTTCCAGAGGTTGGATTGACTTGGGAGCACTACTTGGCTGCCCCGGCCCCGCCGGGTGAGATTATCGATGGTGTCTTGTGCAAGACGAGGGCAGACGTCGTGATCAAAAAGTTCTGGGTAATTGCTCCTTTACACAATTAAAAATCTTCAACTAGCTAGTTATTAATTGTACTAATCAATATTGTCTCATTTGATTGCATACATTCTACAGGTGCGAGGAGGGATACGAGGAGGAGGCGGATCATGTTATCCACAAGGAGTGCAAGCACCTACTTCAGAACTTACGGCATGAGGTTCGGGTGTAGGCTGTTCGAGACTACTACGCCGGGCGTGGTATCAAGAAGCCCAAGCAGGAGTGCCGCGATAAGTTCTTGAGTAAGGAGAAGTACATGAAGGTAATTCTTAAGGCCTTGTACTTACTTCCTTCATTTAGTAATTCATAGCCGTAGCGCTCAAGTTTCTATTTGCTAACTTAGGCCCCTCCGAGATGGTGTGCGGATCGGATGGATTGTTGGGAGGTGTTGGTCAATGAGTGGTGCTCAAAAGAATGGCTGGCCACCCACAAAGAGGCCAAGGACAAACGTGCCCAAATGGAAGGTGTGCCACACCACCAAGGCAGCTCCAACTTATTTCAGTACGGGCGGAACTGGGTATGTGGTTTGCTTCATGATTCATGCAATTCATTCATCATGCTAGCTTTAGCCCTTTAATTACTAATTTACTTTGTTTCTCTCTTTCAGGCACGCTACAATAAGGCGGATAAGGTGCCAGAGGTGTACGACCTGTATGCCATGGCCCACACTGGCCCTTACAAGAAAGTCAAGGCATTCTCTGCGTATGACCTCGATGATCCAAAGAACTTCACCAACATCTCCGCCCCCGACAAGCTCATGCAATATAGAGATCAGGGGAAGGCAAGGAAAGGGGAGGACTTTAACCCGAGCCAGGGTCCCATTGATACAGAGCTGCTGATGATATCTGGTGGCGGGAGGTCCCATGGCTCCATAGCCATGGGAGATGGACTTATCCGTTGTCCTAGCACTCACCCGGAGATCAAGGCGCGCCAGTCGAGCTCCGCTCCTGAGATAAGGCCTCGTGAACGGCCAGTCCAACTCGCCTTCAAGGTTAGTTATACGTACTCAGCTATCTTTCTCCATTACATTGTGTGCGCTTCCATCAATGATTACAAATGGTCATGTGAGTGGTGTTGCAGGCTGCTATACAGAGTGAGAGAGATAGAACGGAGAAACTTCTGGCGGAGGCGGCGGAGAGGCAGCGGGAGTTGGAGGAGAGGACGACAAAGATGTTGGAGGAGGAGAGGGCACGGATTGACATGCATGCAAGGGCCATGTACGAGCTCCTTGTGGTAAGTTTCTTCTGCAGATTACTTGCTAGTCTTAACATTTGAGTCTCGTTACTAACTAGTATGACTCTGTTGTGAAAACCAAATGTGTAGTCTGTGTGCGAGAAGTCCGGTCAGACCGCTCCGCCGATGCCAGTGATTGCTCTTGGGAGCACGGTGAGTTTAATTTGAATGGACATTACTTGCTAGTCTTAACATTTGAGTGTCATAATGCTAACGAGACATTGGAAATGATCTTTGGTGCAGCTTAACTCCAGAAACGCATCGCACGATCCTTCTCCAGGTACCGACGCGAGCCAGCCCGCTCCTTCTCCAGCTACCGGCGTGAGCCAGCCCGCTCCTACATCTCCGTGATCACGGTAAGTTTCTCTAGTGTTTTGCTTAACAAATGCATAAAGACCTAGACTTAGCTTTATTTCCTCCAATATGCTTACCATAATGACCTAGAGTTAGCTTCTTTTCCTCCAAAATGACTCCATAAGCTTACTGACCTCATAAACCATCCATTCTACCTAAGTTAGCTCTAAAATGACTCATTTTACCTTAGTTAGCTTACAAGTGATCCAATTTATCCAAGTTAGCTCTAAAATGACCCATTTTACGTAGATTAGCTCCTAAATGATCCATTTTACCTACGTTAGCTTTAAAATGACCCATTTCACCTAGGTTAGCTCCAAAATGACCCATTTCACCTAGGTTAGATCCAAAATGACCCATTTCACCTAAGTTAGCTCAAAAACGATCCATTTTACCTTAGTTAGCTCAAAAACGTGGCATTTCACCTTAGTTAGCTCATAAAAGACCCATTTCAACTAAGTTAGCTCCAAAATGATCAATTTCACCTAGGTTAGCTCATAAACGACCCATTTCACCTAAGTTAGCTCAAAAATGATCCATTTTACCTTAGTTAGCTCAAAAACGTGGCATTTCACCTTAGTTAGCTCATAAAAGACCCATTTCAACTAAGTTAGCTCCAAAATGATCAATTTCACCTAGGTT
>NC_041392.1:277091086-277108712 GCF_002162155.2 Triticum dicoccoides | reverse complement strand
TTAGCTAAAAAACGATCCATTTTACCTTAGTTAGCTCAAAAATGTGGCATTTCACCTTAGTTAGCTCATAAAAGATCCATTTCAACTAAGTTAGCTCCAAAATGATCAATTTCACCTAGGTTAGCTCATAAACGACCCATTTCACCTAAGTTAGCTCAAAAACGATCCATTTTACCTTAGTTAGCTCAAAAACGTGGCATTTCACCTTAGTTAGCTCATAAAAGACCCATTTCAACTAAGTTAGCTCCAAAATGATCAATTTCACCTAGGTTAGCTCATAAACGACCCATTTGACCTAGGTTAGCTCATAAATGACCCATTTCACCTAGGTTAGCTCATAAACAACCTATTTCACCTAGGTTAGCTCATAAACTACCCATTTCACCTAGGTTAGCTCATAAACGATACATTTCACCTAAGTTAGCTAATATATGGCATATACTTCTTCTTCTAGTCTTCTTCTTCTATTCTTTTTCCTCTAGTCTAATTCTTCTTCTAGTCTACTTTTTCTAACTTTCTTATTTGTCATTTTGCAGGTTTCATTCACTTCACGGAAGCCAGCTTCCTATGATGGATTGCTTGCTTTTTCCCGTTTTTTCCTTTGATGCACTTCTTGTATTCTGCTCGCTTGCTATGATGAAACTTTGCATATTGTAATATGTATGGATCGATGGAACTATGTGCAACCTACTATGTATGTATGGATGGATATATATGTGCTGGATATTTATTATGTTGGATATACATGTGCTGGATATTTATGTGATGGATATATATGTGCTGTGAAATATTTGTTGTGATAATTGTTGGATATAAGAAAAACAGAACAAAAAAGAGGCAGTGCAGGCTCTTTGCCATCCGCGGCAGATGGCAAAGACCCCTTTGCCGTCGGTGGCAGATGGCAAAGGGGGCATGTGGCGCCCACCTATGCTTCCTGGGGATGGACCATTTGGCCAATTTGCCTACCGTGGCGGACGGCAAAGCCAAGCTGATGGCAAAGACTTTGCCTTTGCCGTCCGCCGGGCGGACGGCAAAAA
The DNA here is from genome assembly GCF_002162155.2 of Triticum dicoccoides. Taxonomy (NCBI): domain Eukaryota; kingdom Viridiplantae; phylum Streptophyta; class Magnoliopsida; order Poales; family Poaceae; genus Triticum; species Triticum dicoccoides. The sequence continues at coordinate 277,107,675 of NC_041392.1, read as the reverse complement.
AGAGCGGGTGCTGACGTATAGCTGACGTCATCTGGCGGACGGCAAAGAGGCGCTCAAATTTGCCGTCCGCTGGCAGACGGCAAAGGCCGCCGTTAGCCGCCTAACGGAGTGACGCTGGCGGACGTGCAACATTTTGCCGTCAGCCGCTGTAGGCAAAGGGCTCTTTGCCGTCCGCCATAAAAAGCCGACGGCAAAGGACCTGTTTGCCGACCCTATCTTTGCCGTCACTGTTTGCCGTCCGCTGTAGACGACAAAGTGCTTTGCCATCAGCCGTCCCTGCCTTTGCCGTCCACCATGGCAGACGGCAAAGTACTGGATTCCTGTAGTGATGTTCTTCATATAGAGAGTCTCATATGTTGTCACTTTCATATACTAGTGGGAATTTTACGTTATAGAACTTGGCTTGTATATTCCAATGATGGGCTTCCTCAAATTGCCCTAGGTCTTCATGAGCAAGCAAGTTGGATGCACACCCACTAGTTTCTTTTGTTGAGCTTTTATACATTTATAGCTCTAGTGCATCCGTTGCATGGCAATCCCTACTCACTCACATTGATATCTATTGATGGGCATCTCCATAGCCGTTGATACGCCTAGTTGATATGAGACTATCTTCTCCTTTTTGTCTTCTCCACAACCACCATTCTATTCCACCTATAGTGCTATATCCATGGCTCACGCTCATGTATTGCGTGAAGATTGAAAAAGTTTTGAAAAAGTTAAGTATGAAACAATTGCTTGGCTTGTCATCGGGGTTGTGCATGATTTAAATACTTTGTGTGGGGAAGATGGAGCATAGCCAGACTATATGATTTTGTAGGGATAACTTTCTTTGGCCATGCTATTTTGAGAAGACATAATTGCTTTGTTAGTATGCTTGAAGTATTATTATTTTCTATGTCAATATAAACTTTTGTATTGAATCTTTCTAATCTGAATATTCATACCACAATTAAGAAGATTTGCATTGAAATTATGCCAAGTAGCACTCCGCATCAATTTTTTTTTTTTATCATTTACCTACTCGAGGACGAGCAGGAATTAAGCTTGGGGATGCCTGATATGTCTCTAACGTATCTATAATTTTTGATTGCTCCATGCTATATTATCTACTATTTTGGACTATATTGGGCTTTATTTTCCACTTTTATATTATTTTTGGGACTAACCTATTAACCGGAGGCCCAGCCCAGAATTGCTGTTTTTTTGCCTATTTCAGTGTTTCGGATAAACAGAATATCAAACGGAGTCCAAACGGAATAAAATCTTCGGAAACGTGATTTTCTCACCGAACGTGATCCAGGAGACTTGGACCCTACTGCAAGGGATCAAAGAGGTGGTCACGAGGGTGGGGGCGCCCCCCTAGGGCGCGCCCCTGCCTCGTGGGCCCCTCGGTGCTCCACCGACGTACTCCTTCCTCCTATATACACACACGTACCCCCAAACGACCAGAACAGGAGCCAAAACCCTAATTCCACCGCCGCAACTTTCTGTATCCACGAGAACCCATCTTGGGGCCTATTCCGGAGCTCCGCCGGAAGAGGGCCGTCATCATGGAGGGCTTCCACATCATCCTAGCCCCTCCGATGAAGTGTGAGTAGTTTACCTCAGACCTTCGGGTCCATAGTTAGTAGCTAGATGGCTTCTTCTCTCTCTTTGAATCTCAATACAAAGTTCTCCCCCTCTCTTGTGGAGATCTATTCGATGTAATCTTCTTTTTGCGGTGTGTTTGTTGAGAACGATGAATTGTGGGTTTATGATCAAGTCTATCTATGAATAATATTTGAATCTTCTCTGAATTTTTTATGCATGATTGGTTATCTTTGCAAGTCTCTTCGAATTATCCGTTTGGTTTGGCCAACTAGATTGGTAGTTCTTGCCATGGGAGAAGTGCTTAGCTTTGGGTTCAATCTTACGGTGTCCTTACCCAGTGACAGAAGGGGCAGCAAGGCACGTATTGTATTGTTGCCATCGAGGATAACAAGATGGGTTTATTTCATATTGCATGAATTTATCTCTGTACATCATGTCATCTTGCTTAAGGCATTACTCTATTTTTAACTTAATACTCTAGATGCATGCTGGATAGCTGTCGATGAGTGGAGTAATAGTAGTAGATGCAGAATCGTTTCGATCTACTTGTCACAGACGTGATGCCTATATACATGATCATGCCTAGATATTCTCATAATTATGCACAATTCTATCAATTGCTCAACAGTAATTTGTTCACCCACCGTAGAATACTTATGCTCTTGAGAGAAGCCACTAGTGAAACCTATGGCCCCCGGGTCTATTCTCATCATATCAATCTCCATCACTTTTATATTATTTTGCTATTTACTTTGCTTTTACTTTTTACTTTGCATCTTTATATCAAAAATACCAAAAATATTCTATCTATCAGATCTCACTCTCGTAAATGACCGTGAAGGGCTTGACAACCCCTAATCGCGTTGGTTGCGAGTAGCTATCGCTTTGTGCAGGTACAAGGTACTTGAGCGTGGGGTCCTACTGGATTGATACCTTGGTTCTCAAAAACTGAGGGAAATACTTACGCTACTTTGCTGCATCATCCCTTCCTCTTCGGGGAAAACCAACGCAAGCTCAAGACGTAGCAGTAATCTCTGTATGCACCGTCATAGGAAGAAAAATTATCAAATATGTGAAGGAGCAGTAAACAAAAGGATCTTCAGCTACATCTACATATATTACATAAGGATCTTCAGTTATGGGAAACAAAAAGATATGCAAAAACACACATCAGTGTATTCACTGGTTTCAGCTACAATAGCATAACATTAAACTTTCTCTCCATGAAAAAACAAAGAAAATTGCATACAAAATAGAAAATACTAGTACACCAAAAACATACCATCGTCTTTCCTGCTATGTTCGACTTGGTGAAGCGGTGGACAAAAAATGCACCTATATAACCTTTCTTCATCGCCAAAAGGTCATGTAGGTTACGCTCCTCTTGCTTCATAAGATTAATTACCTTCGTTATGACAGCTAATTCTAGAGGATCTTTATGCTCTTCGTTTTGATCGCATGTCCTTGGCAGGTTGCAGCAGTACACCATAGGAATGTCTTCAGTCAAATCGAAGGAGACAAGGTCGCCTTCTCGCAGGTCGAAGTCTTCAACAAACCTGCACCAGTTTTCACCACAGATGATCGCCCTTGAATTCCCTTTGTACACGCCAAAATCGTACATGCGGCTCCCTCTCGCTTGAAAAAGCAATGAACTGTCTGGGATGGCGCTGAACTGGTGCCTTGCGTAGCATGGCACGATCTGTAGATGTAGAATTTAATTGCTATTTATTTCCTACATATTGTTAATCTTCAAAGTAGAGGGGAACAAACACAATACAAGTAAAATTGACACGATTATTTATACCAGAGCTGAAGTGTCCCCATCTAGCCTGATGGTAAATGTCAACCCATCTTCATTGGGCCTGTTGCAGTCCTGTCGACAGGTTATGCACACCACCTGTGTAAACAAAATAAAATGAAGAAAAGCAAAGGATGAGAATTTAAGAAAAGGGCTTATGCATGTAAACACACTAGGCAATAATCATACAGTATAATCAACGAAGGTACTACATCAGTAATCAACAATCATACACTTGAACTAAGCGGGTGGCTCGCCCTCCACTCCTCATAACCCCGCAATGCAGCGCGTGCCCGCCCCACCACAGCTTGTTCAGACATGTCCTTCTTTTCATCCTCGACCGGCAGCATGGGCTCACCCCGAGCGTCAACGCGCGGCATTGGCTCCTCCTCCTCTGTAGCACAACTGAGGTAGTGTCTAAGACTGAGCAGTAATCTCTGAGAAAAGTCCTATGAAAACATAAATCCTACTACTGCTGTTACTCGGCCCACCCGAATGTGCACACGCACACCTTCAACATACAACCCATCTACATACATCCGCATCCAACAATATGTTCCTTGAAAAAGAAAAGAAAATCTGTTCTAGACGGACGAAGGATCGTCAAGGTAACCAACTCAATTAGCCACTTGTCTGTCATGTTGGAGAAAATGAACTTACTTCACTTTTTCCTGGTACTACATAACCACACAAAATAAAGACTAAAATAATTCCTAAAAACTCTGATGTATTGTACGCCCTCACATTTATAATCTTTAAAATATGAACTAATTTGGGCAACAGAATTAAGAGTTTATTGTTATTTCCCTACAAAGATACAAATATTTGGATCAAAATTTCATATTCTGCAAAAAAAACACTGCAGTAAATATTATTCCGAGAAATGTTTAGTTGACTTGCAATCTAGGACTACAGGTTAATGGCTGCCTTACTAAACCCAACCTAATTTCGACCTAATGTAACATCCCAAATTTTCAATTTGGAATGTTATACACTAGATCATCATTGCATATCATATTTTATTGCATTTTGGTTGATCCAGAAATTTCATGCAACTCAAGGACCCTCGGAGAGAGTTGGGGATTTCGTTATTTTCATATTTGAGTTTTCGTCAAATTTTGAAAATAGAATCATTTGATTTTATTTATTTTATATTCAATTATTTCTATCATAAAAATATGAGAGAGGGAATAAAATGACTTTCCCAAAATAAAGAAATATTGAGGATTTAATTATAAAATTAAATAAGATTTTATTTTGGTTTTATTTGCTATTTTATTTGAATTTATGAAAAATGCGCATTTTTCAAAATTGCATTTAGGCCCCAAATAAATGTTCATACTGTGCGGCTTGATTTTAGAAGCCGGGGAAAATTTATTTTAGGATTTTTGGAGTCCGTTTAGTATTCCTTTTGTTTTTTTTCTGAGCGTAATTATTTAAAAAAAACGCGAACCGACCTACGGGCCGTATCCGGCCTGGACTCCTCCGGGGGGGAGGCTTTATATAGCGAGCACCCGGGCTGCCTCCAGCCCAAGCCGCCGCGCCCCGCAAACCCTAGCCGCCCGCGCCCCGCCGCCGGAGCCGCCGCCCGCCGCCGTCGGAGCTCGCCGCCGACGAGGTCGAACCGCCCGCCATTTTTTTGAAAACCGTTGGTTTTCACCGATTTTTTCGGGTTTTTTAGATTCGTTTTTTAGATAGATCGGTTTTTTTCTCGGTTTAGTTAATTAGCGAGCGTTCGCTCGTTCGTTCGTTTTAACGAACACGTTCATCGTTTAGATCCAGATAATGAACGTTCGTTCATTAATCTGTTTTTCATTTTCTTTTTCTCGGATTAAATCCGCGATTGTTCTGATCGTGATTTCTAATCCGATTTTCGTTTTAGTATAACTTTTCGCTCGTTTATCGGAATCAGGCGATTCAAGAGCGTGGAGTTTTGTCTCGAAACCCTCTTTCCGTTTAACCAACTCAAACAAGTTTTTGCCTATGTAAAATTTGACCTAGATCCAGAATAGTAAACGAAGCCTATTTCTTTTGCCGTTTGTCTTTCGTCGCTTCGTTCGATTTGATTCTTTTTGCCAACCGGAGTTCTTAAGTTGAACTTTCTGGTTAGATCTCTTATTTGAGTTTTACCTGTGCATTAGTCGAGTACTTATTGTATGCTTGTTTTTTTACGATAGAGTACCCGGAGTGCGACGCTTGCTACTTCGAATCGCTAGGTTTCGCGGATCATCAGCAAGGCAAGTAACACTTTGATCATACTTCCTACTACCCAGTTTTTATTGCATTAGATCAACCCTCACACATTGCATGATTAGGATCTAATTAAATTGTGGGTTTGGGAAGTAGATGAGGTAGCACCTATTACCTGTTTTATATTCAAACCTTTGGGAGTTACTTCTATGTTTGCTTATTATGCCATGCTATTCTAGTAGACGTAGATTGGCTGAGTGTATCCATGACAGATGTGAGATTGTTAAATTAATGGTTTATCTAAGGTGGCAACTTAAACACACATCTGGGTGGATTGAGGCACCTGGGTATTCCAGCGATTGCCTGTTTTTCTTTTTGGACCGCCACCCAGGCTCAAAGGGATCATGATATTATTTCATACTAGAAACTTCCGTGTGCAACCACAAGCTCCTATGGGCTCTAGAATAGTTGACTAAGTCGTGCGAACTCTTACAGTGGTAGACTAGCAGATGTAGGGGATGTAGGTTGGTATGGCCTACCCGTTCGTAAGGTGCAAGCACTTCTGAACGACTATGTCTCGGTCATCCGTTTCTCAAACATCATGTAGTGCGAGAATTCCAATGGAGGAGATAGAGTCCTGTGGGGAAAAGTGCGCAAACCTCTGCAGAGTGTATAAACTAACCATGGTTAGCCGTGTCCCTGGTTATGGACATCTTGAGTATCTAGTACTTGGATTATCATGTGAATCTCATCATGTTACTCTAATTAATTTTGTTGGGTTTTAATGATGTTATTAATTGGGATTGAGAATGTTGTCAACCATTCTCAATGTTCAACAACCACCATGATAGTTAATTGAAATGTATTCCTTTGCAGTAGGGAAAAATTGGCTTTATGCAAAACTGTAACCATAGAGCTTTCCACCAGCCAAATATGCATGTAGTATAGTTTTATCCTTTCATTGCTATCTATGTGTTACATTCCCAGCATATTCCATGTGCTGACCCGTTTCGGGCTGCAACGTTCATGTTGCAGACTTTTCAGACGACGAGTAAGGTGCTTTTAGGTCGCGGTTCTATACTCAGTGATGCCGTTGGAGTTGATGGACTCACTTATCTTCCAAGCCTTACGCTGTTATCCTTATTAGATGGCCTTAAGCCATATTTATTGTAATAAGATCTCTTTTGAGACACTCGATGTAATAAGTGTGTGATTGCTACTCTGTTATAAATCCTTCGAGTACTGTGTGGTGTCAGCATTACTGATCCAGGGATGACACCGGAGCACAGAGATTGGACCGTTTGAGGTCTAGTCGCTACAAGATGGTATCAGAGCACACGCTGACTGTAGGACACGACCACTAAGCTAAAGCCCTAGATCACCACCCACTCTCCTCATTCTGACTCCTCATCTTTTCTACTCTTTTAGGATGACGGATGCAAGGAACAAGTTCACGCAACCGGATGAAGATACACCCTTGGACGTCACTTGAAGGAAGTCACTAGATATCTGGACATAGGAGTACCAAGCTTCACTGGAACCTACAACACCACTTTACCTGAAGAGGAGCGCTGGATGAATCAAGTTCAAGTTCCAGGAAGGACGTTCATGCCAGTCAATGAGCCCATAGAGTTTTCCTTTGATGCACCAACCTGGAGTCTAGGAAAGAGCATGGCAGCTCACATCACCATGGGACGTATTGGAGAAGTTTACCGCAATGATCTCAAGGATACTATCTACCAGATTTGTGGGCACCGAGATGAGCACTGGGAGATGATCAGCACCAGGAAGGATAGATCAATTGCAGCTTTTATCCAGGAGCTAAACCAGCACATTCGACGTCAAGAAAATCAGATGTGCGCATACATGATAGATCTGAAGTAGGCAAGAACAAGAATCATGGAACTGGAGGAAGAACTCAAGGCTACACGTGAAGATTATGAAGAGGAAATCGAAGTACTAGTGGAGAAGAATGACGACTTGATCAAGAAGATCAGAATATTATGGGAGGCCCTACACCAGTAGAGGAAGACGAAGAACCCAAAGAGATTCACCCGGAAGATTACATCATCATCGACGACACCGACTCGGATCCAAATGATAGCGATGATGACTATGTTGATGAAGCTGGAGCAGATATCATGGAGTCTGCAACCGAAGAATATTTCTAGTAGACCACCTCATCAGTAGTAGTAGTCCCCCATGTAAATATAGTAGTCCGAGCACTTTTGCGATAGTTAGATCGATTGTATGCCCTTGTTTGATTGAATGAAGTGAATTGTTTGCTTTTGCCTCATGTGCATATGGGTAGTGTTTTCTCTCTAGACCCCTTCTATTCTTAAATCTCATATTTTCTAAACCCTCAGATGCCTCCGAGACGTGACCCCGGATTTACCTTCCCACCGACTCACTTAGTTGATCCAGCAGCAGAACACATTGATGCAGTTGCTAGTCCAGAATCAGAATCAGGGGAAAAACAACAACAACCCACCACCACCACCACCACCACCTGTTGACCACTTAGCCCGTTTTCTTAGGCTGAATCCGCTGGTGTTTTCCAGTAGCACTGAGCCGATAGTAGCAGATGATTGGCTCCGCAAGACAGCAAGGGAGTTGACCACGACAGGATGCACAGATGCAGAAAAGGTGAAGTTTGCCGCACATCAGCTTGACGGACCCGCATCATCATGGTGGGAGAATTTCACAGCCACTTTCCCTATCGATACTATCACATGGGACCAGTTTCAGCAGGCTTTCCGTACTTCCCATGTTTCAGCAGGAGCTATGGCCATGAAGAAGCGTGAGTTTCGTAGCTTGCGCCAAGGAGGACGGACAGTTGGCCAGTATGTGGAGGACTTTAGTAAGCTAGCACGTTATGCCCCAGATGACGTTGCTACGGATGTAGCTAAGCAGGAGAAGTTTCTGGAAGGACTGAATGATGAGTTGAGCATGTAGCTGATGGTAGCAACCTTCAACAACTACCAGGAGTTGATAGATCATGCTCTTATGATTGAAGGGAAGTAGCAGCAGATTGAGAATCGCAAGAGGAAGTATGGACAAGGGAAGTACAACCCAGGAGCTCAGCAGAAGCCACGTTTTACCCCTAGACCGGGATGGAGGAGGTATCTCGCACAATCATAATGGCCCCAAGAATGGTAATGGGAATGGAGGAAGCAACGGCCAGAACCGTACCAACCCATCAACCCCAGCCAAGAGAGACCTGAGCCAAGTCACCTGTTTTAAGTGCCAGAAGATCGGACATTATGCCAATGAATGTCCTGAAGCCCAGAATGGAAATGGCAATGGAAGCTCTAGGAAGAAGCCGAACCCTTTCAACAGGAGACAGGTGAACCACGTTAACGTGGAGGAGGTTGAAGAGCAGCCCGATGCAGTAATCGGTAAGTTTTTGGTTAAGTCATTTACTACACTCGTTCTTTTTGATACTGGTGCATTGCATTCATACATCTCAAGGGGATTTGTGGATAAGTATGAATTGCCAACCCAAGCCCTTAGGTCACCCATGTTAGTAAGCTCACCTGGAGTAGAATATATGGCTAGTCTATGGTGTGATCGGTTACCATTGAGGATTGGTAATTACGTATTTGCCTCAGACCTAATAGTATTGGAATCTCAAGGATTGGATGTGATATTAGGCATGGATTGGTTATCGAAGTATGAAGGGAATGTTGAATGCGCCAGTAAGTCAATTTTGCTTACAAGCCAGAAGGAAGAAGGATCAAGTATGTATCCTGGCATGTGCCTAAAAGGAATCAAGTAAATTCCCTAACAGGAGTTGTGCAGGAGGAAGTACCAGTAGTGAAGGATTTTCCTGATGTATTTCCAGAAGAGTTGCCAGGCATGCCGCCAGATAGAGATATTGAGTTTTTGATTGAGCTTTTGCCAGGCACAGGGCCAATATCTAAGAGACCATACAGGATGCTCGCAAAGGATTTGGAGGAGATTAAGAATAAAATTAAGGAGTTACTTGATAAGGGATATATTCGCCCAAGTTCTTCACCTTGGGGATCGCCGGTACTTCTAGTGGAGAAGAAGGATGCATCATTAAGGATGGTTGTTGATTATTGAGGATTAAATAAAGTAACCATCAAGAACAAGTACCCACTACCGATGACCAATGATCTGTTTGATCGATTGCAAGGAGCTAAGGTATTTTCCAAGATCGATCTACGATCAGGAGACCATCAGTTGAAGATTCGAGAACAGGATATACCTAAGACAGCTTTTACCACCAGGTATGGGCTGTACGAGTATACCGTTATGTCATTTGGTCTGACTAACGCACCTGCATATTTTATGAACATGGTGAACAAAGTGTTTATGGAGTTTTTGGATAAGTTCATCGTAGTGTTCATTGATGATATCCTAGTTTACTCGAAGAATGAAGAGGAGCATAAGGAGCATTTGCGTTTGGTACTTGGAAAGCTTAGAGAACATCAGTTATATGCCAAGTTTAGCAAATGTGAATTTTGGTTGAAAGAAGTTGGATTTCTCGGACACGTTATATCCGGAGAAGGTATAGTAGTGGATCCCACCAAGGTTGACACTATGACAAATTGGGAAGCCCCAACAATAGTTGGAGAGATCCAGAGTTTTCTTGGACTTGCAGGATACTACCGGAGATTCATTGAAAATTTCTCGAAGATTGCGAAGCCTATGCCGGAGTTGTTGAAGAAGGATACCAAGTTCAAATGGACTGAAGAGTGTGAGGCCAGTTTCCAGGAGTTGAAGAAACGTCTGGTTACATCACCAGTGTTGATTTTGCCAGATCAGACCAAGGATTATGAGGTGTATTGCGACGCTTCACGTCGAGGACTTGGAGCAGTGCTTATGCAGGAAGGAAGAGTTGTTTCATATGCCTCACGACAGCTTAAGCCTCATGAGTTGAATTATGCTATTCATGATTTGGAGTTAGTATCCGTAGTGCACGCGTTGAAGACTTGGAGACATTTTCTCATTGGAAATCATTGTGAGGTGTACACAGATCACAAGAGCCTGAAGTACATTTTCACGTAGAAGGTGTTAAATCTCAGGCAGAGGAGATGGTTGGAGCTCATCAAGGATTATGATATGAGATTGCATTATCACCCCGGAAAGGCTAACGTAGTAGCCGACGCGCTGAGTCGTAAAAGCCATGTCAACACCTTAATGACGGGAGATTTACCAAGAGAGTTAGCCAAGAATCTTTGTGAGCTATGTTTGGAGATAGTTCCGAGAGGCTATGTAGCATCATTGGAGATTCAGTCTACTTTGATGGATAAAATAAGAGAAGCTCAAAGGACTGACAAGGAGATCGTTTCTATTAAGGAGAAAATGAGCAAAGGAAAAGCTAAAGGATTTCATGAGGATGAGCACGATACCTTATGGTTTGAAGAATGTGTTTATGTGCCCAATGACCCGGAGATCAGGAAGTTGATTCTGCAAGAGGCCCATGATTCACCATATTCGATTCACCCAGGAAATACCAAGATGTATCTGGATTTGAAGGATATTTTCTGGTGGACTGGAATGAAGAAGGATATTGCGGAGTATGTAGCAGTTTGTGATGTATGTCAGAGAGTAAAAGCAGAGCATCAGAAGCCAGCCGGATTACTACAGCCATTGCCGATACCCGAATGGAAGTGGGATAAGTTAGGCATGGATTTTATTACAGGATTGCCCAGAACTCGTTCAGGCTATGACTCGATTTGGGTTGTAGTCGATCGTTTGACAAAGGTAGCTCATTTCATTCCAGTGAAGACTACCTATACTAGTGCCAAGTTGGCAAAGATATACATGACCAGGATCGTATGTCTGCATGGAGTTCCAAGGAGCATTGTATCAGATAAGGAACCCAGTTTACCTCAAAATTCTGGAATCAGTTGCATGAAACCTTGGGTACCAGGCTAGAGTTCAGTACAACTTTCCATCCGCAGACAGATGGACAGACCGAGAGAGTCAATCAGATTTTGGAGGATATGCTGAGAGCTTATGCGCTAGATTATGGATCTAGTTGGGACGATAATTTGCCGTATGCAGAGTTCTCTTACAATAACAGTTATCAATCCAGTTTGAAGATGGCCCCTTTCGAAGCTTTGTACGGAAGGAGGTGTAGGACCCCATTGTCGTGGGATGAAGTTGGAGACCGCCAGTTGTTTGGACCGGATCTGATTAAGGAGTCTGAACAGAAAGTGAAATTGATTCGCGATAGGCTCAAGGTAGCCCAGTCTAGGCAAAAGAGCTATGCAGATTCTAAACGCAAGGAGATAGATTACGAAGTAGGAGACAGAGTTTATCTTCGAGTATCTCCACTTTGAGGAGTTAAGCGCTTTGGAGTTAAGGGAAAGTTAGCGCCACATTTTGTAGGACCATACAAGGTTTTGGAGCGTATGGGAGAAGTAGCTTATAAGTTGGAATTGCCCGAAGGATTGTCAGGAGTTCACGACGTGTTCCACGTTTCCCAGTTGAATAAGTGCCACGTGGAGATGGCTGATATACCGCTGAGAGATACAGTGCCGCTGGAAGCGATTCAGTTGGACAGTGATTTGACCTATGAGGAGAAACCAGTTAAGATTCTTGAGTATGCCAGCCGAGTCACCCGCAGCAAGGTTATTAGGTTTTGCAAAGTTCAGTGGAGCCACCACATGGAGGATGAAGCCACCTGGGAACGAGAGGAAGAATTGCTGAAAGACCACCCTCACCTATTTTCTAGCCAACCCGAATCTAGAGGGCGAGATTCATCTTAAAGGGGGTAGGTTTGTAACATCCCAAATTTTCAATTTGGAATGTTATACACTAGATCATCATTGCATATCATATTTTATTGCATTTTGGTTGATCTAGAAATTTCACGCAACTCAAGGACCCTCGGAGAGAGTTGGTGATTTCGTTATTTTCATATTTGAGTTTTCCTCAAATTTTGAAAATAGGATCATTTGATTTGATTTATTTTATCTTCAATTATTTCTATCATAAAAATATGAGAGAGGGAATAAAATGACTTTCCCAAAATAAAGAAATATTGAGGATTTAATTATAAAATCAAATAAGATTTTATTTCGGTTTTATTTGCTATTTTATTTGAATTTAGGAGAAATGTGCGTTTTTAAAAATTGCATTTAGGCCCCAAATAAATGTTCATCCTATGCGGCTTGATTTTAGAAGCCGGGAAAAAATTATTTCGGGATTTTTGGAGTCCGTTTAGTATTCCTTTTGTTTTTTCTGAGCGTAATTATTTAAAAAAACGCGAACCGACCTACGGGCCGTATCCGGCCCGGACTCCTGGGGGGGGGAGGCTTTATATAGCGAGCACCCGGGCCGCCTCTAGCCCAAGCCGCCGCGCCCCGCAAACCCTAGCCGCCCGCGCCCCACGGCCGCGGCCGCCGCCCGCCGCCGCCGGAGCTCGCCATCGACGAGGTCGAACCGCCCGCCATTTTTTAGAAAACCGTTGGTTTTCACCGGTTTTTTCGGTTTTTTTAGATTCATTTTTTAGATAGATCAGTTTTTTTCTCGGTTTAGTTAATTAGCGAGCTTTCGCTCATTCGTTCGTTTTAACGAACGCGTTCATCGTTTAGATCCAGATAACGAACGTTCGTTCGTTAATCTGTTCATCGTTTTCTTTTTCTCGGATTAAATCCGCGATTGTTCTGATCGCGATTTCTGATCCGATTTTCATTTTAGTATAACTTTTCGCTCGTTTATCGGAATCAGGCGATTCAAGCGCCTGGAGTTTCGTCTCGAAACCCTCTTTCTGTTTAACCAACTCAAACAAGTTTTTGCCTTTGTAAAATTTGACCTAGATCAAGAATAGTAAACGAAGCCTGTTTCTTTTGCCGTTTGTCTTTCGTCGCTTCGTTCGATTTGATTCTTTTTGCCAACCGGAGTTCTTAAGTTGAACTTTCTGGTCAGATCTCTTATTTGAGTTTTACCTGTGCATTAGTCGAGTACTTATTGTATGCTTGTTTGTTTACGATAGAGTACCCGGAGTGCGCCGCTTGCTACTTCGAATCGCTAGGTTTCGCGGATCATCAGCAAGGCAAGTAACACTTTGATCATACTTCCTACTACCCAGTTTTTATTGCATTAGATCAACCCTCACACATTGCATGATTAGGATCTAATTAAATTGTGGGTTTGGGAAGTAGATGAGGTAGCACCTATTACCTGTTTTATATTCAAACATTTGGGAGTTACTTCTACATTTGTTTATTATGCCATGCTATGCTAGTAGACGTGGATTGGGTGAGTGTATCCATGACAGATGTGAGATTGTTAAATTAATGGTTTATCTAAGGTGGCAACTGAAACACACATCTGGGTGGATTGAGGCACCTGGGTATTCCAGCGATTGCCTGTTTTTCTTTTTGGACCGCCACCCAGGCTCAAATGGATCATGAGATTATTTCATACTAGAAACTTCCGTGTGCAGCCACAAGCTACTATGGGCTCTAGCATAGTTGACTAAGTCGTGCGAACTCTTACAGTGGTAGACTAGCATATGTAGGGGATGTAGGTTGGTACGGTCTACCCGTTCGTTAGGTGCAAGCGCTTCTGAAAGACTATGCTCGGTCATCCGTTTCTCAAACATCATGTAGTGCAAGAATTCCAACGGAGAAGATCGAGTCTTGTGGGGAAAAGCGCGCAAACCTCTGCAGAGTGTATAAACTAATCATGGTTAGCCGTGTCCCCGGTTATGGACATCTTGAGTATCTAGTACTTGAATTATCATGTGAATCTCATCATGTTACTCTAATTAATTTTGTTGGGTTTTAATGATGTTATTAATTGGGATTGAGAATGCTGTCAACCATTCTCAATGTTCAACAACCACCATGATAGTTACTTAAAATGTATTCCTTTGCAGTAGGGAAAAATTGGCTTTACGCAAAACTGTAACCATAGAGCTTTCCACCAGTCAAATATGCATGTAGTATAGTTTTATCCTTTCATTGCTATCTATGTGTTACATTGCCAGCATATTCCATGTGTTGACCCGTTTCGGGCTGCAACGTTCATGTTGCAGACTTTTCGGACGACAAGTAAGGTGCTTTTAGGTCGTTGTTCTATACTCAGTGATGCCGTTGGAGTTGATGTACTCACTTATCTTTCAAGCCTTCCGATGTTATCGTTATTAGATGGCCTTAAGCCATATTTATTGTAATAAGATCTCTTTTGAGACACTCGATGTAATAAGTGTGTGATTGCTACTCTGTTATAAATCCTTCAAGTACTGTGTGGTGTCAGCATTACTGATCCAGGGATGACACCGGAGCACAGCGATTGGACCGTTTGAGATCTGGTCGCTACACCTAAAAAGGAATTTAATCCACTAGCCCAGCTTATAAGTTTTGAGCCCACCCTCTGGTTTCTTCCTAGATTCGCCACTGCACAAGGCCAATATTTTTTAAAGTTTTTAAAGGACTGTTTGCTGAAATTTGCTGCTATTGTGTTACGCATCTGCACTTGTTCATTGTTATGAAAACCCTGGAATACCGAAACCCTAGAAAAAAATACCCAGCTAGCCACCGATGTAGAAAACTTCCTTCAATCTCTGCATCGCCTTCCACCTAACCCCCGATTTAAAAATCGTAACTATCTCATCTCTGACTTTGAAAACCATATCCAACTCCCGAAACGGCAACACAACAAGGAACAATGAAGTCGGAGATTACAAGTTAGGGTTTCTCACTTCACCTAGTCGCCGGTAGTCGCTAGGTGCTTGCTGGCGGCCTCCCAATCTCACTCCACGCTCTTCTGCTCCAACCGTCGAGAGCGGCCAGGCGAGTAGGCGGCGGGGTCGCGGCGGGGTGGTTTGTGGGGAGGGTGGGGGTGAGGGGGGCGGGGGCGTGTGGGCGATGGGGGTGATGACACGGACCCTATCCGTGTCAAGCACAAAAAATAATGGCCCGTGGGTCCAGTTCGTAAAGAAACAACCAAACAGGCCCACAGGCCGCTTACCAGTCACAAAGTAAAACCCTATGTTACTAATAAAAAAACACAAAGCAAAATCCTTTTGTCTAAAAAACAAAAACAAAGGAAAATCGTAAAAAAAGAGGGAAATCCATTTTGGGTAAGTTCAACGTGAAGGTGATGGTGAGAGGCCCAAGGAGGAGTTTTGTGCGTTTACAACACCTTTGTTTTAGAGAAAAAAATGCACCTTACAATGTGAAATTATAAAATCATTATTAGTAAGTGCTGAAAATTCCTTATTTATAAAAAATTGTTTCTTTCTAGAAAAAACAAACTTCAATAATGGGGGTAGGTAATTGCGTCACCTTTCTCGCCCCCCCCCCCTCGCATATTCGGGCCATTTACCGCATTTCTATGGTTGTAACCTCGAAATTTCAAGATCTTATGCGGCCACCATGAAATCATAGCAGGGAATGGGCTGAGTGCCCCATGTTAAGCTCTTTGGTCCATATATGTGCCATATGCTACCAACGGATGGCGTGGCCTCGAAGCCGTTCTCTACGGCTATGATGCCCGTCTACTCACTACAAAAAAAGACACATCCGTGACATTTTGGGCCGAACGAATTTTTTTCCTGTCATGCATATGACACTTCTATGACGATAATTGTGACAAAACCCGGTATCATCATAGATGTGGTGGGCTCCTACTTCTATGACAAAAAATCATGACAGAAAATAGGCTTTTCGTCCTGGGCGGGCCGGAGATGCAGCTGCATGACATTCTTTGGGCCATCCATGACGGAAAAAACCGTGGTAGAAGCGAGGGCGAGGAAAATTTCGGGGAGTTCCCGGTTACGGTGGGAGGTCGGGAACCGAGCGATGCGCGTTTCTCTCATACACGTACGCGCGTGTGTGCGAGGCGTTGGCTCCGAGCGAGGCGTTGGGCTCTAACTGAACCCGAGCGATTGCACTACAGGCTATGCGTTACTGAACCCTAGCGATCGATTGATGGCTATTAACTGAACCCGATCGAGCGATCCCTTCGCTACTGCTGCTAACTCAAGCCGATCGATGCTGCCTCTGGATGAACAGTGAGTGTT
>NC_041392.1:277078464-277090861 GCF_002162155.2 Triticum dicoccoides | reverse complement strand
AGTTCCCGGTGGGGGTGGATGAGTAGGACCCCGTGGTGTTGCCTCTGGATGAACAGGACCCCGATCGATCGAGCCGGTTGGGGCTGGATGAACAGGACCTCGTGGAGGGCTGGATGAACAGGACCACCCCGTCGAGGGCAGGATGAACAGTAGACGGTGGAGGGCAGGATGAACAGTAGCCCGTGGAGGGGTGGTTGATCAGGAGCCCGTGGAGAGGGCTGGTTGAATAGTAGCCGGTGGAGTAGCGCGCGGTGGAGGCTGGATGAACAGGAGCACGTGGATGAACAGTCGCAGGTGGAGGCTGGAGGAGGTCGACGGTGGATGAACAGTAGCTCGTGGAGGCTAGAGGGGGTCGACGGTGGAGATGAACAGTATCCCGTGGAGCCCCGTTTTGCGGTACGCCACACCCCTTCCGATGAACAGGACCCCGTTTCGACCGTAGCGCTCCAACACAAGTCCGTTTCGTCCGTTTTGCGGTACGCCACACCCCTCCCGATCAACAGGACCCCTGTTTCGATCGTAGGAGGTCCGTTTCCTCCGTTTTGCGGTACGCCAGACCCCTCCCGATCAACAGGACCCCGTTCCGAACGTAGGAGGTCCGTTTCCTCCGTTGAGCGGTACGCCAGGCCTCGTTTCCATCGCATGTTCTGTCCAAGCCCTCCCGATGAACATGACCACGCATTCCGTTCTGACCCAGCCGGTTGGCTCCCACGCGTTCCGTTTCCTCCCGATGAACACGATGCATTCCGTTGCCTCCCCATGAACACGAGCATTCCGTTGCCTCCCCATGAACACGACGACGACGCTGTTTCTCCGTTCCGACCCAGCCATGTCAACGAGCCCTCCCCGTACGTATGCGCGAGTAGGCGTTCGAGACCCCTCCCATATGTACACATACGTGGCCGTATTTTCTTTCTTGCACCCTGGCCGCCTCTACTACGACACTTGTGCGCGTCTACATCCACCGGTATATATGTACGTACACGTTAGCGACCAGAATGACAATGCTACGTACGCTTCCACCAGGTGGGTCCCGACTGTCAGGCACTTCCTTGCGTGCGAAGATGTAGCTGGTGGGTCCCAGCAGTCAGGGGGCGAAATACGGTGGCCCGTACGGTGGGTCCCCGCTGTCAGGTGGAGGAATAATTATTTTGCACGTAATAAGGAGACACTTCCTTACTGCGGCCGTGGACCCAGCTGTCAGCCTCTCCACGTACAGTCCATGTCCGATGGAAGCCGTTCCTTGACCACGTTGAACACGCCGCGCCGAGAGCACCAGGGCGGTGGACGACGGTGAGGCCTAGGAAGGGGACGACGCGGAGCCGGGGAAGACGCGGCAGTGGATGCCCACGCGTAGAGGAGTACGAGGGCACTGGTTCGCTGCGGTGTGAGGCTGCCGTCGCCGCAGAGTAATAGGGGGTGTGGGTGAGTAGAGGGATGGCCTGGCCAGCGGTGGGAGTAGTAGGGTGCGGTGAGGCCTCCGCCGCATCGCAGTCGGCCACGGGAGGCAGGAGCACGAGGCACGACCGGCGCTGGTTTGGGCGGCTGGAGCAAGAAGACCAGAGGTTGAAGAAGTACTACGGCCGTTGGATGGACATCGTATGGTCACTGGAGCTAGAATCGTGCATATTGACTAAGTTGACAAAGCCCTCCATCCCCGTCAACTTAGTAGGTCCACAAGTCAGCCTGCCACTATACTGGGTCCCAGCTAACATGGGGAGTATTCATTTTTTTGTGCGTAATAAGGAGGCACTTCCTTGCGTGCGAAGATATAGCTGGTGGGTCCGAGCTGTCAGCGGCGGTAACGTTTTTTCATGAAATACAGAGGCCCTTTCGGTGGGTCCCTGATGTCAGGTGGAGGAATCATTATTTTGCGCGTAATAAGGAGGCATTTCCTTGCGTGTGGCCGTGGACCCAGCTGTCGGCCTCTCCACGTACAGTCCACTTCAGATGCATGTCGGTCGTTGACCACGTTGACCAGCCGCGCCGAGAGCACCAGGGCAGTGGACGACGGCGAGGCCTAGGAAGGGAACGACACGGAGGCAGGGAAGACTCGGCAGTTGTTTCCCACGCGGAGGGGAGTACGACTGTACGAGGGTTTACTGGTTCGCCTGCCGTCGCCGGAGAATAACAGCAGGTGTGGGTGAGTAGAGGGATGGCTAGGCCAGCGATGGGAGTATGGTGGGGCGGTGAGGCCTGCGCTGCAGCACAGCCGGCCACGGGGAGGAGGGAGTAGGTAGTCCCGCCGGCGCTTGTTTGAGCGGCTGGAGCAGGAAGAGCAGAGATTGAAGAAGCACGACGGCCGTTGGATGGACATTCAACAGTCACTGCTTGTGCGTCAGCCTTTTTTAGGAAAGCCTCAAATCTGTGGAAAACAGCATACAACCCATCTGCCATTATTTCTAATAATTTTCATCCCATTTGCTAATTCTTAAGGTTTTTTTGGAGACCGTATTCTTTTTGTTAGCATTACAGCCCAAATTGTGGCCACGGTTAAAAAATTATACGAAATTTTGCATATTTCGGTGCGGTCCAAACAGTTTTTAATCCCGAAATTTCGACTCACATTCAAACTGATTTTAAAAATAAATGTATATCAATATAAAATCCAACAAATTATCCACGCATAAAAATTAATGTAATTTAAAATCTTGAAATGAAAAAAAAGATATTTGAAACTAATTGCCGGTTTGATGTGTTTTAAAAATGTACAACCCATTTCTCATTACTGACGGGCCATTTTCTCGGCCAGCCGAATGAAAGCTCTCCTCGTCTTGAAAGATTTGCAGCCCAACAGGCCTGACAAAGCGACTTACTTGGCAAATCACAAAAAAACTGGGTTGTGGCCGTGGACCCAGCTGTCAGCCTCTCCACGTACAGTACTCTTCCGATGGAAGTCGCTCCTTGACCACGTTGACCATGCCGCACGGAGAGCACCACGGCGGTGGACGACGGCGAGGCCTAGGAAGGGGATGACGCGGAGCCGGGGAAGACGCGGCAGTGGAAGCCCGCGCGGAGAGGAGTACGAGGGTTCACTGGTTCGGCTGTGGTGTGAGGCTGCCGTCGCCGCAGGGCCTGGCCAGCGGTGGGAATAGTAGGGGCGATGAGGCCTCCGCGGCAGCACATCCGGCCACGGGAGGCAGGAGCATGCAGCACGACCGGCGCTGCTTTGGGCGGCTGGAGCAAGAAGACCAGAGGTTGAATAAGCACTATGGCCGTTGGATGGACATCGTACGGTCACTGGAGCTAGAATCATTCATATTGACTAAGTTGACAAAGTCCTCCGTCCCCGTCAACTTTGTTGGCCCACAAGTCCTCCTCCCACTATGGTGGGTCCCAGCTAGCAGGGGGTATTCATTTTTGTGTGCGTAATAAGGAGGCACTTCCTTGCGTGCAAAGATATAGCTGGTGGGTCCGACATGTCAGCGAGGGGAACGTTTTTTTCACGAAATACAGAGGCCCTTCCGATGGGTCCCAACTGTCAGGTGGAGGAATCATTATTTTGCGCGTACAGTCCATGGCCGATGGATGTCGTTCGTTGACCAAGTTGACCAGGCCGCGCCGAGAGCACCATGGCGGTGGACGACGGCGAGGCCTAGGAAGGGAACGACACGGAGCCAGGGAAGACTTGGCAATGGTTGCCCACGTGGTGGGGAGTACGAGGGTTTACTGGTCCGGCTACCGTCGCCGGAAAATAACATGAGGTGTGGGTGAGTAGAGGAATGGCCTGGCCAGCAATGAAGTAGGGTGGGGCGGTGCGGCCTGTGCGGCAGCACAGCCGGCCATGGGAGGCGGGAGCAGGCAGTCCCACCGACGCTGGTTTGGGCGGCTGGAGCAAGAAGATCAGATATTGAAGAAGCAGCACGGCCGTTGGATTAACATCCAATGGTCACTACTGCTAGAATCGTTTGTGGACTAAGTTAACAAAGCCAAAGTACACGTCAACCTAGTAGACCCACAAGTCGGCCTCCAAATCTGGCCCAAACAGCATACAGCCCGAAATTTCTAGCCAGATTCAAATTAATTTTAAATCTAAATATACCTTAATTTAAATTCAATGAAATTTTACCCGCACAAAAACAATGAAATTTAAAATATCAAAATCCGAAAGAAAACAGTATTTTGGAACTAATTGTCTGTTTGCTGTATTTTTTCATTTTACAACCCATTTATTATTACTTATAGCCCATTTCTTATTACTTATAGCCCATTTTCTGGGCAAAATGCATCCCTCCTCGTCTTGAAAGATTTCCAGCCCAGCAGGGCATAGAAAAGCAAGTAGGCCTACGTTGGTTATTCTACAAAAAAATAGCTGGCTAGCAATTTTCAGAAAGGAAAAAAACAAACTGGGCTGGTCATGTGCTAAACATATGAAATAAAAGCCTGGGCTAGACAGGCCACGGGTCCCGCACAACCCAGTTGATACCCTT
Source organism: Triticum dicoccoides (assembly GCF_002162155.2). Classification (NCBI taxonomy): domain Eukaryota; kingdom Viridiplantae; phylum Streptophyta; class Magnoliopsida; order Poales; family Poaceae; genus Triticum; species Triticum dicoccoides. Next base: position 277,086,431 of record NC_041392.1, on the reverse strand, counting down.
CTCTGTCCCGAAAAAACAAAATTATTGCGCACGCTGCTGGGTCCCTACTGTCATCCTCACCATGTACAGTCATCTCCTCATTCCTCTCGGTTGTTGACCATGTTGACAACACCGGAGGGCGGGGCCGCGGTGAGCGAACCAAGGCGGAGGACGATGGTGAGGCCTCGGACGGGAACAAACAGGAGCCGGGGCAGATCACAGCCAGCCGTGGGAGGCGGGAGCAGGCGGTCCCGCCGACGCTAGTTTGGCTTTGGCGGCTCGAGCAAGAAGAGACTGAAGAAACGCGACAGACGTTGAATGTCAATCCAACGGTCAAGCTTGGCACAATTGTTTTGTTGACTAAGTGGACACCAAGTAGCATAATTTTTTATATATAGGAAGAAAACTGCGAGGAAAATGCGTTCGTCTGCCGTCCTCCTCACAGGGAACGTTCGCACATAAGTGACTAGCACCCTTGGTTTTCAACCGAGAGGTCTTGGGTTCGAGTCCCAGGAACTCTCAATTTTGTCCTCCTTCCTTCCTCGCAAAAAAGGGAAAGAAAATCAAAGACTTGGGAAGGCGTATAGAACAAGCTAGTGTACGAGTAATGAGACGTTGCCGAGTTTTAGAAAAAAGAAAGACGTGCTCCTGTAGCTGGTTCGAATCCAAACCTAGACTATGACTATATATGGTGCTATGCTACTCTGCAAGTAATGAAACTGACATATCCAACGTTCGCTTCTCCTCTTCTCTACTTACTCTTCCTAGCATCAGAAGCTCTGGCCGCAGCAACCATGTCCGCTGGCTGCTCATCCACCTGCTCTTCAGCAGGCAACAACCAGATATGCACCAAGTCACAACCCATACCATCGCCTGTGGGTCTCATCACACCCTCGCTGGCACGCGCACCGCAACCAATTGCTCATTGCAACCCGCTGCCGTTGGTGTGGTGCCACTGCTGCAAATCACACAGAGTCATCCGTTGCGTCTCAACCACAATCCGCAACCCTGGTCGAGTCTTCTACAAATGCCCGAATCATGGGGTAATAATATGTTTAAGTGTTGTTTTGCTGCTTTCAGTTGCTGATTTTTTTAATAGTTTGGTTGATGATCTACCAATTTGATTCATGCAGAAAAGGGAAGATTCGTGTGATTTGTATTTCTGGGAAGTTGCTGATATGGGGGAATGCAACTACGCTGATTATTTGGTTAGCCGAGGAATCCCAATACCAGCAGGTTGGGGTGTTGGACAAGTAACTGAAGGAACGGCAGAAGAGGAAGATGCAGAGCAGAAGCTTAAAGACGGAGTTCCTCTGATCATGGCCAAGCAACAGCTGCTGAACGACCTTGACAGCAATGAGGAGATGAAAGAGCTTGTGAAGATAATGGGCAAAATCTGAAGGAAATATGCCCTAGAGGCAATAATAAAGTTATTATTTATTTCCTTATATCATGATAAATGTTTATTATTCATGCTAGAATTGTATTAACCAGAAACATAATACTTGTGTGAATACATAGACAAACTAAACGTCACTAGTATGCCTCTACTTGACTAGCTCGTTAATCAAAGATGGTTATGTTTCCTAACCATAGACATGTATTGTCATTTGATTAACGGGATCACATCATTAGGAGAATGATGTGATTGACATGACCCATTCCATTAGCTTAGCACCCGATCGTTTAGTATGTTGCTATTGCTTTCTTCATGACTTATACATGTTCCTGTGACTATGAGATTATGCAACTCCTGTTTGCCGGAGGAACACTTTGTGTGCTACCAAACATCACAACGTAACTGGGTGATTATAAAGGTGCTCTACAGGTGTCTCCAAAGGTACATGTTGGGTTGGCGTATTTCAAGATTAGGATTTATCACTCTGATTGTCGGAAAGGTATCTCTGGGCCCTCTCGGTAATGCACATCACCTAAGCCTTGCAAGCAATGCAACTAATGAGTTAGTTGCGAGATGATGTATTACGGAACGAGTAAAGAGACTTGCCGATAACGAGATTGAACTAGGTATTGAGATACCGACGATCGAATCTCGGGCAAGTAACATACTGATGACAAAGGGAACAACGTATGTTGTTATGCGGTCTGACCGATAAAGATCTTCGTAGAATATGTAGGAGCCAATATGAGCATCCAGGTTCCGCTATTGGTTATTGACCGGAGACGTGTCTCGGTCATGTCTACATTGTTCTCGAACCCGTAGGGTCCGCACGCTTAACGTTACAATGACAGTTTCATCATGAGTTTATATATTTTGATGTACCGAAGGTTGTTTGGAGTCCCGGATATGATCACGGACATGACGATGAGTCTCGAAATGGTCGAGACATAAAGATCGATATATTGGACGGCTATATTCGGACACCGGAAGTGCTTCGGGTGATTTCGGAGAAAACCGGAGTGCCGGAAGGGTTACCGGAACCCCCGGGGAAGTATTGGGCCTTAGTGGGCCTGAGGGGAGAGAGAGGGCAGCAGCCCAGGAGGTGGCGCGCCCCCTCCCATGGGGAGTCCGAATTGGACTAGGGGAGGGGGCGCGGCCCCTCTTTCCCTCTCCCTCTCCCTCTCTTTCCTTCCCCCTTCTCTCTTGCTAGTTGGACTAGGAAAGGGGAGTCCTACTCCTACTAGGAGGAGGACTCCCCCCTCCTTGGCGCTCCCCAAGGGCCGGCCGGCCTCTCCCCCTTGCTCCTTTATATACGGGGGCAGGGGGCACCTCTAGACACACAAGTTGATCTTCGTGATCGTTCTCTTAGCCGTGTGCGGTGCCCCCCTCCACCATAATCCTCGATAATATTGTAGCGGTGCTTAGGCGAAGCCTTGTGACGGTAGAACATCAAGATCATCACCACGCCGTCGTGCTGACGGAACTCTTCCCCGCCACTTTGCTGGATCAGAGTCCGGGGATCGTCATCGAGCTGAACGTGTGCTAGAACTCGGAGGTGCCGTAGTTTCGGTGCTTGATCGGTCGGGCCGTGAAGACGTACGACTACATCAACCGCGTTGTGCTAACGCTTCCGCTTCCGGTCTATGAGGGTACGTAGACAACACTCTCCCCTCTCATTGCTATGCATCACCATGATCTTGCGTGTGCGTAGGAATTTTTTGAAATTACTACGTTACCCAACAAAATCAATGTGCTCTGTAGGATGATTGTCTCTTTATTTGCAGTGTATGTAGCACTCGTGATGTATTCAGTGGCTACGCCATGAGCACTTTGCTGAAACTAGTAATGAATGAAACCTGTGTAGCAGGCTAGGCGTAGTGTTGTGAACATCTAATGATTTGTATTGACGGAAATCAAGGGGTATCCCCTTTTGCTCATATAAATAAATAAATAGCAGAGGCCTGTCAGGTCAGCTTTGTTCTCATTCGAAGACGTCGAGCAAATTGTAGTCCAACAACAAACTATGTCATCAAATTCAAGTTTCACAGCCAAATATGAGTACAACTAAACAACAATGTCATCATGTTTTAGTTGTCATACAACCACCAAACACAAATCAGCATACATAACAAGTGATGTTCTCACAGCAAAATACTAAACAACATGTTCATCAGGTTTCAGTTTTCATAGCAAACACAATTTCACATAGTAGATAAAAAACGTCTTCTGACAGGCAAATACGACAAAAGCAATGTAATCATCTTCTGCAGCAGCAGCGTCAACATCTTCGCCATGTGTATTAGTCTGAATCGTAATTCCCAATGGTGTGATCTTCTTCTTCGTCCTCAACGTCCTTGAACGTTGGCTTCTTCTTGATCAACTCTTGTATGTCCACAACACGATAAGCAATCTTTTCCTCGGCGTCATTGGCGTGATGGTTCTCAAAGATATTAGGAACATCTGTGTTATCTTGTACATTAGGAGCAGTGTAAGCATCGTCTTGTTGTGCAACTTCATTAAACGAATTCCTCTGCTCAAACCTTTGCAATACTCTCTAGTCATCGCTATGTGCAAATGTGTCTTCCAAGAAAAATATCTGTGTTGCTTGATTTGCCAAAATAAAAGGCTCATTGGTCTGGTACGCCGCCTTGACATTGATGGATTTGAAATAATCATCAGCTCTGGGTTTTGCGATCCTGGAAAACAAGTTATACCAACGACAGCACACAGAACCACACACCGATTATCCTCGAAACTGGAGATATACTACAACTGAATAATGTCTGTTATGTTAGCATACATTTCAGTTGTCTCTTTGTCATACGTATCCATGCTCATGATGGCACTGTTTTGTGTCTTCCTGCCTTCGTCTCGTGCAAGGGTGTTGTAGCGCACATCTTCAACAACGCAAGATTCATAATGTCTTACCCGAGTATCAGGACCCATTGCTAGTGAGTAAAGGGCATCATCAACTGCCTGCCCATCCTCCCGCATCTTCTTAACCTATGGTTAGAAAATAGACAAGCTGATCATCTTATGTACTCAATATATTAAAAAAACTGATAGTGCACTTCAAAAGCTTACACGGTTCTTGAACCATTTCGCAAATCCTGCCATAACCAGTTTGTTAATGTTTCTTGGATTTTGCGGTAGTAACTCCTCTTTGTAGATGCTGCACAACATAGTGATCGCGTCAAACATCTAAATATATAAGAATGTGCTGCAAGTTTAGTAGATTACGATGTATAAGCTGCAGTACTGCACTTACTTGATATAAGATAGTATCTCAGGACATTTATTCAACACATACCAAACCATTTTTTCCAAATCTTTAGGTTTGTCCTCTTGTCAACTCTTCCCTGTAACTCGAACAGAATAATCGGAAACATTGAGCCCAGGATTGTCTTCACCCACGTCTTTGCTAAGCTGATCAGCTGTTTCAATGTATTTTGAGCAGAATGTCAACGCTTCTGTAGCAATGTAGGCCTCTGCAATGGAACCCTCGGGTCTAGCTCTGTTCCTAACATAACCCTTGAAAGTGCCTAGCCGCCTTTCAATAGGGTACATCCAGCCATACTGTATTGGACCTCTAAGTAGTGCCTCATCAGGTAGATGAACAACCAAATGCACCATCACATCAAAGAAGGCTGGAGGATATATCTTCTCAAGGTCGCATAGGATAGTTGGTATCTTGCCTCTAAGACGCTCCAAAGCATCTATCCTGTTATTCCTACTGCAGAGTTCCCTGAAGAATTGTCCCAACTCTGCAACTGCTCTGTATAAGTCAGGGCGGCCCAATCCTCTAAGGATAACAGGTAAAACCCTTTGAAGTAGGACGTGGCAGTCATGAGTTTTCAACCCTTGTACCTTGTTTCCATCTGCACTGACTCTCCTTTCAGGGTTGTAAGCAAATCCATGTGGGAATCTCACACGTGACAGGACCTCGCAGAATTCTTTTCTTTTTACCTTGTCCAAGACGTACACAGCTGGTGCCATATCCCGTGGTTTACCTTCATCTTGCACCTGCAAATCCTTTTTGATACCCAGGTGTGTCAAATCAATCCTAGATTTTAAGGTATCTTTCGTCTTGCCTTCAATATTAAGAAGTGTGCCGATAATGCTGTCACATATATTTTTCTCGATGTGCATCACATCAAGATTATGCCTCAGATCCAAATCTTTCCAATACTCCAAGTCCCACAAAGTGGACCTGCGGGTAAACAATAATCTCTCTTCTACCCTGCCACGCTTCCTTTTCCCGCTACCATTACCAGGATGGTTTCCTGGTGTAATATGCCTGACCTTCTCTAATTCCACTTGCAACTCATCGGCGGTGAGCCTCTTTGGCGCATCACGGTTTTCATGCTTTGCATTGAACACATGTCTTCGGTATTTTCTAGGATGCGGCTTGTCCTTGGCAAGGAAACATCGGTGTCCAATGTAATAGATCTTGCTAAGTATTGCGTATGACAGCGGATTCCTGTCACAGCGAACACATGCATTGTAACCATGTGTCGTTCGCCCTGACATAGTGCCCAAAGCCGGATAATCATGGATGCACCAAATTATAATAGCACACAGAAAGAAATCAGCTGGTGGGCTTCTATATAGGTCTCGAGTGAGAACACCCTTCCATAGCTGTTGAAGTTCCTCACAAGAGGCTCCATGAACAAATCAAAATCCTTTCCAGGACTTTTTGGACCTGGGATGAGCAAGGCCATCATGTAGTTTGATTCTTTGGTGCAGACATGTGGGGGCATGTTGTAACGGATAACAAGCACTGGCCACATGCTATATGTGGCGCTCTGGTGGCCAAAAGGGTTAAATCCATCTGAAGCTAAGCCAAAACTAATGTTTCTCGGGTCAGCAGCAAACTCTGTGTTTATCATTGAAGCTTTTCCACTCACTACCATGAGATGGATGGCTCATTACATTCTGATCTCTGTACTCCTAGTTCCGAGAATGCCACAGTACATCCTCTCTTGTTTCAGCATCATGAAACAACCTCTGCAATCTTGGTGTAATTGGAAAATGTCTCAGAACATTATGAGGAATCCTCTTCACAACAACGCCATATTTCCATCTTGATGATTTGCATTTCGGGCATTCACTTAAGTTGGCATAATCCTTCCGGAACAGAACATAATTATTCTTACAAACATGGATCATATCATATCCAATTCCAACTGCACGAAGGAAATTCTTCATTTTACTGTAGGTGTGTGGCAGCTCAGACGCATCTGGGAAAGATTCGCGGAAAGCAGCCAACATCGCATCGAATGATTTGTTGGTCATCCGCTCAGATGTCTTCACCTGAAGAAAGGTGACCATAGCTGAGAATACTGACAGCTTATTTCCTGGGGTGACAGCAATGTTGCATTGTTCCAACATGCGGGCCCACCGTTTTTCTTCTGCAGGTGAAAGTTCACGGAATGCACGAGCATTTCGTAGCATTGTTTCAATGTTGGTCAAACTCACTGGCTCCGCCACCACCACCTCCTCCTCCTCTTCCACCTGAGCATCAGGCAGATCAAGATGGTGATCTGCTGCTTCCACGTAGTCAATAACATTGACATTCACAGCTTCACCATGATGAACCCACCTAGTATATGTGACCGACATCCCATACAAGTGTAGACGATTTTGCACAGTTGACTGGGGTCTTGTAACTGAATTCATACAACTGCTACACGGGCAGAGAACATCTGATTTCGGACCACCGTACTCAGCTCTGATAAAGTTCATGAAGTTTTCAACCCCCTCGACATATGCAGTGGAGAATCTTCGAGCAGAAGTTATCCAAGTCCTGTCCATCTGTTAGACATACAAATTAGTTCTTCTACTAGATATTACAGGAAAAACATATATGCTTTTTTATGAAGTCCAGAAAAAAATACCTAGGTCGATGTCTAAAGCTATGGCAAGATATTTGGACGAGCAGATCTAAGTAACAAAATATATGTAAAGCTAATTCAGCAAACAGATTTGAGTGCCAAATTATGGCAGGCTGTTTCAGCAGTCAATGAGGCCGAGCACACAGCCATCGAACTATCGAAGGCCATCGCAGCAACAAAGATCGAGTATAAAATGGTGTAGAGCTATTTCAGCTAACAGATTGGCTACTAGACCATGGCAATCTACGTCACAATAAATATATGGCAGGATATTTTAGCAACTAATCGGCCTTGGCATGCCATCTCAGCTAAGCAGATTGAGTGCAGAACAGGGCAAGGAAGCTTCTTAAGCAGAGCATATTGACAGTAAACTACTTCGGCAAACAGTGAGATTAACAATGTCTATCAGCTAACATTCAGCGCTACACCGACATGAATGGGGCCTCAGTCTAGAATGCGCATACCGTGGGAGAAGCTGACCGCCGTGCGTCTCCACACGAACGTCGCTAGCGGTGGCGGCACTGACCGTTGTGCGCCTCCACAAGAACGTAGCTAGAGGTGGCGGCGCGGCTAGAGGACGGCAGTCTACAAGAGCGTACTGTGGGAGCGAGAGGATCGCCGAACCACGGCGCCGACGTATCAGCGCAGCGCGGAGGGCGGCTTTGGCGGAGCGAGTGGAGTGGAGGGGGACAGGG
>NC_041392.1:277018910-277078247 GCF_002162155.2 Triticum dicoccoides | reverse complement strand
GAAGGGCGGTTGAATCGGATTTGGGGGGAATTTTTGGGTGTGGGGGGGGGAGGATTTTCGCGCAGTGGGTGGGGGAGTTTGGCGCATGGTCGGTTTCTCCAAGTGCAGTCCCACGTGTCAGTGAAGAGGCAAGCTGAAGCGCGTTCCGTTTGCGTGAGCCGTGTGCAGGACCGAACGTGTGTGGGGTGCAATGCGACCGCGACAGGAGTGCTGTGAGTGTACCGCATTTTTTCCTTCTAAACTAGGAAACTATGAAAATTTACCCGCACTCCTCTCCACATTTGCAGATAAGGCTTTCCCTCATTCATCCTTTTCTCCCACAAGATCTTGATCTTTCGTGCAACGCACGGGAATCTTGCTAGTACTCCTACAATATGTATATTATTGTGAAAGTTCATATACACCGGCCGAGATTAATGCAAACACGGCAGATTTTCATTACATTTCAAACTTTTATAGGACAAAAAAATAAAAGAAACCCGACCCTAAAACTATTCTCGGTGGTGACCGACGTCCTCCATCTGTGATCTCCATGTACGGGGGCGGGGTTCAAGACCCGTGAAGTGAAGGTGCGGTCTCCGGCGAGGAAAAGTAGAACACGGGAGATGGACCGGCCAGTGGGCAAACCATGCCCTGCCACCTCCCATGCCCTACTCATCGTCAAAGGATTCCCCGACCTCGGCAGTGCCGGACGTTGGACGGCGGCAAGTAGGACGCGTGGATGACGGTGCTCCCGTCGTCGGCCGCCAGCGTGGCGACCACTTATGCGGTGACTTGAGCGAGGGCGGCGACCTCGAGCTCCATCCCCGAAGACAATCTCTCTCGCAGAGCGTTCACGCTTGCGGTCATGGCGGATGTGGTTCCAGGTAGGAGGACGATGTGCTATGGTGTGGAGGTTAGCTGGGCGTTGCCGCTTTAAGTAGTGCATTCCGGTGAGGCCAAGCGTTTGGGTGCGTCATTAAGTCGCCGGAGTTGGTTCCGCGGGCACTGAGCCTCTTAATGACGACATACAAATGGACGGCATGAATGCGGGCAGCTGGCGTCGGCTGGGAACGCACCGTGTGACGGCGCGAGGGACGAGGGTTTTGGTGTGCCAGGGTAGTCAGCTGCGGTCGTGGCAACGTTGGAGATGCCCTTTGCTCACATGCGATCCCCGCATGTCATTGAAAAAGCAAGACGACCCGGCATGGTCTCAGGTCCAGAGGATATAGTTGGCCATGCTACACCACTCCGCGGACACGTCGCGGCGCCCCGTGCATCCTCGACGAGCCGGGTGTTGGGGTGTGTTTGGATTGTGGCCAAAGTGCACCTTGCCAAAATTTTGGTCATGACCAAAAGATTGGTCTTTGTTTGGATGGTTGCCATTTTTTGGCATGCCAATGAACTCTAGCCAACTCTGTTCATTTTTCTTGCCAATCTCGGCCAAATCATGGGCAACCAATACCTCAACAAAATTTTTGGTCATGACCCAAAGATTGGTCTTTGTTTGGATGGTTGCCATTTCTTTGGCATGCCAATGAACTCTAGCCAACTCAAGTTCATTTTTCTTGTCAATGTCGGCCAAATCATGGGCAACCAATACCTCAACCAAAATTTTGGCTACCCAATGCTTTGATGGGGCAACCTTGGGCACAAACAAAACATACCGTTGGTCGTGCCACAACACTAACGCCCCCCTCGGCAAACTGAAACCAACCGTGTCTAGCGATGATATGAGCGTGTCGCTCACCGCGGTCGCCGTGTCCAGAGGCGGTGCTGGAGCTGCGCCCCGTTGTTGGCCCCAACGACCCACATGAACGGTTGTCGGTGGCGAGGAGGTCGTGGGCCAGCTCCTCCATTGGACTAGTCTGCGCTACGTCGTCCCGACGGGTGTGCCCCACATGTCTGTTTCCCTGTTTTCCCGACCATATTCGAGCGTCAGTGCTCCGTGTTGCACATTAGGCCTTTCACTATGTAGGCCAAGCGAGACAACTTATTGTTTATTTGAGCCGTTCAAGTATAATCATATGGCGTTTGCTTATTTCTCATTCCTCTCCAACCCTCTTCTCCATCGATCATGTCACCCTCCAGTCGAGTCCATCCTCCCGCATGCCTCATTTGAGCATTCCACCGAGTATCATTCGCATGTACCCACCCTAGTCCTCCTTCAATAGATCTCCGGACCCCGAGATGAAATCGAGAGGGAACGGGTGGGGGCACGTGATACCTAAGGCGGATTCAAAATTTTGAACCGGTGATCATAGCATCCGCAAATCATATATAAAGGGTATTCAATGTTCGTTTCGTTTTTGAACATACAATATACTCCCTCCTATCCTTTCTAGTTTACATATAAGTTTTATGTGTAGTCAAAGTATATCTACTTTGATAAAAAAGGTATCAACATTCAACAACGCCCAATCAATATTGTTAGATTCGTACGTACTCCTAGATTTGTACTCGAGATGGTTTCCAATTTGACTATTGACAAGATTAATAGTACATGAGATGTATAATGTGAAAATTATATCATTGGAAACTCCTTTCACATATGAATTTTACCGTATGCTTTGTGTAAGTTGCATGTCATATATTATTACTCTAACATTTGGTCAAAGTTAGCCTCGAAAAACGCATTAGACCCTGTATGCTTTGTGTCAGTTGCATGTCATATATTATTACTCTAACATTTGTGTAAGTTGCATGTCATATATTATTACTCTAACATTTGGTCAAAGTAGTATAGTGGAAGTGCATCCTCTGACGTAGGTATCCCTGCCTTACCCTCCCTTTCGGTCACTTACTGGCAGACCCCATGCTTGCTAGGACCCGCATGTCAGTTACTCAATGGGTTCGGCCACGTCAGGGGATCCTCATCCGTAGTATACTCCCTCTGTTTTTATTTACTCTGCATAAAACGGAGGGAGTGGTGGTATAATAAATTGCGCGGGCGGGGGAGGGGGAGGGACGTCGGTTTGCTCTCAACTACGGTCCCACAAGCGAGTGAAAATGCAAGACGAAGCGCGTTCCATTCGGTGAGCGACGTGGAGGGTCCAGCGTGCCGAGCTGCAACGCGAACGCGACAAGAGCGATGTACAGTCAAAACCGATTGACCGGTCGTCACCGGAACCACTATTCACACCAGAACCTTCGCTTCTCGGCCTACGCCAGCCACTGCCCTAAAACCACACCAAATGTCCAGCCCATTCCCCCACCTTTCGATCCCCTAGCCCGCATCAAGCGTCCCCTAGTTCACAGGAAAGCCATGGTGCACTGCAAGATCACTTACTACAAGATGCTGACGCCGGAGCGCCGCGCAAAAATCGCGGCGGCAGTGGGCGCCACAGACCTCCGTTCCCAAGCTCGCTTTGCGGCGGGCCAATCCCGAGTTCTCTGGAGCCAAGCTACAAGGAGGAGGAAGCCGATCCAATGTTCATGGCGGAGGTCGCGGCGCAGAAGGCCCCCAATGGGTATGAGACGATGGACGTCGACTTCGTGCCGGCGTCCGAGTCCCCCATAGTGCAGGCGGACCTGCGGTTCAACATGGCGATACTAAAGGAGGATCGGGAGGCAGAGGCTCAACTCGACGCGGAGCGCGCGCATGCCGCTGCCATCGAGGCTCTCCTGTAGGCGGAACCGGATGTCGTGGATGTGAACCGGGCGGCGGAGGCTCAACTTGAGGCGGAGCACGCGGATGCCGCTGCCATCGAGGCCCTCCTGCAGGCGGAACCGGATGTCTTGGACTTGAACCGGGTGGTAGAGGCTCGACTCGACGCAGAGCGCGCGGATGCCGCTCTCATCGACGCCCTCTTGTAGGCGGAACCGGACGTCCTGGACTTGAACCGGGCGGCGAAGGCTCGACTCGACGCGGAGCGCGCGGATGCCGCTGCCATCGAGGCCCTTCTGCAGGCGGAACCGGACGTCCTCGACTTGAACCAGGTTGTGCTCTCGTCCGTGCAGAGCGCCCGCACGCTCCGCTTGAACGAGTAGCTGGAGGCCGAGGACAACCACGGTGCGGATACACACGTTGGCAGCGACGGCTGGTTCGCGCCGACAGCCAAAGACGACGAGGTCATCTCTTTCCATGAGCAGTGATAGTTTTTCTTTATGTTGTTGTTTTTATGGATCTTTTGCTGTGTAAAAACATATATTTGTTATGCAAGTCGCCTGACTTGGGTCAATCTACCATTTCAGGCAGTTGGATGAATATCCTACGTCTCCTAACCCTTCTTTCCTTCTTCCTCACCTCTTCTTCTTCCCCAACAGACCACCGCACGGGCCGTACGGATACTCCCCAACATGCGGTTGGATAAACATACTCTATGAAGGAAAATTATGTGTCAGCGATAGGATGGCTGAGTTTGGTGTGTTCACATGCGACAGCACATGTCAGTGATGGTGCGTTCCCTTGGTTGGGTTTGCGGCGTGCAGGAGCGACCATGTGAGGGTGCGGTGCGGCCGCGGTGTGCAGGAGCGACCGTGTGAGGGTGCGGTGCGACCGCGATAGCCGTGCGCAAGTGTACCTCCTTCTCATTTTGAAAACTTTAGGCAAGCTTGGCAAAAATGTGTGGCGAAGTTTGGCAATGCAAGGCCTAGACCCAAACAGGATAAGTACGTATGTACTAGGAGTACTGGTGTTAAAAAAGAAAGGCTGGGTTTTCCTTCGCGGGATTTGATCGATACAAATCCTCGTTTCACGTGTCAATTAATGCGTATTTTTTTCTCTGAAGACCAAAGATCTAACCATCTCACTCCTCATCGCTTGATTAATGCAGCGCCATGCAAACTAACCTTCTCACTTCCGCATGCATGCAGGGGATATTAATGTCCTTGGTTGCTAACCCCATCAATTTTGCCTCGATTAGTGTTAGTGGCCCTTTGCAAATTGTAATTTTGATATACTAGCCTTGTGTACAAAAAAATGGAGGTAGTAACTATATTTGACTTCCTTCCCCATTGCGGTGACGTCGATGATTTTTTTTGGTGGTTTGGCGAAGTGCGTTCGACGAAGAACACCATTGAGGGAGACCACGGTAAGTCATTCGCAAGTGTCGTCTGCAAGCCGAGACAACCACCTTATTTGCATCCAGGAAGTCCTTTACTAGTACTACTATAACTAATGCGGTGAGATGGCTTCTCGAAGAAGACGATGGAGAAGCGGAGTCAGGGAAGAGTGAAATGATGGTTGCTTCGTCCGTGCTTTTGTGATTTGACGCCTCACTGCTTTGTGATTTGTGATAGAAGGGACATGGGAGTAGACTTTGTGCTCTATAATGTACTACATGTGTCCAAGCATGGGAGAAAGAGGAGAGACGTTGCATTTTTCTATTCCTTCAATCAATCAATCAGGGAGCTTTGGTTCCATCTTTTTGGCTTTGGCAACACCGTCCACAATGGTTCCCACGATGCCAAAAGATATTTTCACATTTGGCTACATATTATGGATGCCCTTAACCATACCACTTGGTTTTGCTCCTGTGTGCTATCTATACAAATCTCAATTATATTGATCTAAAAAATTATTGAATCGAGATTAGTAAAAAGGAAGTGATTTTGCCGCGCGGATGGTGGGGGAGGTTTCTTATTTGAGCAATGCTACATCCACGTAATGGTTTACGTAAAGTTACGAACTGATGTGATGTGGGACTATTTGATTGGATTAAAGGAGAAGATTAGGCCCACCCCACCTAAAAATCAGGGGGGCATATATAGATTAGATGGAAAGTATACGTAGCAGCTACGTAGCCCTTTGTAAGTCTAGGATTAGGCTTCTTATTTTCGGAGGACGTTATCCTGGCGGTTTGCTAACATGCGGTCCCACGCGTCAGTGCTTTACCAAGCCGATCCGCGTCCAACATGAGGCAGAACAATGGCAGAAGCAACACGTGGTTAAGTTGAAGAAGATGAGGGAGAATCGGATTCAGCAATGAGTGAAATGTTGGTTGCTTCGTCCCTCCAACTTAACTGCGAGAAAGGTGCAGCTTTGTGATTTGACGCCTCATTGCTCATTAGTACGCCGGTGCCATGACTGGGGTGCTTCACCCCGGCTGCTCTGCACTGTATTCCGGTATGGCACGTGGACCCGGTAGCTTGATGTCTGATACGTCCATTTTGCATCATGCTTTTATATCGATATTTATTGCATTATGGACTGTTATTTCACTTTATGTCACAATACTTATGGCTATTCTCTCTTATTTTACAAGGTTTACATAAGGAGGGAGAATGCCGGCAGCTGGAATTCTGGCCTGGAAAAGGAGCAAATATTAGAGACCTATTCTGCGCAACTCCAAAAGTCCTGAAACTCCACGGAACATCTTAAAATAAATAAAGAAAAATCCTCGCCAAAGATGAAGGCCAGGGGGCCCACACCCTACTCACGAGGGTGGGGGGCGTGCCCCCCTACCTCGTGGGCCCCCTGGTGGCTCTCAGACGTCCATCTTCTGCTATATGAAGTCTTTCGATGAGAAAAAAATCAGAGGGAACTTTTCGGGACGATACTCCGCCGCCACGAGGCGGAACCTTGGCGGAACCAATCTAGAGCTCCGACAGAGCTGCTCTGCCGAGGATACTTCCCTCTGGGAGGGGGAAATCATCACCATCATCATCACCAACGCTCCTCTCATCGGGAAAGGGCAATCTCCATCAACATCTTCACCAGCACCATCTCATCTCCAAACCCTAGTTCATCTCTTGTATCCAATTCTTGTCTCGAAGTCCAGGATTGGTGCTAGTAGGTTGCTAGTAGTGTTGATTACTCCTTGTAGTTGATGCTAGTTGGTTTATTTGGTGGAAGATCATATGTTCAGATCCTATATGCATATTATTACCCCTCTGATTATGAACATGAATATGCTTTGTGAGTAATTACGTTTGTTCCTGAGGACACAGGAGAAGTCTTGTTATTAGTAGTCATGTGAATTTGGTATTCGTTTGATATTTTGATAAGATGTATGTTGTCTAGCCTCTAGTGGTGTTATGTGAATGTCGACTACATAACACTTCACCATTATTTGGGCCTAGAGGAAGGCATTGTGAAGTAATAAGTAGATGATGGGTTGCTAGAGTGACAGAAGCTTAAACCCTAGTTTATGCGTTGCTTCGTAAGGGGCTGATTTGGATCCACATGTTTCATGCTATGGTTAGGTTTACCTTAATACTTTTGTTGTAGTTGCGGATGCTTGCAATAGAGGTTAATCATAAGTGGGATGCTTGTTCATGTAAGAACAGCACCCAAGCACCGGTCCACCCACATATCAAATTATCAAAGTATCGAACACGAATCATATGAACGTGATGAAAACTAGCTTGACGATATTCCCATGTGTCCTCGGGAGTGCTTTTCCTATTATAAGAGTTTGTTCCGGCTTGTCCTTTGCTATAAAAAGGATTGAGCCACCTTGCTGCACTTTATTTACTTTTGTTACTTGTTGCTCGTTACAATTTATCTTGTCACAAAACTATCTGTTACCACTTATTTCAGTACTTGCAGAGAATACCTTGCTGAAAACCGCTTATCATTTCCTTCTGCTCCTCGTTGGGTTCAACAGTCTTACTTATCGAAAGGACTACGATAGATCCCCTATACTTGTGGGTCATCAAGACTCTTTTCTGGCGCCGTTGCCAGGGAGTGTAGCGCCTTTGGTAGGTGGAATTTGGTAAGGAAAAATTTATATAGCGTGCTGAAATTTATTGTCACTTGTTACAATGGAAAGTAATTCTCTGAGGGGCTTGTTCGGGGTATCTTCACCCCGTCCAGTAGAGCAAATAGTTGCTCCTCAACCTACTGAACCTATTGAAAATGAAATTCCTATTGAATTTCCTTCGTGTATGATGGAAAAACTGCTAGCTAACCCTTTTACAGGAGATGGAACAAAGCATCCTGATGAGCACTTAATATATGTGGATGAAGTTTGTCGATTATTTAAGCTTGCAGGTATACCTGATGATGTTGCTAAGAATAAGGTCTTCCCTTTATCTTTGAAGGGAGACACATTGATATGGTATAGGCTATGTGATGATATGAGATCATGGAACTATAAAAGATTGAAATTGGAATTTCATCAAAAGTATTACCCTATGCATCTTGTTCATCGTGATCGCAATTATATATATAATTTCTGGCCTCGCGAAGGAGAAAGCATCGCTCAAGCTTGGGGGAGGCTTAAATCAATGTTATATTCATGCCCCACTCATGAGCTCTCGAGAGAAATAATTATGCAAAGTTTTTATGCTCGGCTTTCTCATAATAATCAAATCATGCTCGATACTTCTTGTGCTGGCTCTTTTATGATGAAGACTATTGAATTCAGATGGAATTTATTGGATAGAAGTAAACGCAACTCTGAAGATTGGACCTCGACGAAGGTAAGGAGTCACGTATGACACCTAAGTTTGATTGTGATAAATGTTTTATGGATACCGATATTTTCCGTAAGTTTAGCACTAAATATGGACTTGACTCTGAGATAGTAGCTTCTTTCTGTGAATCTTTTGCTACGTATGTTGATCTCCCTAAGGAGAAGTGGTTTAAATATCATCCTCCCATAGAAGTAAAAGTAGCTGTACCTATTAAAGTTGAAGAAAAGACTGTCACTTATAATGATCCTATTATTCCTACTTCTTATGTTGAGAAACCACCTTTCCCTGTTAGAATAAAGGATCATGCTAAAGCTTCAACTGTTGTTTGTAAAAGCAATATTAGAACTTATACACCTCCTGAGCAAGTTAAAGTAGAACCTAATACTGCTGTTGTTAAAGATCTCTTGTCTGATAATATTGATGGGCATGTTGTTCAGTTCGATGGTGAAACTGCTAGAATTGCTAAACCTTGTGCTAAAGATAAACATAGACCTGTGGTAGACGTGCCTATTATTTCTGTTAAAATAGGAGATCATTGTTATCATGGCTTATGTGATATGGGTGCGAGTGCTAGTGTTATACCACATACTTTATACGAAGAAATTAATAATGAAATTGCACCTGATGAGTTAGAAGGTATTGATGTCACAATTAAACTTGCCAATAGAGATACTATTTCACCAATTGGAATTGTTAGAGATGTTGAAGTCTTGTGTGGGAAAACTAAATATCCTCCTGATTTTCTTGTTCTTACTTCTCCGCAAGATAGCTTTTGTCCCATTATATTTGGTAGACCCTTCTTGAAAACCGTTAATGCTAGGATAGATTGCAAAAAGAATGTTGTTACTATTGGCTTGGATGATATGGTTCATGAGTTCAATTTCTCTAAATTTAGTAAACAACATCGTGAGGAAGAATTACCTAGTAAGGATGAGATTATTGGTCTTGCTTCTATTGCCGTACCTCCTAGTGATCCTTTAGAACACTATTTGCTAGACCATGAAAATGATATGTTCATGAATGAAAGAAGGGAAATAGATGAAGTATTCTTTAAACATGAACCTATTCTGCAACACAATTTGCCTGTTGAAATTTTAGGGGATCCTCCTCCACCCAAGGGTGATCCCGTGTTTGAGCTTAAACAGTTGCCTAATAATCTTAAATATGCTTATCTTGATGAAAAGAAGATATATCCTGTTATTATTAGTGCTAACCTTTCAGAGCATGAAGAAGAAAGATTGTTGAAAACTCTGAAGAAGCACCGTGCTGCTATTGGATATACTCTTGATGATCTTAAGGGCATCAGTCCCACTCTATGTCAACATAAAATAAATTTGTAAGCAGATGTCAAACCAGTTCGTGATCCTCAACGACGTCTGAATCCTAAAATGAAAGAAGTGGTAAGAAAAGAAATACTCAAGCTTCTGGAGGCAGGTATAATTTATCCCGTTGCTGATAGTCAGTGGGTAAGTCCTGTCCATTGTGTCCCTAAGAAGGGAGGTATTACTGTTGTTCCTAATGATAAAGATGAATTGATTCCACAAAGAATTATTACAGGTTATAGGATGGTAATTGATTTCCGTAAATTAAACAAGGCTACTAAGAAAGATCATTACCCCTTACCTTTTATTGATCAAATGCTAGAAAGATTATGCAAACATACACACTATTGCTTTCTAGATGGTTATTCTGGTTTCTGTCAAATACCTGTGTCGGCTAGAGATCAATCAAAGACTACTTTTACATGCCCTTTTGGTACTTTTGCTTATAGACGTATGCCTTTTGGTTTATGTAATGCACCTACTACCTTCCAAAGATGCATGATGGCTATATTCTCTGACTTTTGTGAAAAGATTTGTGAGGTTTTCATGGACGATTTTTCCGTCTATGGTTCCTCTTTTGATGATTGCTTGAGCAATCTTGATCGAGTTTTGCAGAGAAGTGAAGAAACTAATCTTGTCTTGAATTGGGAAAAGTGCCACTTTATGGTTAATGAAGGTATTGTCTTGGGGCATAAAGTTTCTAAAAGAGGTATTGAAGTTGATAAAGCCAAGGTCGATGCTATTGAAAAGATGCCATGTCCCAAGGACATCAAAGGTATAAGAAGTTTCCTTGGTCACGCCGGATTTTACAGGAGGTTCATTAAGGACTTCTCAAAAATTTCTCGGCCTCTGACTAATTTATTGCAAAAAGATATACCATTTGTCTTTGATGATGATTGTGTAGAAGCATTTGAAATACTTAAGAAAGCATTAGTCTCTGCACCTGTTGTTCAGCCACCTGATTGGAATTTACCCTTTGAAATTATGTGTGATGCTAGTGATTATGCTGTAGGTGATGTTCTAGGGCAAAGAGTTGATAAGAAATTAAATGTTATTCATTATGCTAGTAAGACTCTAGACAATGCTCAAAGAAATTATGGTACTACTGAAAAAGAGCTTTTAGCAGTTGTATTTGCTTGTGATAAGTTCAGACCTTATATTGTTGATTCTAAAGTAACTATTCACACTGATCATGCTGCTATTAAATACCTTATGGAAAAGAAAGATGCTAAACCTAGACTTATTAGATGGGTTCTCTTGCTACAAGAATTTGATTTGCATATTGTTGATAGAAAGGGAGTTGAGAACCCCTTTGCAGACAACTTGTCTAGGTTAGAGAATGTTCTTGATGACCCACTACCTATTAATGATAGCTTTCCTGATGAACAATTAAATGTTATAAGTACTTCTCGTAGTACTCCATGGCATGCTGATTATGCTAATTATATTGTTGCTAAGTTTATACCACCTAGCTTCACATACCAGCAAAAGAAAAAGTTTTTCTATGACTTGATACATTACATTTGGGATGACCCACATATTTATAAAGGAGTAGATGGTGTTATTAGACATCGTGTACCTGAGCATGAACAGGAACAGATCCTACGCAAGTGTCATTCCGAGGCTTATGGAGGACACCACGCTAGAGATAGAACTGCACATAAGGTATTGCAATCTGGTTTTTATTGGCCTACTCTCTTCAAGGATGCCCGTAAGTTTGTCTTGTCTTGTGATGAATGTCCAAGAATTGGTAATATTAGTAGACGTCAAGAAATGCCTATGAATTATTCTCTTGTTATTGAACCGTTTGATGTTTGGGGCTTTGATTATATGGGACCTTTTCCTGCCTCTAATGGATACACACATATTTTAGTTGCTGTTGATTACGTTAATAGTGGGTAGAAGCTATTCCAACTAGTAGTGCTGATCATAACACTCCTATTAAAATGCTTAAGGAAGTTATTTTCCCGAGGTTTGGAGTCCCTAGATATTTAATTACTGATGGTAGTTCACACTTTATTCATGGTGCTTTCCGTAAAATGCTTGCTAAGTATGATGTTAATCATAGAATTGCATCTCCTTATCACCCATAGTCTAGTGGTCAAGTATAATTGAGCAATAGAGAGCTCAAATTAATTTTGCAAAAGACTGTTAATAGGTCTAGAAAGAATTGGTCCAAAAAACATGATGATGCATTATGGGCTTATAGAACTGCATACAAAAATCCTATGGGTATGCCTCCGTATAAAATGGTTTATGGAAAAGCATGTCACTTACCTCTCGAACTAGAACATAAGGCATATTGGGCTATTAAAGATCTCAACTATGATTTTATACTTGTCGGTGAGAAGAGGTTATTTGATATTAGCTCACTTGATGAAAGGAGAACCCAAGCTTATGAAAATGCCAAGTTGTTTAAAGAAAAAGTTAAAAGATGGCATGACAAAAGGATACAAAAGCGTGAGTTTAATGTAGGTGATTATGTATTGCTATACAACTCTCGTTTAAGATTTTTTGCAGGAAAACTTCTCTCTAAATGGGAAGGCCCCTACGTTATCGAGGAGGTCTATCGTTCTGGTGCCATAAAAATCAACAACTTTGAAGGCACAAATCCGAAGGTGGTAAATGGTCAAAGAATTAAACATTATATCTCAGGTAATCCCATAAATGTTGAAACCAATATTATTGAAACAGTAACCCCGGAGGAATACATAAGGGACACCTTCCAGACCATTTCAGACTCCGAAAAGGAATAGGTATGTGGTACGGTAAGTAAACCGACTCCAAAACAATTTTTAAGGCAATATCTCTCCGTTTTGGAATATTTAGAAAAATAGAAAAATAAGTAGCAGTCTGGGAAGGACACGAGGGCCCCACGAGGGTGGTGGGCGCGCCCTACCCCTCTGGGCGCGCCCCCCTACCGTGAGCACCTCGTGTGCCTTCCGGACTCCGTTTTCTTGCACGATACGTATTTTGGTCGGTAAAAATTCATTATATAACCTCCCGAAGGTTTTGACTCCCGTATCACGCAAATATCCTCAGTTTTCGTTTCGAGCTGTCCCGTTGCAGATTAAATCAACATGTCTTCCCAGGATTCAGAAGGAGAAAGCTATGTGGATGATTACTTAGCAAATCCCAAAGTCTATGGAGATGTGGAACACGATGGATGGACCATGGAGGAAGAAGAGGACTATGAACCCAAGGGGAAGGAGGAGACGAGCTCAGATGAAGATGAAGCACCATTACCTCAACCTGGGGACATGCACGTGGAGTTCAAAAAGTGAAGTCTCCCTGATAGGGTAAAGAAACCCAAGTTCGAGTTTATCCCTTTTCGTCTCTTGCAGGAAAATAAGTAGGACCTATGCAAAAAGATATTAACCCTGGAGTGGGAGATTGATGATCTGAGGGATCAAAATGCCGTCCTCAAGCGCAAATTAAGGGAGAAGCCTAAGCCATCAACTAAGCCAACATCACCACCACCTTCTTCACCAACAAAGGAGATATAATCACATGGGTATGGGCACTCCCATTGGCAACTGCCAAGCTTGGGGGAGGTGCCCCGGTATCGTATCACAATCACAACTCCTATCTTTATCCTTTTTCTTAGTTCGATCCTATTAGTAGTATCTTGATCTAGTAGAATAAAGTTTATGGCATGATCTAGTTTTGAGTTTTGCTTTATGATCTCTCTTTGTAATCGAGTCCGTGAGCTATATATAATAAAGATTAGTGTTGAGTCAAGGGCTTGATTATTTTGCCATGATCTTAGGTGAATAAAAGAAAGAGAAAAGGAATAAAAATAAACAAAAAGTTCATATTGATCTTATTAAGAGTAATGACTTCACATAGAAAGAGTATGATGATTAAAAGTTGTTGGGAGTTGGCAGACATAGCTTTGGTCATTGTTGCAATTAATAGGAAGTAATAAGGAAAGAGAGGTTTTCACATATAGATATATTATCATTGACATCTTTTATGATTGGGAGCACTCATTAAAATATGACATGCTAAAGAGTTGATGTTGGACAAGGAAGACAACGTAATGAGTTATGTCTTTCTTATATCTGAGATAAAGTATGTTGTCATGGATCCTCTAACTTGTTGAGCTTGCCTTTCCCCCTCATGCTAGCCAAATTCTCAGCACCAAGTAGAAATACTACTTGTGCTTCCAAATACCCTTAAACCAGTTTTGCCATGAGAGTCCACCATATCTACCTATGGATTGAGTAAGATCCTTCAAGTAAGTTGTCATCGGTGCAAAGCAATAAAAATTGCTCTAAATATGTATGATTGATTGGTGTGGGAGAAATAAGCTTTATATGATCTTGTGATGTGGAAGTAATAAAAGCGACGGACTGCATAATAAAGGTTCATATCACAAGGGGCATTATAAAGTGACCTTCTTTTGCATTGAGATTTTATGCATCCAACCATAAAAGCGCATGGCAACCTCTACTTCCCTCTGCGAAGGGCCTATCCTTTATTATTATCTTCTACCTTATGCAAGAGTCACGGTGATCTTCACCTTTCCCTTTTCATTTTATACTTTGGCAAGCTTAGAATGTTGGAAAGAACATGATATATATATCTAATTGGATGTAGGGGAGCATGAATTATTATTGTTGACATTACCCTTGAGGTAAAAGGTTGTGGGGCAAAACTATAAGCCTCTATCTTTCTCTGTGTCCGATTAAAACTTCATAACCACAAGTATTGTGTGAGTGTTAGCAATTATGAAGGACTAAATGATAGTTGAGTATGTGGACATGCTTTTTAGCTCTGACATAGACTCTTTCCGGTGTTATGATAAATTGCAATTGCTTCAATGACTGAGATTATAGTTTGTCGGAGCCCAATAAGGTTTATGATTTATACTTTTTCATTGTGAATAGATCATCACTTGAACATAAGTAATCATATGACAAAATCTATATATGTTGTTGTTATGAGAATAATCATGATGCCTTCATGTCCGTATTTTATTTTTATCGACGCCTCTACCTCTAAACATGAGGACATATTTATTGTTATCGGCTTTTCGCTTGAGGACGAGCGAGGTCTAAGCTTGGGGGAGTTGATACGTCCATTTTGCATCATGCTTTTATATCGATATTTATTGCATTATGGACTGTTATTTCACTTTATGTCACAATACTTATGGCTATTCTCTCTTATTTTACAAGGTTTACATAAGGAGGGAGAATGCCGGCAGTTGGAATTGTGGGCTGGAAAAGGAGCAAATATTAGAGACCTATTCTGCGCAACTCCAAAAGTCCTGAAACTCCACGGAACATCTTAAAATAAATAAAGAAAAATCCTTGCCAAAGATGAAGGCCAGGGGCCCCACACCCTCCTCACGAGGGTGGGGGCACGCCCCCTACCTCGTGGGCCCCCTGGTGGCTCTCAGACGTCCATCTTCTGCTATATGAAGTCTTTCAGTGAGAAAAAAATCAGAGGGAACTTTTCGGGACGAGACTCCGCCGCCACGGGGAGGAACCTTGGCGGAACCGATCTAGAGCTCCGGCAGAGCTGTTTTGTCGGGGATACTTCCCTCCGGGAGGGGGAAATCATCACCATCGTCATCACCAACGCTCCTCTCATCAGGAGAGGGCAATCTCCATCAACATCTTCACCAGCACCATCTCATCTCCAAACCCTAGTTTATCTCTTGTATCCAATTCTTGTCTCAAAGTCCAGGATTGGTGCTAGTAGGTTGCTAGTAGTGTTGATTAATCCTTGTAGTTGATGCTAGTTGGTTTATTTGGTGGAAGATCATATGTTCAGATCCTATATGCATATTATTACCCCTCTGATTATGAACATGAATATGCTTTGTGAGTAATTACGTTTGTTCCTGAGGACAAGGGAGAAGTCTTGTTATTAGTAGTCATGTGAATTTGGTATTCATTTGATATTTTGATAAGATGTATGTTGTCTAGCCTCTAGTGGTGTTATGTGAACGACGACTACATAACACTTCACCATTATTTGGGCCTAGAGGAAGGCATTGGGAAGTAATAAGTAGATGATGGGTTGCTAGAGTGACAGAAGCTTAAACCCTAGTTTATGCGTTGCTTCGTAAGGGGCTGATTTGGATCCACATGTTTCATGCTATGGTTAGGTTTACCTTAATACTTTTGTTGTAGTTGCAGATGCTTGCAATAGAGGTTAATCATAAGTGGGATGCTTGTTCAAGTAAGAACAGCACCCAAGCACCGGTCCACCCACATATCAAATTATCAAAGTATCGAACGCGAATCATATGAACGTGATGAAAACTAGCTTGACGATATTCCCATGTGTCCTCGGGAGCGCTTTTCCTATTATAAGAGTTTGTTCCGGCTTGTCCTTTGCTATAAAAAGGATTGGGCCACCTTGCCGCACTTTATTTACTTTTGTTACTTGTTGCTCATTCCAATTTATCTTGTCACAAAACTATCTGTTACCACTTATTTCAGTACTTGCAGAGAATACCTTGCTGAAAACCGCTTATCATTTCCTTCTGCTCCTCGTTGGGTTCGACACTCTTACTTATCGAAAGGACTACGATAGATCCCCTATACTTGTGGGTCATCAATGTCCCACATGTCAGCGAAAGGGACTAGAAGACTTATGAAAGTGAGCGCTCCACACTTACGACGGAGGAGTAGACGACACGACGGCCCAGTGAACTGTCACTTGTACTACTATAGTACTATAGTTTTGCTGTTTCGCATGATCCATCGATACAAACCCGATTAAACAGGAAAGGGCGGGATTTTTCCCGTGCGGTAGATGATACTGGCCATACATTTCAAAGGCAATTTTAATGTATGCAAACTGAATAATTATAAGTAACAATATGATATCTAGTAAACTAAAAACACATATGATTTATTGTGTTAGAGTGTAGTAGTAGTGCTGTATTGCATAGTTGTTAGATGTAACATGCGAGAACGTGTAGAGATGTAGTTTTGGAGGGCCTACAGAGAGAAAAGTGTAATACGGTCACTGAACTTCAGAATAAGCTGATTACAGTCACTATATACGTTTTGCAGTGATTATACGGTCACTTGCTCATAGCTCAGCATCGGATTGCACTCTGTTGACCGGCCAAATAGTCTGTGTGGCGCCATGTTGACTAGTTAAATTGACGATGTTCATTGTGGGTCCCACCTGTCAGTTCGCATAGGCAAAAGGTCAGATAAACACAAATTTACGCAGGCGTGACAAGGCTCCAACTCATGCGCGGGAATCACCAGGTTGTGTATGTGTCTGTCAGGGCCTGATGTGTGCGCATGCACGTGTAGGTTGAGCACTTGAGCGTGAGAGTGTGTGTTGGTCGTGTGGTGTACTGGTGTGTGCATGCATGCGTGCGTGTGTGCGTGTGAGTGTTGCGTGCGTGCGTGGCTGCGTGTGTACATGTGAGTGTTGCGTGCGTGAGTGGGTGCATGTGTTTGTGTGAGTGTTGCGTGGATGCAGTTCGTGTGCATGCATGCGTGTGTGTATAATCACCACACCAGCTCATGTGTGTTAAAACAGACGGCTCTGCATACCAATACAAGGCCACCTTGTCCGCTGTGCCCGAGGTCATGACTTCGAACCACCGTCCAAATATTTTTTTGTCGTTTGTTTTCATTCTTACTAGCAAGATGCCCGTGCATTGCATATAAAATCAAGATGCATTTGTATGACTTGTTTATCTTGTTAGAGAAAAGGATGAACGAGGGAAGTCCTTATTTGCAAATGTGGAGACGTGTGTGGGTACCTTTTTGCAAAATTGCCATAGTTTCTTTCCTATCCGTCAGATATAAATCGAACGGCCTATATTGCAGGATGGCAGGCACACCATCATCACCAACTCTGTTTTTTATAAGAGTGGATTTTATGTATTTTATAAGAGTGTAGATGTAGAGTAGATACAAGTCGACAGGTGGGCACGATGGTAGTGAGATAATGTGATGCAACACTAGAGGTGCCACGTGGAGCGTTTAACTGGTCAACTAGTCATGTCATGAGCAAATACAGAGTTGTACGATGAGCCCGTGACTGTATAATAACCACTAAACGTAAATGGTGACCGTAATGAGTGGATTCTGAAGTCCAATGTACGTATCGTGCTTTCGCTTCAAATACAATGATCGTCATTGCATATATCACGAGAGAAAGATGAAACATGCATGAATTTTCCGGGGGCTTACTTTTAGAGCACCTAGAGATAGTTTTGTGTGCATACGTGAAAGGGGCGTACATGGGGGGTATGCGATGGAGAGAGAGATGCTCTTCGTTTCTCTTTATTATGACTAACTTTGTATATAGTATAAAAATATACAAATTCACAGTGCGGAATAAATATCATTGTGGGCACCATGCAATGCAAATTAGCGTTCATACTCCTCTAAAATAATTTTTTGGCCACACTTTATTCAAAAGGACTGTTGTATGCGAAATAAACGTGAAGAGAGGGCTTTTTAGATCAATGGGGTACGTGATGTAACATGTGTGAATGTGTAGTTGATGCATTTGGCGGGGCCTAGAGAGGTATGTGTGTGTATTACGTATTCGAGAGAGGCATGGATAGAGGGGCCGACGGGGGGGCGTGGGAGAGATACCACAAGAAATGAGAGTGGTCTAGAGAGAGAGACGAATATGACGTCACGACAAGAGATTCCGTTCCCTTGAGTGTGTATATGCAAGGGGGAGGGAATAGAGGCACCAGGAGAAATTTTCTGTGTGTGTGGTGTTTGTGTTGGTATGTGTGGGTGTGAGAAGATAATGAGACGTGGGGGCAGAGGGTGTGTCACCGCGTGAGGTCCGGTGGGTCGAGGTGAGGCCCTTCGTTCTGTTTCGTGCTGCGCCACATTGGTCGGCCCGTGATGCATTTAGGAAGACCCATGGATGACTAGTCGTACAAGACAAAGATAGCAGAATTGTGAAGGACTTTGTGTCCACTGACAAAGCCGGATAGGATTTGTAACCCTAGGTTCTCGGACTAAGGTAACCCCTTTATCTCTGATATTACTATTCATCCAACCTAACTTTAAGGGGCATCCTACAGAATGCTCTGCTAGAATCATACTCGTCGATTAGGAAGAGAGGTGTGAGACAATGCGTGAGAGACAGGTGTAAAGATAATGTGCGTACATGAGACACGTAGGCAGGTCCATGTATGTAGAAAGGGTCGATGAGGATTGTGCGTGTGTATGTTTGCGAGAGGAAGAGTGCTTGTGATAAAGGTTAGTGAAAAAAGTTGTAAATGGTTACGAGAGGGAGGGAGGGTTATATCTAGAGCATGTGTGCGAGAAAGACACCTCGAGAGAGAGTGTGTGAGCATGTGTGAGAGACCACCGATGGAGAGTGAAACTACACATAAAAGACTGCTCTACACATTGATTAAAGATATAAATTGTATCCAAATATTAGGATGGGATCATGATATTTGCAATTCGCATAAGGAGCGGTCATTGATCCATCAGACATCTAGATTCTATCGAGTTTGAGCATGTCTATGTTATTATTCGACACAACTGATCCACATAGTTAGTATTTTGAACTCCAGACAATGCATCGCTTTAGCAATCGAATATAAACGTGAGTATAGTTCATGTTGTGTGTGTAAAGCACATTATACATACGGAAGTTACACAATGGACATTATAAATAGCTACTACCTATGAACTAGCATACATTTGCATTCAACTTAAGGTGGTTTAAAAAAATCGAATTCAACATGAAGTCCATTCAATTATTTGAATTTGATATCATGGCATTTGTAAACCATACCTAAATTATGGGGGCAACAATCTTTGCTCTGATTTTGTACATAATAGCATATGTAGTCGTGTACAAAATAGATTCAAATTTAGCTCCTCCATTCCAAAATAATCGTAGTTATAGGATTTCCAAGTGTCAAAATTTCAAAAAGAAGCGGATAATTTAATGAGGTTTTCAAACATACAAGGTCAAATATAACGTTGTATATTTAGGTCAATCCTCATAGTTCAAGAGTACTCTAAACGTGAATGCTTGTGTTTCAAAATTTTGAACGAAGCGCCAAAAGAGCCTCTACTCGCCTGAAACTGCGTGAGACCAATGTTTGGTAGTACAAGGAAATTACTTTTCTAATAACTCCGACCCGTGAAACCTACCAGCCCGACGTCCAAAGGTCTAAACCGGGGTAGGTTTGTAGCTTCATCTAGACGCCACGCAACCGCATCCGAAAATATTCATACACAATGGCCGCCTAAGCACACATGCGCGCGGCCGAAATCGCTCCCGCCCACTATTTGGGACACCTGGGATTACCATCCTACCCCTGACCCGCAGTAGGTCCGAAATTTAAGAGGGGGGCAAAGTTTGTACTTTCCCCAAATTTCAAACAAGCGCGTCCCATTTCTGTTCAAAAAAGCCAAAAACAAGCGCGTTCCAGACCGAAACATGGTTCCCCCCACCCGTCCGATTCCCCATTCGTACTCCGTGGGCGCCAAAACTACCTCTCCACCAGCCGCGAAACCCTGGCGTCCTCTGTCCACCACCCCATCCCACCCATCAACCGCCGCCCTCTTCCATCATGCCGGAACCGATACCCCAACGTCGTCGTCCACCGCAACCTCAACCGCAACACCCTCCACGGCTAGTAGTTGAAGCCGAGGCCGAGCCGTCCGTACCCGAGCCAGTTCAACCATGCCGTCTTGCGCCTCACCGCTGCCGCTCCAACTTCGCCACCCTCCACCGCACCGGAGCTGTTCCTGCTACGCCGTCCTTCGCCGCCTCGGATCTGCTTCCCCTCCTCCGACATACGGCCATGGCAACACAGTCAACAATTTGGCCATGGGTTCGTCCAAGCCTGCACCCTCCAGAACATCGGTTTCCCCGGTAAAAAGAAGAAAATTGGCGCGACTTGTGGAGGTGACCACACCAGCAACCGAAAAAGGTATTCCTCTTCCCTTATTCGTGCAAATCTTACATCTCTGCTTGCACGGTATTCATCCCACAGAAGACACCGCTTCTTCTTGATACTAGATGTTCCTAGTAACTCGTGATGCACAAGGTTTCTCCTCATATACTATTTCACCTTAGCTAGAGGTCCGTCACACCCCTGAATTTCAATTTCTGGCTACTTGATTCCCAATTAACGGAAGCATTTCCCGGCGTAACAGGCGCTAGTACGCCTATTACACCGGGAAGCAGCGCCTTGGTGTTTATCTTAGGGGCGTGTGCGTCCTAGAGCTACTGGCGCCCGATCTGGAGGTCGTTCGGGATTAAAGGGATGGCCTGGGGGCGCTGCCAAGCACGGCGGTGGTGTGAGGTCGATGGGAGGGCAGGGCGGTGGAGGCAGGGGTCTGGGCCGGTGGTCGCTGGCGGTTCGAGAAAGATCGTCAACAGTGACTTGCGGGAGGTAGACAAAGGCCATCTTCCCGTTCCTTATAGATTGGACGGTTCATTAAAAAATCGACTGACCTATTTATTTTCAGTCGACTGTTATCTTAGATATGACCACATGTGGTGGTGTGCTGGAGGAGTACCTGCATTTCCTGTGCTCAGATATTACAAAATCATACAGAGTAGAATCTAATTTTGTTTGCCATGCAATGTTGTAGAGCTATCATATGCCTCCTGTCATTTATTTTTCAGCCACCCGCTATCTGCTACTTTTACAGTGCACTAGTTCTGCACACACTTCACCCTTACTCTCACTGTTGTGTTTTTATGCAAGGGTATTTCAGACTCTGCTGCCATGAGAGAAGCCAAAAAGAAAAGAGAGAAGTCGCTCCAGTTTGGTGTGTGGCTAGGCAAGACACATTTCAACGCTTTAAAGGGTGTAGTGTCACCAGATGGAGACGGGGAACGTAGCTCTGGAGTTGATGACCTCGCTCGCAATGAACCACCATCCAAGGTGCTTGCTTTAACTTCGCGGTGTCATATGTGGTTGCATGTTCCATATGGTGTCTAGCTTGTATTCGAAAGGCCGAAGTCGGTAAGATAAGGAAAGATATATTTTTTACATGAACCACCATCCCGTGAGCACCAGAAGACAAATAGCTAGTCAGGGAACTGGCCGAGCCAGTGAAAAGCCCAACAAAGATAGGCATCACCTGGAAGCCAACTAAAAAGCTGCGATGGTGGCGAAGCAGCCCGCCTCCCACCAGGCTCTCAGGTCCTAGATGATCATGCTCACCACTCCAGCCGGATGTCTAGCTTGTATTGCTTCCAATTTGGTTAAATTGCATCTGCTTAGCTTACACATTATACCTTTGAATATGACATGCCTTTCTATTTTTGGTACATACTAGTACATTTGTGTATTAACCATGTTCTTACATCAAACTAATGTTCTTGTGTATCCCTCATCAATCACTTATGACGAGGCAGGCAGGCAAGGGGACTACTCCTCATTTAAAGAATGCAGCTTTAGCCTCCCGACATGATTCTCAAGAAACAGAAATGCTAGATGAAGATAGTGAACGTAGCTCTGTCCCCTACACTAGCATCGCAGGTGCTTGCTCTAACTTGGCAGCGTGATATGTGGTTGCATGTTGCATATGGTGTCTAGATTGTAATTCTTCCAATCTGGTTAAACTGCATGTGCTAGTCTGCTTAGCTTATACATTATACCTGTTAATGTGACATGCCTTCCTGTATTTAGTACATAGTACATCTGTCTATTAAGCATGTCCTTACATAAAAATATTGTTTTTTGTATCCCACATCAATCAACATGACGATACACCTTTAGTATATGCAGTGCGATATTAGTTGCATCTTTCATATGATTTATAGCATGCACTGCTTCTAATTTGTTGAAATTCCATTTATGACGGGACGCTTTTAACTTGGCAGAGTCATATTGGTTGCATATTTCATGTGGTGTCTAGCTTGCATTGCTTCTTATATGCTGGAATGGTTTCTGCTTAGTTTACACAAACAGTTGTGAACATGCCATGTCGTCCTGTTTTTCGTACATATTCCATCCTGGTATCATGTGTTTGCCTTACATCAAAGTAGTGATTGTCAGTATCATGCATGAATGAGTTCTGAAGAGAGAATTTTATTTCTTTTTCTTGTCAGTTTTACTTGACAATTCAAAATCAATAAAGCGGAAGGAAGTTAGCAAGGCAGCGGATAAAGGTGCTCCTTCCGAACAGAGGGCCTCTACAGTTTCTACTCCTCCACACCCCAAGATGATTTCCAAGACAACACATGCATAGACACTCAACAAAGTTGTGTTTATGATGAGCACGTCTCCCCTAGTGCAGCATCACCGGTGCTCCCTCTAACTTCGCACTGTTATATGTGGTTGCATGTTATGTGTGATGTCTAGCTTGTATTGCTTCTATTTTTGTTGAATTCCATTTGCTTACTTTACACATTATACTTGAATAAGACACGTGTTCCTGTTTCTAGAACATACAATATCTATCTATCACACCATGTTCTTACATCAAATTACTACTGTTGTGTAACTTGCAACAATCACTTATCATAAGACACGTTTGACTTCGGAGTGTGATATAGGTTACATCTCCATTATTTTCTAGCTTGTATAACTAATTTGTTGAAATGGCACTTATGACGAGACAATTTTAACTTGGTAGAGTGATATTCGTTGCATCTTTCATATGGTGTCTAGCTTTCATTGCTTCTAATTTGTTGAAATGCCTTCTCTTTAGTTTACACATCATAAGCTGTGAATATGCAATGCTGTGAATATGCAATGGCACTAATGACGAGAGATCTCTAACATGGTAGTGTGATGTTGTTTGCATCTTGCATATGATTTATTTCTTGTACTGCTTCACATTTGTTTAAACGACATTTATGATGAGACATTGTTAACTTGGCAGAGCGATATTTGTAGCATCTTTCATATGGTGTCTACCTTCCATTGCATTGCTTATAATTTGGTGAAATGTCTTCTTCTTAGTTTACACATCATAGTTCTGGTTATCTCTTCCATCCTGTTTTTCATACATATTACATCCTCCTATCATGTGGTTGTCTAACATCAAAGTTCAGTTCATCTGCATCACGCATCAATTTGTTCTGAAGAACTAAATTGTTATTCATTTTTCTTGTCGGCTTGGCTTAACATGGCACAGAGAAAGAGGAAGAAACACAGAATGGCAGGGAATGAGCAGCGGATGAATCCTGCAGATTCTGCTGGTACTGATGGTGCAATAGAAGGTCAAAGTCCAGCAGAAAATTCTACAAACACGGCATCCCATGCTACACGAGTTGCAAAAAAAGACAAACAGAAAGAAATAGCTGCCACCAAACAAGCAGAGACAGCCCTAGTTCTTGCAACACCTACCACAGTACTGCCAGCTGCACGACATACTTGTGTGTCAACTGAGCTAGCAGCATGTTCCCAAGCTCCCTTGCCACCTGACACTACTTCCCAAGCACTCTTGACACAAGATGAGTTGGCAATATCAGATGAACCTTGTGAGCTTCAACAGCAAGAAGGTAGTTGCTGGAGTCAAGTTACAGTTGCATGCTTCTTTATATGTAGTCTCACAGTTTGATGTACACTAACACTTCCTAGGTTTGTTGTTGGACTAGCACCTAGGCGTAAGAGGAAACAAACATTAGGGATAAATGCTCGATAGGTTAACTAAATCTAGAGGAGGAAGAACGGAGATCCGTTTTGAGGCAGGTTTAAAAAGGCCACGTGATGCTATAGAGTCAGCCAAGTTAGTATCAGAGGCAGCAGTTGTTGTTAGGTGTCATGTACGTATCCTCCCAACATGGATTCAGTACAGGAATGACAAATACGAAACCCAGTTCAACATCTTCCTCGACCATTTATCTGTAAGTATGGTTATGTATGGAAACTAGTAATATCGTCTTGCTCTATCCAATACTTTCTAGGTTGCTGATAATGAGACTCCCATAATTTTCAACAGATGAGGTTCAAGTTGGATAGCCAAGATGATGCAACCAGACAAGCTTGCACCCATGTTTTCAAGTCTGCTCTGCGACAGTATCGGTATAACTTGAGGAAAACTCACTTTGAAGGCAAGGCTAATAGTGAACTTGCCCAAACATCTCCAGTGGAAAATATATCTGATGAAGACTGGAGAGGCCTCGTTAAACACGGGTCCGATCTGAAGTATCAGGTACATTATATATATATGTCATCAAATCACATGTTGAAGTCCTATTTACGCATGTGCCACACAAATCTATCTTCTTGTAGGTGAACTGTTCAAAGAACAAGGGCAACCATACGAAAGTGAAATTCCAACAGACGGCATGATCTCGTAGCTATATTGCACACTGCGAGGCTCTTGTAATTAGCTGTTGTTTCACTCTTTTCGCTGTACCATATTATCAGATCTATATTGACTTGTTCCAAATGCAGAGGAAAGCCCGCAAGGACCAAAAAGTACCTGAACCAAATGTTGTGGAAATCTTCAAGGACTGTCACACCAGCAAGAAGAAGGGCATGACTACACCAGTCAAAGCCGCTATTGTAAGTCCTTAATCCTCATGCCTTTTAACTACTACTTACTCTGACTTGTGCCTTGAACTGCATGGTTTGCAACCAATGTCTATTACTCTTTTCAATTTTATACACAATTGTCTTAGCGTATCATTGCACCTTACAAGGTTTAAAAGAGAGGAGTGATGTTCCTTTGATCTTGACCCGTAATCTAGTTCCGTGCTGGACTTGCCCACACAATGTTACAATTGCATGTTTGTCTGTTCTCAGTTGTTTTGTGATATGAATGACGTCATACTATGCTTACCGTATTATAAACTTCGTCTCTTTATCCTTAGCCCTCAATACAATGTGAAGAAATAGACAATACATTAGCGATGGTACATGGTCATATGTTTGGAACCTGGTTTTATTATGTACTTTGCAATAAAATACAACTAATATTTTACATGGGTTCACCAGAATAAGTTCTGTATATAGACCAAAGTTATTTTCTTTGGTTTTGCTGCCTCCTTAATATCTTCTGTTCTGGTACTACTAATGTAAAACCTCAACTTTTCAGCGAGCTATGGAAAAAATGGTGGAACTGCCACCTTCTGAAGGTGGCGAGGCAACTATAACCGCAATGTCAGCTCTTGCTGCAGTGGGTCAGTACCTGTCCACTAACAGTGCCAAAAGCTCATTCCTGCGTAACACTGGGTTGGTTGTTAAGGCAATATTGTCCAAACTGCCTCATGATCAAGATATGCAAGCTCAAAGCAATGTTGTATCTGTGCTCCAGACACAAGTCCATTCCCTAACAGAGACCCTTTGTGAAACAAGGAGAAACATTGCTCAATGTCGTCAAGATATGCATGGTTTTGAAACCATACTATCAGACATTTTCTATGTTGTTCAGGAACCTAGGGGAAATGAAGGCGAGGGTTATGGTGCTCCATCGGACAATACAACATGAAAATGTAACAGTCAGGTCAAATGAACTGAGCTTCTGAACTTCTGGTGGTGCATTTATCTGCTAGGCTGTTAAGTTTTATGCCAACCTTCCTTTTTTTTATATAGTTGTAATTTGTTTTGGTGCGATACAAAATTTATTCTTAATGTGCAGCCACCGCCTGAAGAAAACAGCAAGCCATTTTTGTATAGTGTAGGGTGTTCCCTATATTTGCACTGGTGGCGATCTTTGATGCCGAGTGGATGTAATATGTGCAATCGCCTTAATAGCCTAGCGTTAGTTTCGGCCTTATTTATTTCCTAGTCTTCTTTTTCCCTGGTTTGCTAGTGGCCGCAACTACCATGGGCCATATACGGGCCATAGGATCCATGGGTCTCCTACGGGCCGTCGATAAATGGGCTTGTAATCGGTGGGCCTCGGGCCGTCAGATAAATGGGTCTACATGGGCCATAATCGGGCGTAATTGGTATCGGCCCAGCACGGTAACAGGCCGTTAACAGGCCGTAGGACAGCAAAGGCTTAATTCTGTCACAAGCATAACGGGTCGTTAATGGGCCAGAATATAGGACGGGCTGGAAACGACGCAACGGGTTAACAGGCCAGAAATGGGCCGACTCTTGCCATTGGCCGAATTTGGCCCATTAGGGTAACAAGCCAGTAACGGGCCGACTCTTGCCATGGGCCAAATTTGGCCCATTAGTGGAACAAGCCAGTAACGGGCCAACTCTTGCCATGGGCCAAATTTGGCCCATTAGGGGAACATGCCAGTAATGGGCTGGAAGTAATCGAGGGCCGAAAAGGAGCCCAAGAACGTATGGGTCGTCAATAGGCCGAAAGCTAACACGGGCTGGAAACGGCCCATGTAAATCATGGGCCGTTAACGGGTATAAAGAAAATTACAGTTCATTATAAAGAAAATCCCTGTTGGTCGGGGCTGTTAACGGGTCATCGGATCCAAAACCCGACCCGATAGCTTAACGGTATTCCGTTACGGTGGATGCCACGTGTCGGTCACCCTTGACGAAAGCACTTCTGTGACACGCAATTTATCGTCATGGAAGTGGACACTTCCGTGATGATTATTTTGGTAATGTCATGGAACACTTCTACGATAGCACAGGTATGACTATCTTGATTCTGTCATAAATTTGTCATGGATGTACATGCATGACAAAAAAGCGACCTACTGTGACAAACACGTATCATCATGGAAGTGTATTTTTTGTAGTGACTGTCATTATAATCAATGCAAATTCGTGAGGGGCTAAAAATTCACCGGACCGGGTGTGGTGTCATCGTACAACCCCTAGAGGGTGTGGTAAAACATCAAGAGCAGTATGCATTGGTCCTCACATAGGTTGTGTGCAAACGGGACCATATCGCATGTTAGATCAAGCCATCGAGAGAGAATGCATCCGGCCTATGAAAGGAGTGCGGGGCCCGTTCCTTCATTTGCCTCAAATCTCGATGCCACGTGATGTTAGACCTAGTAACCAAGGCATGTCTCGTGCATCGCAGTCAACTGGACCCACAACATGCATGCACACATGTCCACGTATGAGTCTAAACAGCGGGGATGCATGGTTCGGGGACTGGCGTAAGTGGTGTGAGTCCAGTTTGGATCTAGCTACCAAGAGGTAACACATGAGTCTAAACGTCTACTAAGAGGGTGCATGTCCACGTATGAGTCTAAACGTCTACGTGATGCTCCACACATGGGTCTAGACGGCGGGTCTGCATGTGCTTTGGATATATCTACCAAGAGGTAATGCATCTGGTTTGTGTCTAGGCGGTGCTTCACGGGGCCTGGCGTGGTCTCGTCGTATGACCCATGAAGGGTGTCGTCAAACACCGAGAGCGGCACGCATAAGCCCTAATGAGGGCTATGTGGAAGGCATGCCATATCGCATGCTGGATGTAGCCAATGGAGGGAACGAGTTCAGCATGCAGACAAAGTGTGGGGCCTGTTCCTTCATTTTCCTCAAAATTTGTTGCCGCTTCATGTGGGCCCTATCCAAAAAGGCCCGTCCAGTGCATCACACACAGCTGGATTCACACCATGCATGCACACTTGCCACGTAGACACCCACTGTAAACCTTTAGCCAAGTTGACCAACACCATCCATCCACCCTTGACCCCACCTCGGTTCGTTGGATCTCCGACGAGTCCCTTCCCTCGGTATGCCAAGCATGTTAAAACAACACACGGCTACACGTCTTGCACACCAAGATTGGCGCATCATGCACTAGTGCCAACAAACATGTCCAGTTGAGCATCTTTGCCCATTTCTGGATCGAGGCGGCTAGCAGTGCATGTTGTCAGCCCGGTTGCCTAGCG
Organism: Triticum dicoccoides; assembly: GCF_002162155.2. Taxonomy (NCBI): domain Eukaryota; kingdom Viridiplantae; phylum Streptophyta; class Magnoliopsida; order Poales; family Poaceae; genus Triticum; species Triticum dicoccoides. Next base: position 277,049,871 of record NC_041392.1, on the reverse strand, counting down.
GTGCATGCTATGGGTAGACATGAATCGCATCACATCGGATCAAGATTCCCCTCTCTTGTACCGGACACCGGAGCAGCACACATGCATGGTAGAAGAATCTGCATGGTTGATGTGGGAGCTTGGATGAGACACCATGGGATAGGTGCATGCTGAAATTTAAGATTTAGGAATTGATAACAAAATGAAAACGACAATTCAATTGTTTGTGCACGTGTACAACATGTATTACGGAAAATGTGGAATATGACACGTTCACATGCATTTTGGCAACAAGTGCACTTTTGGAGGGGAAAACAGGTAGCCCCCGTGCCTCCCACGATTTTTGTTCCATGTATTTCGCCACAAATATTGGAGGAAAAAAGAAAAAATGTATTTTCCCCTCAAAAACGACTTGGGAAGAAAATCTAAAGTAACCATATTTAGCTACTCCGTGGAGGTTGTCCCCCGTGGGGAGATTCGATCTACCTCTCCTTGATTTTAGGGTGAGTTAAACGTGAACGTGATGGTGAGAGGCTGAAGAAGGAGTTTTATGCGTTTATAACAACCTTTGTTTTAGAACTGTATAATAATAAATGAAAGAGGATATGTGAAAAAGAAAAAAGAAAAAGGATATGCGTACATGATGGGCCAGCCCAACCATCTACAAGGACGCGTGGTCCAGCACGCGGGTGAGGTTCGCCTGGGACAGCCCAACAAAATTTGGCCCAACGCTGAGACGCACCGGGCGCAACTGACGGGTGGTGGGAGTTTAGTCCCACCTCGCCAAGCGAGACGCGCACACACCTACTTATATACGCGGTTGAGACACCAATTGCATGAGCCTCTCTCACTGAAACACGAAGTTCCCTATCCACTTCTGTGTATGCCCTGTGGGGCCTACTAGCAGGAGAAATCAACGTCCCACGGGCCTGCATCCTGGCCCATATAGTTGTTGGGTTTCTAGTCGTATGCAGGCCGTGGGGTTTGATATCTCCTGTTAGTTGGTGGGCTTTTTCTTTTCCAAATCACCCAATTTTTTTTACACAGTCACATCCATGTAATAAACATGATTATCAAAGAAAATTCAGCAATAATGAAGTTTACACTATCCCCTTACGGTAAAGTCAGAGGTATGTACCTGAGTTTCACCGAGCCACTATAAATTATATAAAATTCTAAAAAATAGAAAACTTTCAAATTCCGTCTATGTTTATGAAAAGATCATGTGTACAAAATTTCGGGTGATTTGGATGTGGTCAAAAAAACCACCTTGTTAGAAAAACTCGCTTAAGTGAGACCAAACGGTCCGTTTGTAATGAAGTGATTTTTTTGACCATCTCCAAAATAACCCCAAATTTGTTGTACATGATACCATAAATGTAACAAACAGGATATCCAAAAATAAAACTCAAATTTTTTAGGTTTACACTGTCCCCTTATGAAAAATTTCATGGTAAGGCAAGTGAGGTAGCTCATGACCATAGCCATGGCATCCATTGTTCAAATGGCCTCAAACCATTCCCCTTTACCCAAGTTGACCCACACCATCCATCCACCCTTTACCCCACCTCGGTTCGTTAGTTCTCCAACCAGTCCCTCCCTCCGTAAGCCAAGCATGTCAAAGCGACACACGACTACCCATCTTGCACACCGAGATTGGGCATCATGCACTAGTGCCAGCAAACATGTCCAACTGAGCATCTTTGCCCATCGTGGACACTACCGCATGGTCTAGATCGAGGTGGCTAGCGGTGCATGTTGTCGGCTTGGTTGGCTAAGGGTGCATGATATGGGTCAACATGAATTGTATTGCATCACATCTAGATTCCCCTGTCCGGTACCGGACGCCAGAGGCCCGGAGCACCACTTGCATGGTACAAGAATTTGCACGGTCACTGGCGGAGCTTGGATAAAACAAATTTGACCTAACTGACATGGGGTAGGTGCATGCTGAAATTCAATATTTAGGAATTGTTAACAAAATAAAAACGACAATTCCATTGTTTGTACAGGTGACACGTTCACATGCAATATGGCAACTAGTGCACTTTTGGAGGGGAAAAACAGGTGCACTCGTTCCACCATGCCTCCCAAAATTTTCTTCCATGTATTTCGCCACAATATTGGAGGGAAAAAATAAAGTGATTTTTCCTCAAAAAGCGACTTGGGGAGAAATTCTCAACTAACCATATTTAGTTACTAGCTGGAGGTTGCCCCCCGTGGGGAGATTCGATCTACCTCTCCTTCATTTTAGGGCGAGTTCAACGTGAACGTGATGGTGAGAGGCTCAATGTGGAGCTTTGTGCATTTACAACACATTTGTTTTAGGAAAAAATAAGCACCTTATAATGTGAAATTATAAAATCCTTATTAAAACATGCTAAAAATCCTTATTTTAAAAAACTTGATTGTCTTGCCAGATAAAACAAACATAAAATTATGGGGATCGTTTAGTGTGTGGCCTTTCTCCCCCCTCCCTCCCATATTCGGGACATTTACCGCATTTCTAGGGTTGTAACATCGAAAGTTCAAGATCTACGACGGCCACATGAAATCATAGCAAGGATTGGGATGAAAGCCCCATGTTAAGCTCTTTGGTCCATATATGCACCATATGGTACCAAAGGGAGGGGTGGCCTCGACGCCGTTCTCTAGGCTATGATGCTGATCAGCTGCCGTTATAATCCATGCAAATTATCGAGGGGCCGAAAATTCACGGGGCATAGCACAAGTGTAATCATACGACCCCTAGAGGGTGTACTAAAACATCGAGAGCAGCATGCGTAGGCCCTCATGTAGGCTGTGGGCAACTGGGGCCATATTCCATGCTGGATCAAGCCACAAAGTGGGAAGGCGTCTGTCCTGTGAAGGGAGTGCGGGGCCCATTCCTTCATTTGCCTCAAATCTCGGTGCCGCGTGATGTTAGACCTAGTAACCAAGGACCGTCCCGTGCATCGCACTCAGCTGGAACCACAACATGCATGCACACATGGCCACATATGAGTCTACACGGCGGGGATGCATGGTTCGGGGGCTGGCACAAGTGTCGCGGGTCATGTGTCTAGGTGCTACTCCACTTGGGTCTAAACAACGGGGGTGCATGGTTTGGATCTAGCTACCAAGAGGTAACGCGCCTGGTTTGTGCCTAGGCGGTGCATCACGGGGCCTGGTGTGGTCTCATCATATGACCCATGAAGGGTATGGTCAAACACCGAGAGGGGCATGCATAAACCCTCACGCGGGGTAAGTGTAAACGAGGCCATATCACATGTTGGATATAGCCAATGGGAGGGAACAAGTCCGGCATGCGGACGGTGTGTGGGGCTCGTTCCTTCACTTTCCTTAAAATTCGATGCCGCTTCATGTGGGCCCTAACCACAAAGGCCCGTCCCGTGCATCACACTCACCTGGACCCACACCGTGCAAGCACACTTGGCCACGTAGACACACACCGATAAACCTTGACAATAGCTAGGGTTTAATAATTATCCATTCATTTTACCTAATCGGTACAACATAGCTAGCGATGAACAAAAAAGCTAGTAGATGCCATGTGAAATTAAATGTGCCAACTCTCCCTTCTAGTATTTTTTTCAGTAGTTCTCCCTTCTAGTATTTAGTAGTACTGCTCCTATTTTTTGCTGTTTTTTAACACACTATTTTGGTGTTCAGTTTATGTTGCCACGTTTGTGGACCGACATTGTGCACTTTTTCTTTTACTTGGTTGGTTGATTGGTTGGTTCAGGCAAATCTCTGGGTGTGTGCGATGTCGTATACGTGCATGTTTGTACCTAAATTTCAAAATTGACGAATTGTGCGCGGCCTTGACCTCTCTCTCCCAAACAAATTGAATTTTCACTCCCCAAATCTCGCTCCCGCCTCCAGCGTTCGATCGCCTCTGCCTATCCACGCATGTCTTCATCGCCGCCCACAACTCGCCGCCGCCAAAAAGCCCACATTCTTGCCGGCGAGGATGATCCTACCTGCCGGGAGAGGGTGCATGGCTGGTGCGCTCCATGCGGTGGATGTGGACCCCATGAAGGAACTGGTCGACAAGGATGTCGTCGCCGCCGATTCGCAGCCGCAGCTGGTCCAACACAGCACCAACAACGACGAATCGGTTAGTGTCTGCAGATATTAACCCTAGAATTTGCCTTCTCGAGGTTAACCCTAGAAATTGCTCTCTTGTTATTCCTCGCTATTCGTATAGACAATCGTACTGTTCGCCTTTTTTTTGATTAATCATACGGTTATCAGTCCTAGGGTTTGCAAATTTAGATGAATGGATCATTTGTATTCCATTTTATGTCTGTCTTTCATATAACCAAAGTTTTAGGAAACCAATACAAAGAAAAAACAATCTATTACCTGCCTTTGATATAATGTACAATTCGCTAGCATGAGATTTTTTTCTTCTAATACCAGATTGCAGATTTGGAAGAATGGGAGAACTACCTACAGATGATGGAAGCTTTCAGAAAGAAAATCTTCAAGTGGCTCATGGCTGCAAAGATTGTGTACCGGCGTAACAGTCTCTATAAATGCCCGTTCTGCAGGAAAGAGAACCAGCATTCCAAAACCACAGCAATTGCAGCTTACAGAAAGAGGTGGCATCTTAAGGCAAAACCTGCTGAGTTGGCCAACAAATTGGGGAGAGTGAAGACCTAAAAGCATATAGTCATGTTTGTTTTTTGTGTTCTATCAACACCAAATGTAAAAAAAATAGGGGCCCACATGAACAAGTATCAATCTTTATCTCCTTCGACGGTCAGTCCCACATTGGCCAACATGAACAAGTGTTGAACTCATTGGACTTACATCCTGGCAAAATTCGGTGTCATTCTGAACCTGCTTCATGGGAGGCCTTTCGGGACGGGAAGGGTCCATCTCGAAGCATGTTTTTGTCGACATCCTTGAAGTGGACCAACAACCTTGTATCAACATGACTAGCATCATTGCCAAGTTTCGTAGCTTTTTGACATTGTAAGGATTATCTAGGGCTTTCGCGTCGATAAATCATACTAATACTTACGTTTTTTTCTGCGCTCGAGGGTGGGCTGCCATGCATCGTGTCGTTAGGCTGTGTAAAGAAGCCCACCCGTTGGACCGAGCGATGTCCGCCGCTGTTGCATGCGCCCGAGCGAGCCTACGTTGCATGTGGTTGCATGCATGCGTCCGCTTGAGCCTACATTGCATGCGTGCACATACGCGAAGGAGCACGCGCCGCAAAGCCGTCCCCAGTTGACCCGACCAACGGCACATAGGCCAGCACTTAAACTTCTTATTTTGATTCACACTGCAGTTTCCCACGCGTGTACACTCCCGATGCCGCGGTGGGTGGAAAATTTGTTCACATTTGACCCCATTACTGCCATGGTGGCTATTTAAGCCACCTATCATGTTCCTCTTCCTCTCACACCCTTCATCCATCTCCCATACTCTCCCACCTGCGTTTTGTGCCTGCCCTTCTTCTTCTTCTTCACAACAAACAGCCCCAAGAACCAGCCTGCCGCAGCCATGCAGTACACCGGGCCAACCTACCGCTTCCCCCCCCCCACCATGCCGGAGATGCTCTACCCCGCCGGGGTGTACGTCGAGAGCACCCTTCATGTGTGGGCGATGTCAAGGTGGAGGGCGCAAGGGGGCTCACCGACTTCTTCCTTCGGGCCGGCTACGGGCACCTCCCTCGGGGATCTCCAAGGATGTACCGAGTCAAGGAGGTCATCCACAACGGGGTTGTGGTTGCTATCCTTGCCCATTTCACTAACCCCTTAGACGCGTTCTACCTCCTCGGCTGCGTGTTCTGGTGTGGCTGCGAGTTCATAGCTTTCACCACCCATAACATCTTCACGGGCTATGACAACATCTTCCCCACCGACAAGCACATGCACACTCTGCCGTACCCATCAACAACACCACAGAGGAGCAGTGAAGGGCACCCGGAGGAGGAGCAAGGAGGAGCCTGGTGGAGAAGTGGCGGCCATCTATCTATCTTTTTAGCTAAGAAATCTATCTATCTATATTTGTCTTGGTGTTATTTAAGTTGTAAGCGTACTATTAATTCATGTTGTGGGCTTTGGTTGGCCCGAATTATCTATATTTATTATACATAGTTTTACAATGGTTGGGCTTTTTTTGGAACCGTTTTAATCTCTGGCATTTTAGTCATAGGAAAAAATTGTCTCAAAAAAGTCATAGGAAGAAAACAATCACGTGCCACCCCTCTCATCCAATGCAGAACCACCGCCGCCATCGTCCTTCCCCTCACCCATCGCCATTACAACCGCGACATCTCCTCCCTCTCCTTCTCCTCCTTCTCGCGGCTGCAACTTTGCTCGTCTCCTCTTCCACATCCCATCCCCTTCTTCCATCCGCGCAAGAACCTCGATGGAGGAGCAGATCGCCGGCAGCGAGAACGCCGACTTCGTGGAGATCGCCGGCGGCGACCAGGTAAAGATGGCCAGGTTGATGGAGATCCATTCGTGGTTTAACAACATAAGGAAGTTGCATTGGATGGCAATGGCCACTTTGAGGGAAAAGACATCCAGGGAGAAGAAAAAGCTTTTCCCCCCGCCCGCACAACCGAGGCACGACATTAAGATCCTCCTATGGGCGATGGAGCAGGCCAATTCGTCCAGCCCGTGGGACAGGCACAGGTGGTGGGCGTTCAGATCCAGGGTAGAGCATCCACTGGATCAGGAACCCATGGTGCACGAGGTGCCGTTGTAGATTGTGGAGCCTCCAACCGAGTCGGAGATGACTCTGAAACGCAAGAGGAGGAGGACAGTGGTCGCGACATCGCTTCCCCGCCGTTCTCCATGCTTCCCTCGCCGCTCCCCTCGTCTGAACACCGGTGGTACCATTGTTTAAGGTAAGCTTCCCCACTCCTAATCTTCCTACTGCTCATGCTTACAGTTATGGTGGTAGTGATTGAGTACATGCTTTTGGGGGCTGGATTATGATGTATATTAACCCTAGGCTAAATTTGTACTGTTGTAGTGGTAGTATTTGATGTTCACCTGCACTTCTACTCCAAAAGTTTGTTATGTGTCTTTCTATTATTAAGTGCTTGATACTATATTTGAACCTTTTTTTGAGTTGTTGATTGCTTTTTGGTAGAGCTACCAGCTCTTATGGAGATGCTCATGTTGTATGTCTTGTTCTCCATGATTTGTACTTAGCATTATGTGCAATTAGATGCCATGACAAGCCATGTAGCATATTTATTTATTGCCTCCAACATGCCATCATTTTACTCTGTGCATCTCAGCCAGTATAAATCTGTCAGCTATAAAACTTTGCGAATTTGCTTGATGGTTCCCACTAAATTATAAATCCCCTTTTGTTTTCAAAGTAAGCCACTGACATCCGGGTCCCACAGCAGTCACGCACACACAAATGCTCCTAGTCATGTGGCCCCTGGCCCACTGGTCATCCTCGATGGCTAGCCAACCTCTGTGTGCCTCTACCAATAACAGCAGCCCTTTCTGTTATAAAACTATGCAACTTTCCTTGAAGGTTGCCACTAAAAATATAACTTCTATGGCCATGCTTCCTAAAATTTATTTGCATTATGTTGTCAATACTTTCATGCCATGCCTTTTGTTGCTATGACAAGTTTATGTTGCATGGTAAAATCTTGCTCTAAAGTGGCCATGTTAATATAATTGTTTGATGTTAAAAGTAAGTTGCACTTGTCAGCTTGGTTTTGTTTGCTTGTTGTAACCATCATGTCAACACTGTTTGTCATTATAACTGTTTCAACATAACTGTAATTTTCACTAAGTCCTAACCTGTAACAGCAGCTTTGCCATTCATGTTTCGCGGGAAAAAAACTGGAGTTCACAAGGCTGGAGACCTGGAGTTGTGAGGCTAGGAGGCTGATGGCGCTGCTGCTGGCTGATCCTTCTTCTTCCAGCCTTTGTTCCTCCTTTTCTCTCTACTCGTTGGATTCCTGGGCTACATCCCTATGTGCTGTTAATGTATTAAGTTGATCCTTTGAATTTATTGTATTAGATTTAATGTGGAAGTACCTTAATCTCTACAAAAGAGATGTTGGTTCTATGACTGATAATTTCTAGGAGCATGCTTAAATTCAATATTTAGGGATTTTTTTTTTTGAATTGTTTGGATTGCTTACCACATGTGTCACATGGTCAATATGTAGGGATTATTAACATATGAAAACAACAATTCGATCGCCTATGTAAATGTGTACAGCATAATTTTCAAGATAAATTGGAACATGACATGTGCACATGCAATTTGCCAACAGGTCCAGTTGTAGTAGAAAAAGACAGCATGTGCACGTATCCAACCGTGCCTCCTACGATTTTGTTCCATGCTTTTGTCGCCACATGTCTTTGGAAGTAAAAAAATATAAGGTGATTTTCTCATAATAAACCATTTTGGAGAGAAATTTGCAACCAACCAAAAATATCTACTGCGTGCAACTTGGCCCCCGTGGGGAGATTGGATCGACTCCTAGATTATAGGGTGAGGCCATCGTGATCGTGAGAGAAGAATTCTTTTTTTCAAGGGAAGGTGGGAATTTTGTGTGGTTACAAAATGGACCTTATTGTAATTAAGGAAATTATTATTTAACAGAAACCTTGCTATTTTCAAGCCATTATAAAAATAACTAAATTGTTTTGGCAAAAAAAAGTTGATTATGGGTTAGTTCGTTTTGTGGACACGTACGTGTAGTGGTGCATGCTGTGGGCCCAGGTGGCTCTAGGTGCATGCAGTGTATCATGCTGGCTAGGGGTGCACAAGGTAGTAACCTGGTGAATCGGGGTGGAAGTCTTGTGCTAATTCTATTTTGTGGTGTTCGACATATGAGTCTACTCGGGGGGAATGCTTGGGCTTGGGGGCCGGTGTAAGTGGTGTGGGTCTACTGCGTAAGTGGTGCACCACGTGAGTCTAGGCGGGAGGGGTGCATGGTTTGGATCTAGCTACCTTGAGGTAACGCATCCGGTTTGTGCACTGAGTGCTGGCCCGTTCCTCCGTTTTCATCGGTGCTTTCTCTTGGGTCAACAGAGAGCAATCCAAATGCGCATGCTAGGTCCCGCCCTTTCTTGGGTCCCGCGTGCCATATTCGGGACAGTTGCCGCATTTCTAGGGCAGTATCATCGGGAATTCACGATCTATACCGCGGCCACATGAAATCATAGCAGGGAATGGGGTAACAATCACATGCTAAGCTCTTTGGTCCATATATATGGGCCATGTGCCACCAAAGAGAAGGGCTGCCTAGGAGCCATTGTCCATTGAGAGGAAACGAGTCTGGCCTATGAACGGTGTGCGGGGCCTGCCCCTTCATCTGCTTCAGAACTCCGTGCCGCAAGATGTGGACCCTAGCAACCAAGGCTCGTCCCGTGTGCCGCACACCAACTGGACCCACACCATGCATGCACGCATGGCCAAGTAGACACTCACCGGTTAACCTTGACAATGTACACAAGACGCATGCGCACTCATTAGCCATCTAGCACCCAGCCATGCACACCTAGCCAGCTTCACTCAAACCGTGCACCGTTTGCCAGGTTCACCCACACCATCCATCCATTATTGACCCCACCTCGGTTCGTTGGACCTCCGACACGAGTCCCTTCCCTCGGCATTTCAGGCATGTCAAAGCAACACGCAACTACACATATTGCACACCGAGATACGACATCATTCACTAGTGCCAGCCAGAACTGTGCACCTGAGCATCTCTACCCATGGTTGACACTAGCGCATGGTTAGGGTCGAGAAGCCTAGCAGCACATGATGTCGGCCCGATTGGTTGGGGGTGCATGACATGGGTCCAGATGAAACGCATGGCATCGCATGGATCCACATTCCCCTACCCAATACCGGACATCGGGCATATACCAGACGAATCCAAGCGGCTGCTGATGAAGCTTGGAAACCATGTGTTATGTGCATGCTGAATTTCAATATTTAGGAATTATTAACATACGAAAACAATAATTCAAGCGTCTATGTAAATGTGTACAACATAATTTTCAATAAAAAAATGAAACATGACACGTGCACATGCAACTTGCCAACAAGTGCACTTGTAGTACAAAAAGACAAACATGTGCACGTATCCCACCATGCCTTCTACAATTTTTGTTCCATGTTTTTTCGCCACATATCTTTGGAAGGAAAAACAAAAGAATGTGATTTTCCCATAAAAAACCGTGATGGCGAGATGGTTGCAACCAACCAAGATAGATAGTGCGTGGAAGTTGTCCCCCGTGGGGAGATTGGATCGACCACTCCTGGATTATAGGGCGAGGCCACCGTGAACGTGATCGTGAGAGGGTGAAGAAGGATTCGTTTTTTCGAGGGAAAGGAAGTAATTTTGTGGGTTTACAAAAAGGAATGCACCCCTTTTAATTATGTGTTACAACCCATTCTCCCCCTCCTAGGAGACCCCCCTCCTAGGCGACTCCGCCGGCGGCCACTCCGGCCCCGGCGGCCACCTCCTCCACCCCTGTCACTAGCCACTCCGGCGGTGACAGCCACCCACCCCCCATGGAGAGTCTTCTCCATTGGGATTTCTCCCCTGGTCTGGTGATTGAATCTCAGGTACGTGAAAAGTTCCAATCTACGGTGCACTTCTCACCGGCCAACCCCAGACCTGCCAAGGAATTCTTTCTCGTGGTTTCTTTCTCCTAGACATCCTTCCCTCTTACAGAAGAATCTGTGGCCCTTGCCCTGCAATCTTGTATTGGAGGAATCAGTTCGGGATTTAGGGTTTTGAGGTTAAGTGATCGTCGCTTTCGGTTCTCTGTGGCTTCAAATCGTGTTGGTCATTTCATCTATGGTCTTAAGGACCGCATCTGGCCTAATTTTATTTGTCACTTCCATCTCTTCTGTGGTGATCTTTCTGTTGTGAATCATTCAGATATAAGCTGGCATGTAGACGATCATCTTCCTGAGGTAAGGCCGATCGCTATACGATCTAAATGGCTTGGAGAGCAGCAGCTTATGGTTAACTCTCATTCCATGAAGTTGCCGGCGGCGAGTGTGTCTACCTCACCGGCCGGGGCGAGTATCCCGTTTGGCAAGTTCAACTTCCCAATTTTTTCAGATCATGATTCGCATATTCGATTGGGGGATTTTGTTCTCAATCAGAAAGATTTCTTGCATAGTACTCGCAGTTCTTTTCATGGCCCCCACTTCAAGGAATCATATTGGCAGTCTCTCTCGGATGAAAAGTTATTTCATATTATGGATGGTTGGCAAGCTGGATATTCGGACAATGAGGTTAAAGCTATAGTGCAAATCAAAGATGTGCCTACTCAGGACTATATTGATGCCAGGCTGCTGAAATGTTTGAATTGCTCTCGACATGGTCATTTGGTTGGAGATTGCCCAGGTAAATTTTGTCAAAGATGCATCAAACTGATCCATGGGTGCACCTGCCATATGACACGTTCGATGGAGGCTACATGCATGATGGGCCGTAACCCTGCGTGCACTGCATGCTGCAGAAATTACCACCAAGTTAACCAATGTCCTAGCCTTATTCGATGTGATTCGTGTGGCTCTTTGGGTCACAAAGCCCATGGGCAGCAGCACCAGCAACATTGGCCCAAGTTCAAATGGCAGCCCATACCCGCCTCGGGTAGTTTTGGGATTAATGATATGGATGGGAGTTTTCCGATTTGTGCCCAAAAACAAAATCATGGAAATCGAAACGCTTTGGAAAATAATTGGAGTTCAGTTTGGCAAGTGAAATAGAAAATCCCACCATGTGTTGACGTGGCAACTTCTCATTGCATGCCGATACGCCTCCCCCCTACTTCGGCTGTCAACTCCACCGCCCGAGGGACCCAATCCTGTCCAGTCTCCTCTGTTTCCAAAACCACCTCTGCCTCCTCCAAACTCGCTCCTCCATCGCCATCCAAAAACTCTACTGCACCGACGACCAACTCCGGCAACAAGATGGCGAACTTTCTGGTCAGGCCGTTCGCGTTCGCTCCGCTCGGTGCCAACATTGAGAGGGGGCCAGATCATCGGCTATAGAGGAGTGTCATGGTGGTGGATGACCCGCCATTAAACCATGACATGTATGCTATCATCTCGATTCAGCCTCCTCCTCCCGATCATCAGAAGAGATTTTGGTTAGAAGAGATTTGCCGCATCATTAGGGAGGATCTGGAGTATCAGATTTTAGATGAGTTTATTTATCCGTTTGGCATTGGTTGCGTTGCTTTTGAAGATATGCAAAGCAGAGATGAGGCCATTAGAGAAGGTCCTCATGCTATAGATGATGATTCTTATTTCACCCTCACTCCCCATGATGAAGGCATCAATATGCGGACGCCCGCTTTTCAGTATGAAGTTTGGGTCATGATGCTAGCTTTTCCGATGGATTACATGACAGAGCACTACGTGCACAAGGCTGTATCTAACTTTGGAAAGTTAATAGTTTGGCCGAGGCCCAATGAGAACAAAGCCAGGGTCTTAGTTAAGTGCCACATTAAGGATATCGCGCAGGTACCACATAGTCTGGTAGTGTCTAGAGTTCGCATGCTCCCAGGATTGGGCCGATCTTGGTCAGTACCAGTTTATGTTATGAATGGAAGAGATACCGTGCCTGGGTTGGTCAACAATGAGGATGTTCCACCCCTCCTCAATGCCTTCCCCACCCTTATCAACTCCCTTATTATACTCTGATGCAGCAAGCCAGGATAAATGATATGGAGGCCTAGCAGGCGGCCAATGAGCAGATCTGGAATGCTGCTGGACACGTGCAAGAAGAAGTTCAGGCAAATGGTTGGGCTGCTTGGCCGATAGTCCCACCTCCTTACACTGGATTCAATTTCAGGACGTTCTTTGAGTATGATGGCCCCTCCCTCATGGATGGAGTGCACCAAGAGCATAACATTGTGGACAATCTGTCAGATGTTTGGTCTGAATTCTCTCAAGTTGAAGAATTGGCTGACAATTTTATTAATAGGGTCCCTTTGGCACAGTTTGCTTTTGTCAGGGCTGGGGGTGAATCCTGATAACTGCAGACATTGAACTGCTGCAGTGGATTGGAAGCATGCTCAAAAGGATTTACACAAAGTCGCTACTTCCTGCTGTCCACCCTGAAGGAGCTTATTTGCCACTCAATCCTTTTACTTTCTTGCAGCAGCAGCTACATGTGATTGCTAGTGCTCTGATGGACTCGATTTCTCCTGAAGTTGATGTGCTTGGCCGCTTCTTCAGCTCTTCATTTGAGGGTATCATCATTGATAAATGCTGTAGTGACATTGTGGATGTTTCTGTTTCTGTTGAAGCTTCTTATGCTGACGAGCAGAACATGCAGAGATCTTGCTCTGTTGCTGATCACATTAGCTCTTTGCTATCTAATGAGCCTGCACATGTGGACACCGTTCTGTTGCGCCGGAGTGCGCGCTCTAACAAGTATGATGGGTTTAAAGTGCCGCCGATGTCTAACAGGAAACTGGTGCAGTCCAAAGTTAAGCCACGGAAAGTTCCTCAAGTGCAATGCTCTTCTTCTGCTACAGTGCCATGTGTTTCAGATAAGAATGACAAGGTACATAGTGAGATCCCCCCTCCCACACCTATTTCTACCATACAATCTATTGGTACTAATATGTGTGGCTTGCGCCCAAATCAGTTAAGCAAGCAGAAACTGCTCGTGTCCTTGGCGGCGCAGGAGCATGACGATCTCAAGGCTGATGCTTAAGGCGTGGAAGGTGTTGTGCTGGAACATGCGGGGGATCAACTCCGACCAGAAACTTTTGGCGTTGCGCAATGCAATTGATAGTAGTGGTTGTTCTGTTATCTGTCTTCAAGAAATTAAGCGTGACTCTTTTGGTAAGTCTTTTGTAAGAACTTTCTGTCCAAAACGGTTTGATAAATTTGAGGTTGTGCCCTCTCAAGGGGCCTCTGGGGGTCTGATCACTTTATGGGATAGTTCGATCTTTATTGGAGATCTTATCTGCTCTGAATCTTTTGCTTTGGGCATTAAGTTTACTTCATTGCAAACTGCCAAATCGTGGAACTTGTTTAATGTATATGGCCCATGCGATGGTCCTGTTAGGACAACCTTTACCTCCTGGATATTTGATCTTGATATTCCAGACAATGAAGACTGGTTGTTATGTGGAGATTTCAACTATATCAGGGCCCCGGATAATCGCAACAAGCCAGGCGGGAATGTTAATGACATGTTAACTTTCAATGATTTCATCCAGTCACAAGCCCTAGTGGAACTGCCGATTAAAGGGAGGAGGTTTACGTGTAGTAACATGCAGACAGATCCACTCCTAAAGCAACTTGATTGGTTCTTCACCTCGGCCAATTGGACCTCTAGTTACCCAAACACGATAGTTGCACCTCTCCCAAAACTGGTCTCGGATCATGTGCCGTGTGTGATCTCAATTGAGACTTCTGTCCCTAAATCTAAAATCTTTCATTTTGAAAACTTCTAGATATCACACCCTGGGTTCTTTGAAGTTGTGCAGTCCACTTGGGACAAAAGTTTTTTTGCACATAATTCAGCTGCTAGGTTGTGCAAAAAATTTAAACACCTGAGATATGCACTGAAGAAGTGGAGCAAGAACATCTCCAGATTGAATTTGTGTATTGATAACTCCAATTGGGCTCTTCTGTAATTGGACGGGATTGAGGATTTGAGGCCTCTCACAATCCCGAAGAAGAACTTCCGTGTTATCCTTAAGGAACATTTGGTTGTTCTCCTTGGTTATAAACGAGAATATTGGAGGAAGAGGTACACGGTTAGATGGTTCCAGTGTGGGGGGGGGGGGACAACACTAAGTTCTTTCACTCCGCAGCGAGTGAGCGTTTCAGGAGAAACTCGATCGCCTCTTTGAAACTATCTGATGGATCGATTATTTCTGATCATGCAGGGAAAGCGCTTGAGCTTTATCAGACATACAAAAACAGGTTGGGCAGGGCGGAACCACATGACATGAAGTTTGATCTAACTCGGCTTATTAAAAAGGTGGAGGGGCTCAATGAACTGACAAAACCCTTTACACATGAGGAGATCGATAAAGTGGTCCGAGAAATGCCACCAGATCGTGCGCCTGGGCCGGATGGTTTTAATGGGTGTTTTTTAAAATCCTGCTGGCACATCATAAAACATGACTTCTACACCCTTTGTGTTGATTTTTATGAAGGAAAGCTGGATCTGCAGAGCCTAAACTCGGGGTTTATCACCTTGATCCCGAAATCCTACTCGCCTGAGACTGCAAATGACTACAGGCCCATCACCCTCCTGAACTGTTGTTTGAAGTTGATAACCAAACTCCTGGCTAATCGGCTACAGAAGGTAATTCTCAAAATCATCCATAAAAACTAGTATGGTTTTCTTAAAGGGAGATCGATACAGGACTGCCTAGCTTGGGCTTTTGAATACATTCACCAGTGTCAAGCTTCGGGCCGTGCTTGTTGTCTGCTCAAGTTAGACTTTGCCAAAGCTTTTGACACAATACAACATGAACCTATGATCGAGATCATGAGGCATATGGGCTTTGATGAGAGGTGGATTGGATGGATCAGAAGTATTTTCTCCATGGGTACTTCCTCTGTGTTGCTCAGCGGTACCCCGGGGAAGCAATTCTCCTGTCTGTGTGGAGTGAGACAAGGAGATCCACTCTCGCCTCTAATCTTCGTTCTCACTGCAGACCTCTTGCAAGCGGCGATTAACGAGGCCTGCAGAGCTGGGCAACTACAACTGTCGATTCCATCACACGATAACAACTACCCAGTTATTCAGTATGCCGACGACACGATCCTAGTGTTCCCAGCTTGCCCGAATCAAGCCCGAGTCCTCAAAAAAATACTGTTGAACTACGCAATGTCTGTTGGCCTGAAAATCAACTTCCACAAATCAACAATTGTCCCAATCAACCTAGAGCCGGCGGCGATGACTGAATTGGCAGAGATTTTTGGGTGCGTCGTGGGACAAATGCCATTCACGTATCTAGGGTTGCCTATGGGGACAACCTGTCCCACAGTTACGGATCTGTTGCCCATGGTCACCGCAGTGCAGAGAAAAATTCCAGCAGCGGTTTCCTTGCTCGATTATGGCTCCAAGCTGACTCTTCTGAACTCAGTTGTGACCTCGCTTGCGATATACGCAATGTGTTCCATCAAGTTAAACCCCAGGATCATTGAACACCTAGACAAACTCTGAAGATCCTGTCTATGGCTGAGGAAAACTGAGGATGGCACCAAAGGCAACTCCCTCGCAGCGTGGGACATGGTCTGCAGGCCAAAACAAGGGAGGTTTAGGGGTCATAAACCTCAAAATACAGAATCAGGGTTTGTTATTGAAACAACTTCATAAATTCTATAACAAGCAAGATGTTCCATGGGTCCAGCTTGTCTGGAACTCGTATTACAACCATCAAACCCCACATGCAATGGACCCTTGTGGCTCATTCTGGTGGAAAGATCTCATGCAGCTGTCTGATATCTACAGAGGGGTTACCAAGGCGTCTGTTGGGTCAGGTGGCTCGATCCTCTTCTGGAAGGATGAGTGGAAAGATGGTCTACTACAAGACACATTCCCGAGAGCTTTTTCTTTTGCCTGGGATCCAGATATGTCAGTCCAGTCCCTACTTTCCTCGGTGAGGTTAGGTGATGTATTCCACCTCCCCCTCTCGATGGAAGCTCGGCTTGAGATGACCAATTTGCAACTGGCCACGATGGATGTGTCTCTAACTGTCAGGGATGATACATGGAAATGTGTGTGGGGAGGAAGTGATTTCAAAGCCACTAAATTTTATGAACATTGCTTCAGGAATATGCAAGTGGATGAGGCCTTTTGCTGGATCTGGAAGACCAAATGTACCATGCAATGGAAAATGTTCGCGTGGCTGCTGCTAGCCGATTGTTTGAACACCAGAAATATGTTGAGAAGGAGGCACTATAAAATACAGAATGATGATTATACCTTCCTGCTCTGTCAAAACCCACCTGAAGAGGACGTTACTCACCTCTTCTTTAACTGTCCCTTCAGTAAAAGATGTTGGGACAGTATTGGGATTCATTGGCCAGTTGGGGACTGTAGGCTCACATTATTGCACGCTGGTAAAAACTCTTGGAATGGACACATGTTCATGGAGGTGTTCACGGTGGTGGCCTGGGGGATCTGCAAGGAAAGGAATGATAAACACTTCAGAGGGATCCAGCCATCCTTTACATCCTGGAAGAACAGATTCAAGCACGATTTTGCTCTGTTGGTCCATAGGGCCAAGCAGGAGTTTGCTCCTTATATCCTGTCACTAGTAGCTGCTTTGTAATTAGGGGGATATCACCTTCTATAAATCTTCTTCTCCCCCCTCTTTCATGTAGTAGTGACTTGTGTAGTAGGATTGTAGGCTAACTGGACTGGACTGTTTGGACGGTACTAACCCTTTAACACTTTAATATAAAGTCAGTGGGACCCTCCCCCACTGTCATCAGTTCTAAAAAAATGCACCCCTTTTTGAGGGACAAAAAATGCACGTTATAATGTGTAATTAATGAAATTATAATTTAAAAGAAACCTTGCTATTTTCAAGCAATTTAAAAATAACTTACTTGTTTTGGCAAAAAAATTGTTGATAATGCGATAGTCCGTTTTTTGGACACTTACGTGTAGTGGTGCATGTTGTGGAAATCAGGGTGGAAGTCTTGTGCTAAGCTATTTTGCAGCGTGCGGCATATGAGTCTACACGGGGAATGGTTGGCTTGGGGGCCGGCGTAAGTGATGTGGGTCTAGTGTCTAAGTGGTGCACCACGTGGGTCTAGACGGCGGGGGTGCATGGTTTGGATCTAGCTACCTTCAGGTAATGTGTCGAGTTTGCATAATGAATGCGGGCCCGTTCCCCCATTTTCGTCGATGCTCTCTCTCGGGTCAACGGAGAACAATCCAAAAGCGCATGCAAGGTCCCGGCCTTTCTCGAAGCCCGCGCTTGCCATATTCGGGACATTTGACGCATTTCTAGGGCAGTATCCTCGGAAATTCAGGATCTATACCGCGGCCACATGAAATCACAGCAGGGATTGGGGGTGACAGTTCCATGCTAAGCTCTGGTCCATATATGTGCCATGTGCGACCAATGTGCAGGGCAGCCTCAGAGCCATTGTTAAGGGCAAAAAATGTCGGGTCTCGTCTGCCGCCGCTATAATCCGTGCAAATTCATGAGGGATCCAAATTTCTTGGGACCTTTCGCGGTGTGGGTGTGGTCGAACATCGAGAGCGGCACGCATAAGCCTTCACATAGGTTGTGTGTAAACGAGACCAAAACGCATCCTGGAGCTAGCCATCGAGAGGGAACAAGTCCTGCTTGTGGACGAAGACCGGGGCCCGCCCCTTCATCTGCTTCAGAACTCTATGCCGCAAGTTGTGGGCCCTACCCACCAAGGCACATCCCGTGCGCCGAACGCAAACTGGACCCACACCATGCATGCATGCATGGCCACGTAGACAACCACCATTCAACCTTGACAATGTACAGATGACGCATGCGCACTCATTAGCCATCTAGCCCCCCAGCCGTGCAAACCTAGCCACCTAAACTCAAACCATGCATCGTTAGCCAGGTTGACCCACACCATCCATCCAGCATTGACCCCACCGCGGTTCGTTGGACCTTCTACGAGTCCCTTCGGTATGCCAGGCATGCCAAAGAGACACGCGGCTACACATATTGCACACCGAGATCCGGCGTCATTCACTAGTGCTAGCAAACCTGTTCGCATGAGCATCTCTGCGCATGGTGGACACTAGCTCGTTGTTTGGATCGAGAAGGCTAGCGGCGCATGTTTTGGCCCGGTTGGCTCGGGGTGCATGATATGGGTCCAGACAAAACACATGGCATCGCGTGGATCAACATTCCCCTCCTTGGTACCGGACATCGGATATATGGCAGACGAATCAACGTGGTTGCTGACGAAGTTTTGTCACATCCATTTTCCATTCCATTGTTTGTAAAGTTTTACAACATATTTTAGGACAAATATAAAACATGACACGTGCAGATGAAACAAGCCTACAAATTCAGTTGTCCCACTGTATGACTTTGTTCTGTGTAATAGGGAGCAGTTGCATTACACAGTTTTTTGAAGGGAAGTTGCATTACTCCTAAATTATGCCTGTGCACGATCGGGCTATTCATTTTAGTGAGAAGTGAGAAGTTATGTTTTGACGTGGCAAGACGTGGTGGTGTGAACAACGCACGGGAAGGTGTGAACGTGGCAACATCTCCTTTTGACTGCCCAGGACTAAATCGGCGGCTCCGCTTCCCCATAGCACACTTCGCTTCCCCATTAGCATTTATCTCATCGCCGCCGCCCTCTTCCCGTCCTCTTCCCCATCTACAAATTCGAGGGTTTTCTCCTCCCACGCCTCACCACTCGCCTGCCCACCCGCCGTTGCTCCCTTCCTGCCGCTGCTCCCTTCCCGCTGCTGCACCTCCGCCGTCGAGATGCCCAAGCGCACCATGGGAGGGAGGGCCGACACCATGGCGCACGAAGCATCCAAGTGCCATGCGAAGCTGCACATGGAGAAACCCCTCCCCGCCGGCGAGGGGTCCAGCTGACAACAGGGCGGCCATGACGTCGTCGACCATGTCCAGGCTCCGGTGCAGGTGTCACCTACGCCGGAGCAGGTGGCTCCTCCGCCGGAGCAGGTGACTCCTCTGTCACGCCATCTGCCTCCTCTCCCATGCAATCTGCCTCCTCTGCCGCAGCCCGTGGTCAATGTCAACGGCGATGACGACGAAGAAGAGGTCAGTCCTATTTTAGGAAATATCCTAGGTTTCCTTGTTCAGTCCCTTATCTATTTTTGGGCATGGCTAGGGTTTCTGCTTTTCTTCCATCTATGAAATCCGTACTTAGATTCGTTAGATCAGGTAGGTTTCAAGGGCAGGTCCACATGGGTGCATGGGTGTGGGGGGCGGCTCCTCATTGTATAGGTTATCTTGTTTTTAAGATCTACCAACCACTCCGATCCATGGCTCTCGTGCATCCAAAATGTGTTGATGCCAAATTTTAAGATATATCTACCAACCACCCAAAATTATTTGCCCCAAATTTCTTATATATGCTTCTTTTATTTTAAATGTACTAAAAGTGGTGTAGTTTATGCACTAAACTTCATGTCAATTTGTATAAAACTATCCTCTTACGCTTAATCCAGTAGACACATTTTTTGTCGTTCAATTTGCTCAACACCAATTGCTTGATTCCTGGAGTCCAATTACCATAGGCTGTAATATTATTGACTTGTTATCATCCCTACTTGAAATATATTATTTGGTTTCTTATTTTCAGCATAATATTTTCTGGAAGTAAAGGATAACAACACCATGCCTTGTTTACAAAAATGTCATACTAAATAATCTTCATTTTCTGTCATTCATGTCTGTACTGTCAGTATGATGGAAAAATAACATTTTCACATGAACATTTTAGCTATTACTCCTAACTCTTTAATTTCTTGAGTAACAGAAGCAGAGGTAGAAGAATGCCTTCTGGACTCAAAAGCCAACTTGATCTCAGCCGTTTGAAAATATTGTTGCGGTTTTGGTTTGCAATATTAATTTTTTAACACCCAATTTTGAAATCCTGGATCCGAAGATGTGTTGCTAGGTTGCATTAGTTTAGGCATGTATATGACATTTTTTGATCTATATAAAATATTCTGCTATTTATGTGGGACCAGGTAGCTGCTCTGGCTCCTCAGACGGAGCAGGTGACGCCTCCTGTGCCCGAGCCTGTGGTCGTCGGCGATGTCAACAAAGAAGACGTTAGTCATCTATCTCCTTTAATTTTTTGTAAAATCCTAGGTGTGCTCTGGTTAATCCTAGGTGTCAACCTAGATTCGTTAGATCCGTTAGGTATCAGGGCGGATCCACATGGGTGCATGGGTGTGGGGGTCGACTCCTCATTGTATAGGTTATCTTTATTTAAGATCTACCAACCACTCGGATCTCATGGTTCTTGTGCATCCAAAATGTGTTGATGCCAAATTTTGATAGCAGCAGCACCGGTACAGACGTACAATACTGCACCCAAATTTTTTTGGCCGAAATTTCTTATATATGGTACTTGACCAGCATGAAACTATCCTTGCACAGCCATTTATGTGGGCCCGGTAGCTGCTCTGGCTCTTCAGACGAAGAAGGTGTCTCCTCTGCCGCGGGTGATGCCTCCGGTGCCCGAGCCTATGGTCGCCGGCGACGTCAACAAAGATGACGTTAGTCGTCTATCTCCTTTAGTTTTTTGTAAAATCCTAGGTGTGCTCTGGTCAGTCCTTTTCTCTATTTTTGAGGAAGGCCAGGGTTTCTTTTTATCTTTGATCGATGGACTCCATATCAATATTCTTTAGATGTGTTAGGTAACTAGCTATGTTACATGTGTTGAGCCCTGTATAGGCAATATTTTGATGTAGATAAATTATTCTGCTAATAAATCCACCTAGGTTTGGTGATTGTGCTATACAAATACGTAGCTTGATCTTGGAATTAAATTGCCTATGTAGGTGATTGTGAAAATATTTTTTGCAACTTAAGGATAACAACACCATGCCTTGTTTATGAAAATGTCATATTGTATGGTCATGAAGTAAATAATCTTCATTTTCTATCATTCATGTCAGTACTGTCATTACGATGGACTAAGAATCTTTTCACATGAAAATTTTAGATATTACTCCCTCCATTTGAAAAATATTGTTGTGGTTTTAGTTTGCAATATAAATTTTTTAACACCCAAGTATGAAATCCTGGATCCGCAGCTGTGTAGCTAGATTACATTTATTGAGGCATGTATATCTCAGTTTTTGACCTATATAAATTATTCTGCTAATAATCCGGAACATGTAGCTCCTCTGGCTCCTTTGCCGGAGCATGTAGTGGCTCCTCAGCCTCAGCCGGGTGTTCGTCTGCCGCGGTTGTTGCCTCCCCTACCCCCACCTGTGGTCGTCGCCGACGAGAACGAAGAAGAGGTTAGTCATCTATCCCCTTTATTTATTTATTTATTTTGTAATATCCTAGGTTTTCTCTGGTCAGTACAAGGCAAATAAGGTATTAAAATGTTAAGTACATGTTTGGTTGCACTTGATCGATCTTTGGTTTAAATGTTCCATAAGTGGCTGTGGCAATGATTTTAAACATTGATTATCTCTAAGCAATGGCTATTTTAGAAAGAAATTGGATATCATCAATGTTTTACCTGAGTTGTTTTAATTAGTTCTTTTGTAGGGTTTTTATCATTTATGGCACCAGTTGTATCCCACTACTCAGTTTTTCCCTTAGAAGTTACAACCGCTCAAAAATGCCATCGATTTGTGAGATGCTTACTCAAAAATGCCATTAGATGTATAAAAAATGCCATCGTTCCGTTAGATGTTTGCTCAATAATGCCATTAGACATTGTTATTTTCATTTAAAACTTGCTGACCATCCAATATGACAAAAAAAAGCCCAGGCCCACATTTCAGTTCTCTCTATCTCACAATGATAAGTGTGGCCCCACTTGTGAGGAGTAAGTAAGTGAATAATTTTACAGGAAAATAAGAACGATGTTGGGATCAAGTGGGCCCACACTTTATTGTAGTGAGATAGAGGGGGAGCTCGCATGTTGGTCCATAGGTATTGATGCCATTATAGCATGTCAAGATAGATTTGATATCACAATAGGTATTGTTGGTCCATAGGTATTGTTGGTCCATAGGTATTGATGCCATTATAGCATGTCAAGATAGATAGAGGGGGAGCTCGCATGTGCAGTGGCATTTTTGAGCATGTGTCTAAAGAAGCGATGGCTTTTTTAGCAGTAGAAATTCCTAGTGGTGATACTTAGTTGTGGGACACAACTGGTGGCATAAATGATAAAAACCCTTTTTTGTAAGTACAACATTTGGGATCACTTATTGTCAGAATTCATAATAATTAACTACTTTACCTAGAACGTTGAATGGTTCAGGAACATTGATGGGTGGGGTATCGATCAACAGGGGAAACTTCCACGACGATAACATGTGGACTTTCAATATCCATCATCATTAACACACAAAATTCTAACCCTAAATAGATACAGCTCACGAGCTATTTTATCTAGTCATGCATGTAAGTTATAAGTCTTTTTTTGCATTAGTACATCTGTATGCTGCTCTGCCATGTTACATCATCAGTTCATGCATTTTTACGTAACAAGTGAATTTTGTTGCACTAAAGGCTATTTGGTTAGTGACTTTGCCAAAGATTGCCATACCTAAGGTTAGGCAAGTTTGACCAACTTAAGTGAGTGTTTGGTTCCAGCTACACCTTAGGCAAGCCACACTTGGGTCCCACATGGCATACACACAAAAAGTGTGGCAAGGTTCCCTTAGGCTTGCCAACTTGTGGCTCTCATTTTGATGAACTAACCTTAGGCAAGCTTGGGAAAAATGTGTGGCAAAATGTGGCAATGCTAGTGCTCTCTTCGACATGTATGGTTGATCCTTCATTTTTTTACTATATGGTACTATCCCATTTAGTTGCTTATGTACCAACTAATAAGTTATGCATTTATTTTTTCAACATCATTTGAAGATATTTTACTCTGCCATCAATTACATTATGTTTCATAGACTCTATGCCCGCTGAATTCTCATATTAGATATACTTACGCAACATTTGGTACTACATGTAGGTCCTAAGTGACAATGTCGACAGCGACCAAGAAACCCAGAGGATCTACAAGAGGTAGAAGGTGAGGGAGCTGGACAGTGGTGTGCTCGAGAAACGTGTCAGGCCAAGAATCGGAAGGGGGCTACGGATGCCCTTACTGCAACAAGTTGATGAAAGGAGACATGAGAAGTACTATCAACCATGCAGTCGGAACATCCCAAGGCAGCATCAAGAATGGCTACGCTTTCAGGGTGAAGCACGCGATGCATGCCGAGTACTTGATGAGGCTTCTTTGAGGCTTTAGGGAAGTGCACACCCTCGCATCTAGAACTGATGCTCTTTTGGTTTTAACTATGCTAAGTACTACCCTATGCTATACTTTGTTGGTGAACGTTTATGGTCGAACTATGTGCACCAGTACTACTAAGTGGTGCTTGCTTTTGTATATATGGAAGTGTTGAACTAAGGTAGAACTATGTTAATTGGTGTGTGGTTTGGCATCTCTGCTTGTTAAACTTGTGCTCATTAATCATCTATATCCTTTATTATTATTGTAATATCCTAGGTTTTGTCTGGTCTGTCCTTTTCTCTATTTTTGGGGAAGGACAGGGTTTCTTTTTTTCTTTAATCGATGAAATGCCTATCCAGATTGTGTAGATGTGTTACCTAACTTGCTAGGTTACATGTGTTGAGCACTTTAGAGGTCATTTTCTGATCTATATAAAATGTTCTGCTAATAATACATCTATGGTTGGTTATTGCGCTTATACTATTTCGTAGCTGCACTTTGGAATTGAATTTCCTATGCAGATGATTGTGATAATAACATAAAGATTGATTTGCGTTGAGCACAAGTTATGCACTAGGCAAATAAGGTCTTAAAATTTTGAGTAAATGCTTTGCTGGTTTTGTTCTTTGAGCACTGATTTTTGGTTTTAATTTAATGATCTACCTAAGTGATTGTGACAATGATTTTAAGCATTGATTATCTCTAAGCAGCGGCTAATGCATAAACAAGCTAGATTTCATCACTGTTTTACTTGAGCATTGTTAATTAGTTTCTTTGTAAATAAAAAATTTTGGGTCGCTTCTTGTTAGAATTCATAATAACTACTTATCTAGAATGTTGAATAGTTAAGGACCATTGACGGCCGGGGTATCAACAGGGGAATCTGCCACGACGATAACATGGGGACTTTCAATATCCATGATCCTAACCACACAAAATACAGGGTGGCTCTTTTATGACAATGGACTGGATGCAAGAAAGCAACAGAATGGTCTTATTTATGTAGCAATTTGCGGTTAGCTAATGAGATCCATAATATAGACAACGGGCGGTATCTTTAAGATAGAGAACTAGGAAATAGTAGCTGGATATGGTAGGAAATACTATCGATGCATGGCTAGATGTTCTAGGCGGCCAACGGTGCATGGTGTGATGTCTACATGGCCACGGAGACCATCGTGTTGGTTGTGGCGTGGCTACATGATGATCACAAAGTCTCAATCCAAGTAATACTATAGTGGCCTCTGCGTACATTTCTTTCTCGGTTTGAAATTTCTAGATCAATTGATGACAATTTGATCTGATGTTTCACAAGTCTTGAGCACCAGGGTTTATGTACAAAATTTTCAATCCCCAACCCATCCACCCCGGACACGAACTTTGGATTGCATCACGTAGATGTACAAAATCCAGTTCCTAGCGCCTGCCCCAAGCGCCTATGATTGTGATTTTTTTCCAGGATCCTAATTAAGCGCCTAAATAAGCCGGCTGCATTGTAGGTGCCCAACGCCGAAGTATTTTCGCTATAGTAGGTAACTACCAATTACTCCCCGCATCTCTCCCCTAGGGCATGCTCTAAAACCATCGCCGCCACTCACATGCCCGCCTCCCTGCCGCCGGATATGAAATCCACTCGTGGAGGTCGATTGGCCCGTCGTGACAGAGTGGGGCCATGGACTTGGGGGGCCTGTCATGGACGCCGTCATGACAAATCGTGGACTTGCGGAGCTAACCACCGACGTCGTCGTCCATCGCATGGATCAGGATCCCCATGAGAAAGCTTTGGACTACTCGGTGTCCGACCCAGAGAAGCATCGTGTCAACGAGGTGCAGTATTCCATCGTCGATCACAAGCAGCAGCACATGCACGGCATGGACTGGAATTCCGTTATGGTAATTTTAATTTTTTTAACCCTAGATCTGTCTTCAGGTTTAAGGTTAGAGATTAATCATTAAACCATCAATACATTGTTGAATTGGCATAATGGAATCTAGCTCTAAATATAATGTTGATCATCAGTATGTAATGATCATTATTTATTCAATCAATCTTTGAGAAATTAATGGTCCATCCACCCACAATTTAGTGCGTTTTGGTTTTATGCTAAAAGTTAGACATCATAAAGGTTGTGCATGTTTATTGACAATTTTTTTAAAGTACATCATATGATTTATGCTTTCATATGGATTTGATATTGCTTTTTTCTCCTTAAATTTTCAAAGTTAATAAATATTTACTTTAAAAATAATTTATAGGCACTACAGTATGAAACTTAGGGAATATTAGGTACTGTAAACAATGGTGCAGCTTATATCATACATAATTTAAACTTGCAGCCTTATTCTCATGATTATGCAGACATTTCCGAAGGAGAGATGGATGCACACACTCAAAAAACCCTTGAAGAATTGCAGAATGGACAGTGCAACATGCTTAAGCGTATGGCATATTGTTGCGCGTTCTGTGGCAAATATCTGGACCCGGCTTTTGTTAGTATTCTTAAGCACGCCGAAGGAGTTGCCAAAGGATACCAAATGAAGCATGGTGTGAGGGCGAAACACAAGATGCTAGCCCAATATCTCAGGAATTTGTCGGACAAAGAGAAGGTCCGAAGAAGGCATTACGAGAACCAGCATGCCAAAGAATAGATGAATAAACGAAACCATGAAGAAGTTCTGGTTGGCATAATTAGTCATTCGCGGTTTTTTTAAATACCAATGAATATTTTAATTTATCATAGTTTTTGCAAAAATGTTACATTTATTAAATTTAATCATAAAAACGCATACAATTCAATTATTGATTTTTTTCAAATATTTGCAACCTTGCATCTAATAGTTTGCCATTTTATTGGTTAACCATTATTTTCATATATATATATACTGTGGAGTGCTTAAAATTATTCAAGATCAATTGGTACTGAAAGACTCATCCACATGCAATATGAACAACAGTGTAATTTTAGGGTTTCTTTAAAAGAACACATGTGGTCATGCTGATCTTTTCTGTTTGGCCATAATTGGTAAAGTTGCCAAATCTGCATCTGATCCGGCCCAACACTTTGTTCCTTTTGTGGGCCTGCACAAGTGGGAGGTAGAGAGAAAAGCGAGTGAGGCCCCAACCCCAACCCCACCCCCATTCCCAATCCCACCACACTTCATTCTTTGCAGAGACAGAGAGGCGACGCGGAGGACGGCGGCTAGGGTTTGCCAAGCCGTCACCTTGGCCGCCCCCGTCATCGTCAAATCGGCTGGATCCGCGATGCCACCCACTCCCCCTGCTCCAGCCACGATTCTCCACTGCTTCGTCGACAGCAAGGTCCGACAACAGCACCTCTTCTCCCCAATCCTGGTCGCGCCGCCCGAAGCTCCGGTGGTGCCAGCTTCGAACAAGTCTACTCCAGCTCCATCTGGTACCACTTCGCAGGTAAGATTGATCTTCCCTGCCCTTCTAATGTCGATCTGACCTTAATTTTGCGATCTAGCAGCACCGCCCAAGTTAAAATCTGACACTTGCTTGTGTGCATGTTTCGGGTATTCGCAGATTTACTGTCAACTAGTAGGTCATATGCAACAAGTAATTTTACAGCAAGATAATCTGACAATGTACTGCGTAATCATGGTTTTACTTGTTCATATGGGTAGTAATGGGTAAACACTTTCATGCAAGTAAGAGAAAAAGGTGGGTGTTGGCCAGCATACCTTGCTCGTTGACATAGCCTTCACTATGCTATCATCTTGCTTGGCAGATGCTATCAAGTACTTTCCCCCCTGGAAAATGGCCCCCACTGCTAGATATAGAAAAAGTATATTCACAGGAGCATACACATGTTTTGGTTTGTTGGGATAGTTTGAAGACTGTGTATATGTATTTGCTGATGCTTAGTTATTAAAAACTAAAAAGGTGAGCACAGAAGCAGTCCATGAGGAAATCTGTAATGATGGAATGAGGATCAGTTATAGCTTCATGTATTACTCGATGGTAGTATGATGATTAGTGCACATTTTGAAGGATTTGTCAAGTATAGACTGCTCTTGATTGGTGCATGTTTTTGATGATATGTGCACACATGTAATATTTTTGGTTGGTGCATTTTTTTGCTGATTGTTGTTACTTCTTACTTGAATTATGTCAGCCTATCTCCAAGATATGGTATGGGTTTGTTGGGGTCAATGAAAATTTCCTGTGAGCTAGTAGTACACATTGCAACAAATTCCTCACTGTTGGATTTTCTGACATTTTACTTCATAATCATGATTTTACTTGTTGGTATGGGTAGTAATGAGTAAATAAATAGCAAGTATACAAAAGGGTGACTATTGGTCAGCATACCTTGCTCGTTCTCATAGCCTTCACTACGCTGTCATCTTGCTTGAGAGATTCTATCATGTCCTTATTCTCACTGGAAATTGGAAAATTAACCTCCACGGCTACCTCTAAAAATGTTATGTACAGAAGCAAATGCATTATTTGTTTTGTTGTGACAATTTAAAGACTTTATATTTATTACCTGATGGTACCACACAACAGCCCGTCAGGAAATTTGCAGTGATCAAAGGCAGATCAGTTATAGTTTCACGTATTGCTCGATGAGAGCAGTCAATCATGGTTCATTTTTACATGGCTACTAATTGGTTGGTTACCAAGTTTTCTAGTCCAGCTCACAAAATTGTAACCTTGAAATATCCTAATTGGTTATGTCTGCCCAATGATTATGAGTCTAACCACTAGTCTTGACTAGTCGTGCGAATAGTTGTCGACTAGCTTTTTCGTGTAGATGTTTATACATGAACTACGTACTTAGCAAGAAGTATGCGAAAAGATTATTCACATTGTATATGGTGCTAACAAGTCCTAATGGAAGACTGATTTCATATATCAATAACTAACATTTGTTCATTGCAATGCATGCAACAGGTTTGAATGGCAAGGGAAACCATCCTCATCAGCAGTGAAGAGAGTGATCACCGGACCACCTCAGATGATGCTTCAGATGGCACTTCACGTGGGAGTGACGGCTATAGCGGTGATGACAACACCTCTAGCGACTATGACACTGATGATAGTTCTGATGGAGATGGAGATGTGGACCACGATCCTATGTTGGCACTACGGGGTAAAGTTCTATTTGGCTGGTCAGATATTAAATGAACCGTGAAATATCGAAAGTTGATGTTTGAGTGACACTTGATTACCACACATTAGTTTGTTTGGGTTCTAAATGACCTTCCAAATCAACATTGACTGAACTAGAGCTTACATAGAGCAGTGTTCAGTTGTTAGTTTAAATAAATCAAATATTCAATTTGCCCATGTTTCTACGAGATATTGTTGGGTGGATGTGATTGGGTTATCTATGTCCTTCATTTCTTGATCATTGGAGTAGGCATTGATCATTAACCCAGTGCTGATGTTCTAGATCTTACATATGAAATTATTTACTACTCTGTCATCTTAATTTTTTTGATACAGGTCCGAGATACCATGTGAGAAAAGGAACTTTCGAGGATCGCATCTTCTACGGCAACCATATATTGCTAAACAAGGATCGGTGGGACTGTCTCAAATCCATAGTAAAGCAGTGCGAACCTCCCATACCATACTATGTCAGCACCGTCACTCGCTCAGCAGTCATCAGAGGGAAGAGCAAGATGGTAAACACTTGGACTTTTCTTTTTGCAAATCATACTTCACTAGTGAAAATGCCATCATGTAGAGATAGAGAGGAGGACAGGCGTGGTTGTGCAAATCATACTTACTTTTTTTTGTGCAAATCATACTTCATTTTTATGTAACATTATTTATTTCCCTGTGCAATCAGTGTTTCTCAAAAGAGTACAGTCAAGCCTACCTCAAAGATTATCTGCGAAAGCCCATGGTTGTGCGTGTCACCAACGAACATTTTGAAGGTAATAAAAAGGTCTTGTTCAAGATGGCAAGAAGGATGGGCGAGCGATCATGACGAAGAACTGGAGAGAAGTCGTTGAGGGTGAAAGAATGAAAGAAGATCAAATGGCTAACTTCAGGTTCATGGAAAGGAGTGGAGGTGGGCTTAGGGTGAACATGGTTAGTGGCATGAGGATTCGTTGACCCGCCACAATAGTTTGACGCTAGTTTTATAATCTGTATGTACTAGCCAGTAACTGCAAGTTGGTAGTATCAGCTTTAGGGTCCAGTAAGTGCAACTTAGTAGTAATTGGTACTTGGTAGTAACTGGTACTTTGGTGGTATAACTTTTGGGTCCGACTAGATATGAAGATCGTCCAGTAAGTGGAACTTGGCAGTAACTTGGTGGTAGTATGAACCCTATGTGGCATAATGTACTTGCTATGCAAGTCTATATATATAACGCACCCTGGTACCCTCCTTGATATAATTATCTTTATGGGCTGCAATTATATTTTCTTTTTTTGCCACAGTGATGCTAGTATTTTTAGAATCAAATCTAACCGGGTTTTAAATGGATTAGACACTACTTTCATTTTTGAACGAGGTTTTTGTGTTGGCTAGTACGAGTTATTTTGAAAATGTGGTTTGTATGTGTGTCGCACAAAAAAATGAAATGCAAAACAAAAACTTGCGGGTCGAAATGCAATGCAAAAAATGATGTTTCTGTTACTTTCGAGATGGCATGCTATTTTCAAAATGATGTTTTTTTAATTTGAAAAATAATATATACTAAAAAAACATGCTATCTTTTAAAAAGCGTAATTAAAAAAATGATGTTTTCAAAATCAGCACATTGCTTTCAAAACATCATATTTAAAAAAGTATATATTTTTTGAAATCAGTTTAAAAACAGCGTTATATTTTTAAAAACAACGTTATATTTTTAAAAACAGTGTTGTATTTTTAGAATGAGGCTGTTATTTTGAAATCAACATGCTATTTTTAAAAACAACATATTCAAAAGAACATGATTTTTTTTTTCAAATCAGCATGCTATTTTAAAAGTAGCATATTGAAAAGAGCATTATATTTTTAAAATAAGTATGCTATTTTTAAAATTAGCATGATATTTTTGAAAACAACATGCTATTTTAA
>NC_041392.1:277005193-277018496 GCF_002162155.2 Triticum dicoccoides | reverse complement strand
AAAGAGCATTAAATTTTTAAAAGTACCATGCTATTTTTAAAATTAGCATGATATTTTTGAAATTAGCATGTTATTTTAAAAGTAGCATGCTATTTTAAAAATCAGCATGCTATTTTTAAAATCAACATGATATTTTTAAATCAGCATATTCATTATATTTTATTTTCAATTGAACATGTTTTTTTTTCAAATGAGCATGCTATTTTTAAAATATCAGTACTTATTTTCTATTTGAAAATAAACGATTTTCAATGTTATTTGAAAACGAGGTTTCTATTAACGTTCTATTTTCTTATATATATATATATATATATATATAAATTTTCAGTTTCTATTTTATATTTCAAGTATGAAATTTGACTACACTTTGAACAAATTTCAGCAATATATTATGTAAAAAATAAAAAAATTATAGAAAACCAACTGCACTAAAAATGCATTGTTTCATCGATGTTGATAAATCATAACTAGCCTACCATGTCGACCCGTCCATAATAAAATGAGAGTGTACCAATCAAACGAGGAATTCAGAAAAATAGTGGCAGTCCATCAAATAGGTCTAATACATGAGAAACAAGGTGGATCACGGCATGGAAAACTGTCTACTTTAGTTTGTTCTCAATTTTTCGACCCTAGAAATCCTTTTGTTTTCTCTGCTTGATCCTGTGCATCTAAACATCCTGTCTCGACTTCACTTTAACTTTCCTGCGTGAAACAACGTTTTTTAATAGGATAGCAAAGAAGATTTGAGCATGTACAGTACACTATAACAGAAAAAACACTAACTTCACTGATTTTCTCTTCATAGCTATAGAAGCTAACTTGACAGCTCTTATTCGCTCAGCCTGTGGTACATTCCTATCAGGCCTTTTTGTATTCATCACCCCTTTGGCCTGTTATTTACCGCCCTTACTAGAGTCTTTCCTGGAAAAGTTAAGAAACGTCAACACAGTACTAGCAAATACCCGACTTCTAGAGCGGACATGTAAGTACAGACACTAACTTCACTGGTTTTCCTCGCGCACCCTTGTCATCGTTCTTTTTCGTCCTCCCAGCATTGACATTTGGAGCGCCCTTGCGTTTCCTGCAAAAAATGAAATAGATGAATCTGCAGCCAGCATTCGAAAACATGTTTAAGTACGCATAATTGTGCTAATGCCCACTTGTTTGGTTTTGCGTAATCCTCTTCTGCAACCTCCAATGGTCTCTTTCTAGCCCTCCTGAGCCCACCATCTTCTGCATCTGAATCTTCCTCTTCTTCCTCATCTGAATCTCCCTCTTCTTCTGCATCTGAATCTCCCTCTTCTTCTGCATCTGAATCTTCCTCTTCTTATGTACCTGAATCTTCCTCTTCTTCTGTATCTGCCTTTGTCTCTTCTTCTGTATCTGCCTCTGTCTCTTCTTCTGTATCTGACTCTGTCTCTTCTTTTCGCTTCTTCCTCCTTGTGCTATTTAATTTCCCTGATTTTTTCCTGCGTAAATTGAAGAAAACCATGTGAACACTCTCCGGAAGAAGAACATATTAACACTGTAAGCATGTATGGAAATGAACGATGAGATTAACATGTGCACTAACTTTGTTGCTTTTTTGAATCTTCCTCTTCTTCTATATCTGAATCTGTGTCTTCTTCTGTCTCTGAGTCTTTCTCTTTTCGCTTCTTCCTCCTTGTGAACTTTGATTTCCCCGATTTGTTCCTGAGTAAATTGAAGAAAAAGAGAGAACATATTAACATTGTAAGCATGTATGGAAATGAACAATGAGATAAACATGTGCACTAACTTCGTTGCTTTTTTTCCTCTCATCCGCCCGCGCCTGGATTTAATCCTCTTGTTCGATTCTTTGGTAGTTGGTCTCCCTTTTGGAACTATTTTGATTGGATTTTCCACGTCATCAGTGCAGCATTCACGAGCAGCAGAGAAGTATGCCGGTAAAGGAACAAACGATTTATGGCCTTCATCCAAATCATTTTTTTCTCCATCAACCAATATACTCCGGAGGAACTCCATCACCTGTTCTGACTGTGAATCGCTAGTTGCGGCTGTGAATAAAGCGTCACTAGCCATGTTGCGTAGTTGATGTTACTTATTCATGTGATCAGACCATACATGAGTATCCGCAGTCCTCGAAGAAGGGAACGCTGACTTGGCCTGCATTGTCCATCTTTTCTTGACAATTTTTTTTGGAAATGTGCGTACACCAAGATGATCCAGAACGTAGAATATATGTGCGCATGGGTAATCCTGACTTTCCAACTTTTTATATTTACAAGCTGCATCATCCAGTCTTGCTCCTGTAAACAGACAAGTCACGTGATATATAAAATCCACAGGTTAGCATCCACTCCTTGTGCATCCAACTTTTTTGCCTCCAACTCCTCACTGTCCTTACCTTCCAAGTGATTGGGATCCTTAGCATCCAGGTTTTTGGCATGCAAGTCCACACCATCCTTGCCTTCCAAGTCATTGGGATCCTCAGCATCCAAGTTTTTTGCATGCAAGTCCTCAGCATCCTTACCTTCCAAGTCATTGGGATCCTCAGCATCCAAGTTTTTTGCATGCAAGTCCTCAACATCCTTACCTTCCAAGTCATTGGGATCCTCAGCATCCAATTTTTTTGCATGCAAGTCCTCAGCATACTTACCTTACCTTGCAATTCTCTAGCATCCCTGCCATATGAGACTTTATCATATGGGGCTTTGCGCAAAACTCCAAACACGACCAAACCATCACATGCTACCCGGTCCGTGACCTACCAATTTGTCCCTTCGACAATCTGACGCTTTAGCTTTGGAAACATCACAATTGTATAAATATAAGAGGCAACAATCTCCAGAGGGTGTGCATTCAGCTTAGTGAAGGGTATCGTATGTGTTGCTACTGCGTCTAGTGCTGCTTCAGTCTTACGCATTATGGATACACAGTGCTCAACATGCTGCAACAAATCAACAAGCTGCATCTTCTTGTTCAGGTGCACATGAAGCCTTGAGTTGAGAGACTCACTCCTCTGATTACTCATCATGCCTAGGAAATATCTACCCTTTGTGTATGCAGCAGCCCATTTGTGTCACAGCTCATACATCCTATTAACCCATGACGACCTCTTGCCCGTTGGTTTTATTTTGAACAAAACCTTATAAACCTCCCATCTTTTCTCAAACTCATCAACATCCCAACGACGGTAAATGAATTCCCTAAATTGCTCTAGCTTTTCCTCGCGGAGGTGCATCACCATATTCTCCTCGATATGCCACGTGCACAAACGATGATCTGTTCCGGGCCAGACAATAGCTATTGCTTTAGCCATTGCACCGTCCCCATCGGTGATTGCTGAAATTGGTGCCGTCTGGGACATTGCCTCCAAAAATACATGAAGAAGCCACTGGTATGATGCAACTGTCTCGTCTGACACTAGACCGACCCCAAAGAAAACTGTGCTGCGGTGATGGTTTAGACCAACAAATGGAACAAACGGAAGCATGTACTTGTTAGACCGATATGTACTGTCGAACACCACGACACCACCAAAGGCAACATAGTCAATGCGGGATTGTGAGTCAGCTCAGAATATGTTCCTCAAATGGCCTTCGTTGTCTTTTGTGTATTTGAGAAAGAATTTCAGGTCTGCTTTTTTTTTGTGCAATCATATAGGTGAGCAAATATCTAGCGTCACTGCCTTCTATCTTGCGCTTCTTCTAGACTGAAACATGGTTGTATACATCTCGATCTATAAATCCAAGCTTGTCGGGACCTCCGACATTCTTCTCCATTACATTCATAATCTGATGTGTTTGAAGTCCACCGACAGCATACTCGATGACATCGGCCTTTTGTGCGTCAGTCATTCTACGATGAGCCGACAAGTACGGAGTCAGGTCAGCAGGGACAAACAGATGGTTATGCTTGTCCACAAAATTCTTGACGAACCAGAGGCCACTGCTATCTTGTAGCTCAACCTGAAAAAGAGCGGGACACCCACACCGAGAAAGACCCCTCGGTGTTCTTTTTCTTTCAGCTCTGTTAAAGTGCTTAAGGGCCTGCCATCCTTGTTTGCAGCACTTGTATGTCCTTCTATATGCATTTTGTTTCGGACCTGGATCCCCCTGTACTTCAGATCATCCTTTCTAACACCAAATCCTTTTTTTCTCGCATAGCCTACATAGAACATGTAGGCTTCTTCCTCAGTCCTGAACATCTTCTTCACAATCTCTAAGTATTCCATACACTCATTCAGGTCTGAACCAGCCATGCCTTTATTATCAATTCCTTTACCTTGCATGTGTACATCATCCATGTCTATGCCATCCTTGCCTGCATCCTCATTATCCTTATCATCCATGCACATACCATCCATTCCTTTGGGGTCCATGCCTTTGCCTTCGTTGCCTCTATGACCCATGTCCTTGTCATCCTTGCCTGTATCACCCAAGTTTTTGCCATCGTTGCCTTTATCATCCATGTCATTATGCTGCCAGCGAAAACAGATAGTCAATGTTACGGATGGATAGCATACGTTACCAAAATTATGCACTACTCTGCTTAAATAATTGATTTAATTTTTCATATCGGATTCATGTACCTAACTCAGTCCTTCAAAAGATGTAAGTAAATATGCCCTGACTAAATCCAGAACTTTGTAATTGATTGTACTAGCTCTAACTGATGATCTCCTAACTAAATCCAAAGTCCATGAGTCCGTCAAATGCCTTGATAGATTCACCCTGATAGATCAATTATCTCCAAACTCCATTCAAAATTATCTCCTAACTAAATCCAAATTATCTCCTAACAAAATCCAAAAGTATGTCCTAACTAAATCCAAATTATCTCCTAACTAAATCCAAACTAAGTCCAAACTCCATACAAGATAATTATCTCCTAGCTAAATCCAAAATATCTCGAAACTCAATTCAAAAGTATCTCATAACTAAATCCAAAATAACTTTCTTTGAATCCAAATCTGCTGACAACTTTCTCATGCACATAATCCTAACTAAGTCCTTCAATATGTCCTAGCTACATCCGACTTACACTTCCTTTCAATCGTAATCTCATCACAACTTTCTGAAAACATAAACCCTAATCCCCAGATGACATATCCTAAACCCTAACCAAATTCGACCGAAATCTCCTCACAACTTCCTGAAACGATAAACGATAAACCTCACATGACATATCCTAAACCCGAATCAAATCCGACCCCTATTGGTTCTATATGCAGAAGGGACCAGAAAAGATTTGAGATGGCTAGGCACTTACAGCGAAGATCCGGCGTGAAAAAGTTGATGCACGTCGATGAGGATGATGTGGCCTCTCGGGTCGGGGAAGGTGACGTCCGCTCGGGGAAGGAGTGGATTAGCGGCTCGTCGGAAGATCTGGTGCCGCGACCCGAGTGGGGTGACTTGCGATGGAGGGGGAGGGGAGGAGTAGGAGCAGGAGGGGTAGACAGGGCGGGTGCGATCGGCGGCGATCGAGGGCGCCAGAGGCGATCGTGGGGGCCCGAGGTTAGGGCTCGAGAGGAGGAGAGAGGACGAACCGCTCTAACCGAAATTCAAAAGAGTACGCACGATGATGGGACCTCTATAATGAAGTGCTTTATTAATGCAATTAATTTAATCGAAAAATTTAGGACGAGAATACCCCTGAACCAAATTGGGCCGATTAAAGGTAAAAAATATTTAAGTCGAAAATACCCTTGGGCTTAAAAAGGCTCAATTATTCTCATTCGTTAGATCGGCCATATAATACATGTGCTCTGGTGTATTATAATACACCGTAAAATTTCCCTATAATAATGGACACCGCGGCCGCAGATCAGGACCTTTGCGTGCATGCAACTAAAAACATTTGCAACATGCCCACAACGCGGCTGAGCTTAGGCCTGAGCATCACCACTGGATCGACGCACAACCATCAACGCTGAGGACTTGAGAGTCGTCGGCGCCACGTATGCGAGCATCGTTACTTACTTTCATTGTATTTGTATGTATAATACTCCCTTCGTTGGTTTTGGTGGGAATCTTGGCTGGTTTAGTGCGGCCGTGCAGTACTTAATATATTGCCGGTAGGTGCTAATCTCATCTGACGCACCATGCATCGCCTGCTGGCCGGTGCACAACAACAGTCAGCACAGCAGGGGACATGAGCACATGATGCGGCCAGGGCCACATATGATTCAGAGATGTTTGTTTATATATCCTGCCATGATTGCATATAAGTATCATCCCTTTTGAGCGCACCAGCGACATACATACTCATACTCTTTATTCAATTCAAAGTTTATCTGTACCTCTGTATTGCATGTTCTTCTGTATCTACATTCCAATCTCTGCATGCACGATCCACTCAGAAAAGAAATATCTCTACATGCATGCATGCATTAAGGTGGCCAGCATGCATGCATGCATGTGAAGAGCTACAAACTACTTCCTCCATCTCATAATATAAGATCGTTTCCTCTGCTAAAATACAGATACTCATTTTGCTTAAAATTTGTCAATAAAGTACCGTCCTAATACACTTTCTAGTCATTACTGCTCTTTTTGTATTCAGGCCTTCAGCTACTCTGAACCTTTGTTTTTTTGCGTGTGGCAGTTACCCTGAACTTGAAAGTGAGGCGAGGCCAGAGGACACACTATCAAGGATCCATCGCTTGGCCTCAAGTTGTGTATTGTTTCCCACTCCACATATAATTGTATTAAGATGGTATTCGTCACAATTCACAAACCATTATACTAGGAAATCCATCTACCAGTACTATTATGCAAATCTTGCCGGGGGAGGCAGGCCGCCCACATGCATGCGTCGTTGTATTCTTGTGCTCTCAAGTGATTGTGCTTTTGGCGGCTTTCGGCTGCCGGCCGGAGCCCACACAAGGCAGCATGTGCACCTTCACCTACACATACGTGTATGCATTCAAAGAAGAGCAACGTATAGTGTTACGTTGACAGGTGGGGCCAAAAAGAATGCTGTCGGCATCACGTGTAAGGTATGGCCATTTCCATCTTTTATAAACCAGAAGGAGAACTGTTTTCCTTTTCCCTTTTACACTCTGATAGCGAGTGTTTTTCGATGCTCACAATCACCTCCACTGGATTCTTCAGATAGGGAGAATGAAGGAGGATTGATCACATATACGAAAATGACCAACTTGACTATGGCACCATGCTACTCTCTCTGTAAAGAAATATAAGAGCGTTTATATCATTAGTTTAATTATCTATACACTTTTATATTTGTTTATGGATGGAGTAATTGCAAATGCTTATGACTAGAAACTGTTTTGAGCCTTTTATTTTCTAACATAGCGTACTCCAGGCCAGATAAATCAGTTTGAACGACAATTATTGTGGGACAGAGGCAGTATTACACAATACCTTACCGTTATTGTGATCACTTATTATTATTATTATTATTATTATTATTATTATTATTGTGCTAGTGGGAGCTCCCGCATGAAAATGAAAAATAAACATGAAAAGGAAATGGGAACCAATAGAGACCGCCAACTTGCGCAGTTAATTATTCCCTGGAAATTGAAGAAACCAACCGTGCTGTCTTCACTTGGGCGCAAAGAGGCCAAGCAGAGGTGGTGAACCCTGAAAGTGAAGCTCTAGGATAGGAGAACGGGAGCCAACAAACAAGAAGAATAAAAGCTAGGAGGGGTCCGAGATTCCCGCTGGACCTTGGTTCCCTTCCCTTTTCTTGGCTCATTGGAAGGCCCTGCCTGCCATCTGGGTTCCCGGCGACTGGCGCAGGAGAGCGTGGGGTTTTGGGAACTCCAGCATCAACCCCATCATTTCTTTGGTGCACTGGCTTTTGGGGCGAAATTGTAAGGTTTTATATCTTTCCCTTTTTCTGCTGCCTCAGTTTGTTGGTTTGAATTCCATAGTCTTTCTTATTGAATTATCTTTTTTCGTTGGTTTGATGTTGTTTGTTAGGATCGGCTGCCATGCCAAAAGCTGGTACGAATGCTGAGATTTGCCTTCTCCCCTTTGCAGTATCAGGTGCTGTGTTCATGGCCCAAGGGTACTGATTGGTGGGGATCCCAGCGCTTGCAACGGTTTTGTCCAAGGCAGCCTTGCTTCCCGTAAATCAAAGCAGCCAAGTCTTGGATTTTCTGCGATCACAATCTCAGCTCCTTAGAAATTGCAGATTAGGTGGCTTGTTCTCAAGCAGCCGTAATCGCCGGAGTTGGTGAGGCAAGGGGTTAAGAACAGGGGTGTTACAGATTGAGGAATCCCTCCGGTCACGTCTGGTTCATTCTTGGGCTTGGGCATGGAGAGGCAGACCAGCTTCCGCCTGGGCGCGCTGGAGAAGCTCAAGAGCTTCCGGGGGATGGACAACTTCCGGCGGAGCAAGGACAGCCCCGGCAAGCGTGGTGACACGCCGCTCCACCTCGCGGCGAGGGCCGGCAGTGTCTCCAATGTCCAGAGGATCCTTGCCGAATCCGGCCGGGAGATGGCCGGCGAGCTGGCCGCCCGGCCGAACCAGGACGGGGAGACGGCGCTGTACGTGGCCGCTGACAAGGGGCACACCGAGGTGGTGCGCGAGATCCTGAAGGTCTCTGATATGCAGACGGCGGGGATCAAGGCCAGCAACAGCTTCGACGCTTTCCACATCGCGGCCAAGCAGGGCCATCTGGGTAAGCTGTTTTCCTTGTCACCAGTCCAGCATATTGTTCTGATAATTCTTTTCTATCCAAATCCTGTGAAATGATTCCTTCGAAGTCTGTGTAATCAGGATTTGGGCATAGATTTTGGTGCAGTGAGTAGATTGCTCCGGGTCAAAAAAATGTCTATTCTTATCTGATTGAGTTGGTGACATAGTGGTGCTCACATCAAGAACAGTGATTTTGTTCATGATCTTTTCATCTAAGAATAAGTGCTAACATCTGGCCATCTTTTTCTCATTAATGTCTGAAACGAATGCATACCTGAGTTGATTTAGACTCTAGTCTTGACTATTTTATGTAGGTGGCAACTGACAAGTTGAGTTTCTCTGTAGCACCAGCAGTCCTAATTTATGAGGGCTAGGGAAAATCTGGGTTATTCTCAAAGAAGTTATGGTGTGATGTAATAAGAGATAGTCGTAGTTGTGTTGGGCACGTTGGATATAATGCAACCACTAGTTAGATCTTATCTCACTCTGCTTCATTCTCTATTGGAGTTTATATCATTCTGATCTGTTGACTTTCTGATAGCGGAGATCGAATTACAGTCATAAACCATAGCTGTAATTACCTGCTTGATAATATGGTTTAAGGTAAATTTCCAAAATATATGTGGCTTATTCTCTTGTTCCATTTCTTGATTTCACAGATGTATTGAAGGAGCTGTTGCAGGCCTTTCCTGCTCTAGCAATGACTACAAACTCTGTAAACGCCACGGCTTTGGAAACTGCTGCCATTCAGGGTCACATTGATATTGTCAACCTCCTACTGGAAACTGATGCTAGCCTTGCCAAAATTGCGAGAAATAATGGGAAAACAGTTTTGCATTCCGCGGCGAGGATGGGCCATGTGGAAGTTGTAAGATCCTTGTTAAATAAGGATCCAGGGATTGGTTTGAGAACAGACAAGAAGGGACAGACGGCACTGCATATGGCGTCCAAAGGAACGAATGCTGAAATTGTGGTTGAGTTGTTGAAGCCTGATTTCTCAGTTAGCCATCTAGAAGATAACAAGGGGAACAGGCCACTGCATGTTGCGACTCGGAAGGGCAATATCGTTGTAAGTGAACAGATATTGTGAATCATTTTCTACAGTTACATATATTTACCGTTTTCAGTTATGCTGTTTATCAATCATTTGCTATTCTGTCCTGTCACAGTGTTACTGAACCTAGTTTTGCTAAGGCTAATTGGAGCATAAAGTTCAGCAGCTTTTTTTTGCTGTAAACATCTTCTCTGCTTAGGATTGCAATAATGTTTTTCTTTCTTTCAGTAAACAAATAAATAAAATTAAGAACAAGATTATTTGAACCTGTTAGAGGCATAATATTTCACTGAAGCTGAACATAAACATGATGTAGCTAGGGTTCTTGGAAAGAAGGATTGATGTCTCTTAGTAATTGTTCTATTGAGAACTTTCCAGTTCCTATTCTGCAGTGGTTTTTGTATATTGACTGATCCATGTGTGATTCCTTGCAGATATTGCAGACTCTACTATCAGTTGAGGGGATTGATGTCAATGCAGTTAACAAATCTGGAGAGACTGCTCTTGCCATTGCTGAGAAGATGAACAACCAAGAACTTGTCAACATTCTGAGAGACGCCGGCGGCGTCGTAACTGCAAAAGAGCCGGCGCATCCTGCAAACCCGGCAAAGCAGCTGAAGCAAACCGTGAGCGATATCAGGCACGACGTCCAGTCCCAGATCAAGCAGACACGGCAGACCAAGATGCAGGTCCAGAAGATCAAGAGCAGGCTGGAGAAGCTCCACATCGGCGGCCTGAACAACGCCATCAACTCCAACACGGTCGTGGCGGTGCTCATCGCCACCGTGGCCTTCGCCGCCATATTCACCGTGCCCGGCAACTTCGTGGAGGACATGAGCCAGGCGCCCCCCGGCATGTCCCTGGGGCAGGCGTACGTGGCCAGCGACCCGGCCTTCATAATGTTCCTGGTGTTCGACTCGCTGGCGCTCTTCATCTCGCTCGCCGTCGTGGTCGTCCAGACGTCGCTGATCGTGGTGGAGCAGAAGGCCAAGAGGAGGATGGTGTTCGTGATGAACAAGCTCATGTGGCTGGCGTGCCTCTTCATCTCCGCGGCGTTCATAGCGCTGACCTACGTCGTGGTCGGCCGCGGAGACTGGTGGCTGGCATGGTGCACCATGGCCATCGGCGCGGTGATCATGCTCACCACCCTCGGCTCCATGTGCTACTGCATCGTGGCGCACAGGATGGAGGAGAAGAGCATGAGGAAGATCAGGAAGGCCTCCGCGAGCCAGTCCCGATCATGGTCCATGCCGGTCGACTCGGACCCGGAGCTGATCAACACCGAGTACAAGAAGATGTACGCGTTGTAGATCAGGGTCACGATCACGTCGCGGGGATCTGTACATAGTTATTATCATCAGGCGCTGTTTCGCTCGAGTCTCTTCGATCGAGTGATGAATAACTTTCAGTGGGGTTTTGACATTTTGACATGAACCGAAGGTACTTTTGCTGCTGAAACAGTATCACCTCAGCTGTGCTTGTATTGCAGCCTGGATGGAGATAAGGCACCTGGATCCGTCTCGTGCATGCTGTATGGATTCGTGGTAGTCCTTGTAAGTGGCATCTTGTACGCATAATTTTGCACGAGTACCTACAGTTTTTAGAGAAGGGAGCAAAAGATTTATAAGAAATTCTCGTGGGATGCGAACATTCGACAAAGATAACACTACATCCACACCTACCAAAGTCCTAAGACTACTCTATCACAAATCTCTTGAAACCATCCACACCACCTATAGCAATCTCCATCGCGATGCGGCTGATCGATGGGTTTGAAAAGAGGATTCGTGCCTTCTTTTGAAAAGGGACCGACGTTGTCAGCGGTGGCCATTGTCTGGTGGCTTGGGAGCAAGTGTGCAAGCCGTTCGAGTATGGTGGATTGGGCATCCTGAACCTCAAGCTATTAGGCTATGTGTTTTGGGCATGCTGGCTATGTGTTTCGGGCCTCGTCGGCATGGATCTCAGGCAGGGGCGGCGCGGCGTGTCGCCCCGAGGCGGACCCCGCGGGAGGGGCTCGCTTTCCTTGCGGTTCCGGCCGTGGAGGAGAGTCTCCTGCTTCAGGAGGCTGCACGGGGTCCAGGGGCGGCTGCTGCGGCGGC
This sequence comes from Triticum dicoccoides, assembly GCF_002162155.2. Lineage (NCBI taxonomy): Eukaryota > Viridiplantae > Streptophyta > Magnoliopsida > Poales > Poaceae > Triticum > Triticum dicoccoides. The sequence continues at coordinate 277,006,685 of NC_041392.1, read as the reverse complement.
GACGACGGGGCTTGTGGCGCCAGCGACGACGGTGCTTGCAGCGCCGGCATCGGGGGGATCGCCTGGCTCTAGGGTTGGAGATCCAGAGCTGGGGGATCGACCCGGTGGGCTGGGGGCCCAGTTGGGCCTGGGGACCTGCGTGGATGCGCGGTTAGTTCCGGCCTCTGGACCGGCACAAGTGGTGGAGGCTGACCTGGTGGGGCTGCGACAGGGGAGCCCAGTCCCTCTAGGCAGGCAGCCCAACCCGCTCGGCCCCGGTCCAACGGAGAGGGTATATAAATCGATCTGGCTGCCGAAGGGTGCCCTAGATCCATCGCTAGGGTTTCCAGCCACCAGATCGGAGGCGCGACGTCTTTGTTCTTCCGTCCGTGTCCTCATCCCCTCTCACCCCCCGCCGCCCCTCGCGTGGTCCTTCGCCGAGGTGGTGGCCATGGGTTCCAAGGCTGATCGTCGGGCGGACAAGCGCCCCCCCTCCTCTCGACCTTGCGGTGGAGCGCGACCGCAAGCGCGAGCTAAGGGCGCAGGCCAAGGCGCAGGGCGCAGCCCGCGAGGGCGAAGCTGGTGGTTGGGGGCCGCCGCCGGCGTGGTGGCTGAAGGAGCAAGAGCGGAAGAAGCGCAAGAAAGAAGAGTACAAGCGGAAGGGGCTCGAGCTCAAGCAGATCGAGGAGATGCCCCAGTTCCAGGGTGACCGTGTGGGCGATCCCTATGCCGCAAAGAAGAAGAAGTTCAAGTCCGCGGGAAAGGCACGCTCCAAGTCGCCGGTCGCGCAGCTCGAGGGGTCCTCCAAGGGCACGGCCGCCGAGCCCATTCCGGTGGAGGAGGCCGACGACCGTGAGTGCTTCAAATGCGGCATGGCGGGCCACTTCCAAAGCTCCTGCAAGTTCCTGCTGCTCTGCATCCTGTGCTCACAGAAGGGCCACATCTCGGCCTGCTGCCCCTCCCGAGGCAAGCCGCTCCTGCTCCAGACGATGGGGCACGCCATCCAGGGAGGCGGCTTCTTCTGTCTCCAGTTCCCAGAGGAGGCCGAAGACACGCAGCAAGGCTTTGGGATCAATGCGGCCATCCTCTCTGCGGCTCCGGGTGTGCTGTCGAAGGAGCTCCTGGAGGTCGAGCTGCCACACCTGTTCGAGGGAGAATGGGACTGGCAGGTCGCGCAAGTCGATGCCGACAGCTTCTCCGTGGTGTTTCCAGACCCATCCATGTTGCGCATAGCCACGCGCAGTGGAAAGCTATTCCTCTCCATCAACAATATCACTGTGCTGATTCGGGATGCTACGGCCGATGCGCCCAAGGGTGAATCCATGCCTGAGATCTGGGTGAAGCTGTGGGGCATTCCCCCAAAGCACCGCAAGGTGGACCGTCTCATGGCGGGGCTGACGATGCTGGGCCGACCACTTGTGGTGGATGAGCTCTCTCTGATCCGTTCTGGTCCGGTGCGGATGCAGTTCGCGTGCCGCAAACCTGAGTTGATGCGGGGCTCTGTCCAAATCTG
>NC_041392.1:276927858-277004876 GCF_002162155.2 Triticum dicoccoides | reverse complement strand
CCGCCCCTCCCCCTCCCAGCAAGGACAAGGGTCCGGACCGTGATGACCCTGACAAGGACAAGCAACAGGACCGGGGACGCAACAAGGACCAAGACGCGAGCATGAAGGACGACTCCATCGACACGGCAGCCTAGGAGAAGCTTGGGATTCGGGTGCGGGCTCTCCGGTGCCTCGAACCCGCCCAATGGACGCTTCGGCCTCGGCGGTGGCCATGGACATCGAGGTGGCTAACCAATACGGCTCCAATCAGGGGCTGGCCTCCCCACCTTCTGCGGCTCTGCTTGACAAGGGGACGACGGCGTCCTGCGCCACGGGCGTGCCGGCAGGGGAGCGCACACCCTTGGTGCTGTCCCCAAGCTCTACCCTCCCGACCACCACCAAGTCGCCGGCTTCGGGTGGGCTGGGGGGCAGCAAAAGTGGCTCGGTGCGGCAAGCGAAGAAGCTGGCTGGGCGCAAGATCAACACTGAGGGCGTCCGCTCCATGGACCCGCTGGGCGCACCTCCCACTCCTCGGCAGACGGTGATGGCGCTCGCCTCCTCCTCGCGCTCCCTCTCGGCGATGTCCTGGCCCAGGAGGTCTCCAAGGCGGCGCCGATCGTGCAGGCGTGGCGGTCCAAGGTGGTGCCATCGGTCCCGATCCGCTCCAGCTCGCGTTCCAGGGGCTCCAAGGCGGGTCTTCCGGTGATGCAACGGGTGCAGCTCATCCAGGCCCAGAAGAACCTCGATCTCTCAGGTAATACTCCACCGCGCTTTTCTGTCTTGCAAACTTTTTCGGATGACCATCTTAGTGAGGTTTTAGAGGAGAGTGGGGTGGATGCGTCATGTCTAGGTGGCACGCGCGAGCTGCTGCCTCTGTTGCGTGCTACGGAGCAGGCGCAAGCCGCGCTCGCAGCTGCGGCTGTGGCTGCGGCGCGCGCGGACCAGGTGGTAGGCAGGGGATCCTCTCACACTAGCGGTCCGGCCCGACGAGGGGGATTTGGCAACAGGGGTTGCCCCCCCTTCCTCACCTTGCCGGGCCAAGGTGAGGCGTGTGGCCAAAGCGGTGTCTTCGAGAGGCATCCGCCTTCGCAATAGGATTATTTAGATGCGGGCTATTTTTTGGAATATCCGAGGGTTCGGTCACACGGGCCGCCGGACCCAGCTTAAGGAATTTATGCGAAAAGAGGGGATCGACATAGTGGCCCTGCAGGAAACTATCAAGGCTGACTTTAGACATCACGAATTGCTGGCCATTGATCCCCTCGAGAGGTTCTCGTGGAACCATGTCGCGACGTCTGGGCACTCCATGGGTATGTTGCTTGGATTTGACAACGCCGTGTATGAGGTGCTGGCATGGGATGCGGGCGTCTTCTTCATGGCTGGCCATATTCGCCACCGTCAGACTTAGCGGGAGCTGGTGGTGATACAGGTCTACGGCCCGACCGACCACTCGCGCTCGGCTGTTTTCCTGGGCGAGCTTCATCAGAAGGTTCTCGCTGTGAGCTCTGCGCTAATCCCTCTCGTGGTCGGGGGGGGGGGGGTTAACCTGATTCGCTCGGGAGCGGACAAAAACAATGACAACATAAAGTGGCCAAGGGTAGCCATGTTTAATAATGCCATTGCCTCCATGGCTCTTAGGGAGGTGGCCAGGTTGGGGGCGCGCTATACTTGGACCAACAAGCAGTTGGCCCCGATTAGATCTGTGCTAGATAGGGTTTTCTTCTCGCCCGATTGGGAGCTGGTTCATCCTCTGTGCTCGCTAGTGGCTGAGACCAGAATCGGGTCAGACCACATTCCCCTAATTCTATCTTCAGGGGAGGATAGGATTCGTAGAAGCCCTCGTTTCTTTTTCGAAACTGCCTGGTTTGAAAACCCAGAGTTTGACTCCATCTTCAGAGTGAAGTGGTACGCTTGTGTTAGCCAGGTGACTAACCAGCGGGGCCCAATGGACTTTTGGATCGCGGCAGGGAGCCGCCTCCGGGCCAGCCTTAAGGGATGGGGGGCCAACGTGGGCCGTCGGGACAAGGTGCTCCGGGAGGGCATCCTTGGTGAGATTACATGCCTCGACCAACAGGCGGACGCACGGCCTTTCTCTGAACAGGAATGGGCTTGTCGCTACGCCTTGGAGGACCATGTGCAGTCTCTCCTGCGTGCGGAAGAAGAATACTGGAGGCGTCGAGGTGGCCTAAAATGGACACTAAAAGGGGACGCTAACACAAAATACTTCCATTCCTACGCCAATGGGCGTCGGCTTAGGTGTGCGATCCTCCGCTCACAGTCAGATCAGGGCTCTTGCTGACTCAGGAGGATATAGTGCGACACGTTTATGAGTTCTACCTGGAGCTCATGGGGACGAGCGAGGAGCATCGCGCAGGGATCCGCGCTGACTTGTGGGACCCCTCCCAACTCGTAACCGACCGGGAGAATGAGGAGCTGGGGCTCGCATTCTTACCCGAGGAAATTGACGCGGCGCTTGGTGGCATAAAAACTGACACGGCGCCAGGTCCGGATGGGTGGCCCGTAGCCATGTTCAAGCGTTTCTGGCCAATCCTCAAGGGGCCCATGTTTGAGATTTGTAACGGGTTCATGCGAGGGATGGTTGACATCGCTAGGCTCAACTTTGGGATCCTTTCTCTTATCCCTAAGGTAGCAGGCGCTGACAACATCCGCCAGTATAGGCCGATCGCGTTGATCAACGCCCCTTTCAAGATCTGCTCCAAAGCTACCACCACCCGTCTGGTTCCGATAGCTCACCACATCATTAGCCGCACCCAAACGACATTTATCAAAGGCCGCAACATCCTGGAGGGCTCGCTTGCGCTTCAGGAAATCATTCATGAACTTAAACGCACTAGGGAACCGGCTATCCTTCTAAAATTAGACTTCGAAAAAGTGTATGATCACGTCAACTGGAACTTCTTGCGTCAGGTGCTTTTGTCTTGGGGTTTCTCGGCCATGTGGGTCCACCGAGTCATGCAGCTGGTCACGGGTGGCCAGACTGCGATCTCGGTAAACGAGGAAGTGGGTAACTTCTTCCGGAATAAGCGGGGACTGCGTCAGGGTGACCCAATGTCTCCGCTCCTGTTTAACTTCATGGTAGATGCCCTCGCGGCAATGCTACGGAGGGCGACCGCGGCTGGCCACATTAAGGGAGTGGTTAGCCATCTCATCCCAGGGAGGGTTTCGCACTTGTAGTACGCGGACGACACTCTGCTACTGTTCCAGCCGAACACTCATAGTATTGCAACAGTGAAAGCAATTCTACTGAGCTTCGAACTAATGTCCGGCCTTAAAATCAACTTTCACAAGTGCGAAATGCTGTCTATGGGGATGGACAACGAGGAGGGGCGACATATTGCTGATCTCCTTAATTGCAAAGTGGGGAATTTCCCTTTTTCGTACCTAGGTCTGCCTCTGGACCCTCGTAGAGTGACTATCGATGAATGGGCACCCCTCACAGGGAAGGTAGGTAGGAAAGTAAGCCCTTGGCGGGGCAAGTTCATGTCATTCGCGGCACGCCTGGTTCTGACTAACTCTAGTCTTTCCTCGCTGCCAATGTTCGCGATGGGGTTGTTTCTACTGGCAGAGGGGGTCCATGCCAGTTTGGATACGCCTCGCGCCCGTTTCTTTTGGGAAGGGACGGGCCTCAAGCGCAAATATCATATGGTCAAGTGGGCTGCAGTGTGCCGCCCAAGTCTTTGGGTGGACTGGGGATCACCAATACCAGGCTCCAGAACATTGCGTTAATGTGCAAATGGCTCTGGAAGCTGTCGCAAGGCGCGACCGGCTTGTGGGATGATATCCTTAGGGCCAAGTATTTCCCAAACGGGAATTTTTTTGAAGGGGCAGCTGGGGGCTCTCCTTTCTGGCAAGATCTTCGGGCGATCAGACCCGCTTTTGATCTAGGAGCCAAATTTTGCATTGGCAATGGCCGATCCGCCCGCTTCTGGTTAGATTTCTGGGTGGGTCCAGGCCCACCTTGGGATGTGTTTGCCGAGTTGTACACGCTCGCAGTCCATCCTAATCAAAGTGTGGCCGAGGCTCTAGCATCCCTTCAGGCCATTGCGTTTAGCCGCAACTTGACAGCCCAAGAGTCAGCAAGGTGGGATACTTTGCTTGACCCGATTTCCTCAGTGACGCTATCTGACGAGCCAGACCGGGTGTCTTGGCACCTCAGCGCATCTGGGAAATTCACCGTCAAGTCCTTATACCGCAAATTGTGCCAAGGGGAGGTTCAGCGTGAGGTCAATGGACTGTGGCCAGCCCGCGTTCCGCTAAAGATTAAAGTCTTTCTCTGGCAGTTGCTTCGAGACCGGCTTCGCACGTCCATCAATATGGCTAGAAGGAACGGCCCAGCCTCGGGTCCCTGTGCACTATGCGGGGAACCATAGAACGCAAACCACGTTTTCTTTCGATGCCCACTCCCACGGTTTGCTTGGAGCGCAATGTGTGAGGCGGACGGGTCACTTGGGACCCTAGATCCTCCTCTGACCTTCTGGACTTGCTTGATTAGGTTCAGGGTCAGCCCAAACGGGTGCTTTGGGCGTGTAACGGGGCAATGCTTTGGTCCTTATGGCTCACTCGCAATAAATTTACCATCGAAGGCACTTTCCCATCGCACCCGGCTAACATTATATGCAAATGCTCTATTCTCCTGCAGCAGTGGAGTCCGTTGGCGAAGCAGAAGGACTCTGACATCTTCAAGCACGCACAAGAACGACTCTGTCAGGTCTATGTGGCGGCTAGGGAGCCGATCCAGCACACATGAGGACGGGTGTGCTTCTTTTGTCTCGCGAGCCTGCGTGCTCATCTTCAGGCTATGGCCTTGTAATTCGCTCGCTTTCCGGCTTTGAACCCTCCCAGTAACTATCTTTCGTGATTGCCGTGGGCTTTTGGTTATGCCCGTGTAATGACTTATGGTTGTGACTCTGCTTGTCCCGTTGTGGGCTTTATTAATCTAAAGTCGGACGCTTCTAGCGTCTTCATTCTAAAAAAATGCAACGCACATATGATTGCTACTAGTCGGGCCTGTAGCCGGCCGTGGAGCCTGAGGTGTAGGCTATTTTTGACTCGTCCATCAAGGTGACGTTGGGGCATGGTAAAATGGCTCTTTTTGGATGGACTTTTTGACTCCACGGGCGTTCCATTCAGTTCTAGACCCCAGAGCTATTCCTAGCGGTGAACGACGGTGCGCGGCGCACGCGAACGGTTCATGAGGCCTTGGCGGACCGTGCTTGGATTAGGGACATCACAGGGGTGTTGACGGTTAGAGTGCTAATTCAATTTTTGATGCTCACAGACTTGCTTCTCGAGGTGCACCTACTCCTTGAGATTCCGGATCGCATAATCTGGAAGTGGACGCCGACTGAGGTATATTCTGCGAGCTCAGCTTACCAGGTGTTCTTTGCTGGCCTCGAGAGGTTCCCATGCGGTCGGGCCCTTTGGAAGACTTGGGCCCCGGCCAAGTGCAAGCTTCACTTCTGGCTAGCGATGAGGCATCAGATTTGGACGGCAGACAGACGCCTTCGACACGGTCTCCAGTTCCATGTCATGTGCCCATTATGCGAGCAGGAGGCTGAGACTGCAGACCACCTAGCACTGGGTTGTGTGTTTGCCAGGGAGGTGTGGCACTCTACCCTCGCATGGTGCGACCTCGGCCAATTGGTGCCCACCATGGATGCAACTCTCATAGAGTGGTGGCCAGCCAGTCGTGCGATGATCCCGAAGGAGCGGAGGAAGGGTTTTGATTCCCTTGCCCTCCTCATCGTCTGGATGCTATGGAAGGAGCGTAATAGTTGTGTCTGTGGCGTCCTGGGAACGGGGGTCCCCAGACTTGCCTGCCTGCGGCCCGCGGCGTGGCTGAGCCAGCAGGCCGTACGACCCATCTTCATCAACAAGGCATCCAAGACCCTCGTGAGGGTCCAAGCCTCGCGAGGCGGACGAGCGGCCTAGCTAGGCAGGCTCACAAGGAGCGGAGATATCAAGGCAGGGCAAACCTCATGAGGCCCTCGTGACATAAGCCATGACGCGCGACACCAGGTGGGCGCCAGCGCGCACAGTGTCCTTATTTCCTCTTTGGTGCTAAGGAAGCAAGCGTAGGCGCAGAGTACCAAGACATCAAGCAAAGGTTTCCATATCGGTGCAACGAGACTAAGACCAGCAGGACGGCAGGACGGAGGTCACCATGGAGCCCAAGGCGGCGTCACCACCAGAGCCTTTTGCAGGCGAGGACTGCTTTTGTCAGGATAAGCTGTACTAGCTGTCCCCTTTCGAATTGGCCATTGTTGGCTCCCTTCCCGCTCAATATTTGGGAAGAGGACCAGAGCCTATATAAGTAGAGCAAGCCACCATAGTAGAGGCATCTCATCTTAGCTTGATCCAGCCCGATTGAGAGCCTACTCGCAAGAACACCTCAACCTCAGGAGGCTGTTCTTCCCTTGTACTGTTCATCAACAGCCCTAGAGGCAATCCATCACCACCACACTGGAGTAGGGTATTACACCACAACGGTGGCCCGAACCAGTATAAACCTCGTGTCTTTCCGTGTTGCGAGTTCGTCGAGTTCGTCCGCGAGATCTTAGTGAGCTAGGGCGTAGATTGGTGGGAAGGAAAGACTTCACGCGCACCCACTGTTCGAACCTTAAGGGTTTGCCGGAACCCCACATCCGACATTTGGCACGCCAGGTAGGGGTGCGCCGGAGCTCCTCCTCCACCGACCAGCTCATTGACGCTCCTCAGCCACGATGTCCGGCGACTCAAGGGCCGGCTCCGCCCACTGGGCAGCCTGGCTAGCCCAGGCAGCGCTGCCTGCCCATGAAGGTCTCGACCCCCACTCCAGGCGGCACGAGCGCCGCCAAACCCCACCGGGCGCGGGCAGCACGGCCAGGCGTCGTCCACCCTCACCCCACGGCAGGTATGAGCCGCCGCAAGAGCGGCGAGCCATGCCGCAGCAACGGCGCCGCACTCACGGCGGGAGCAAGCAAACATGCGGGCAGCGCACACCATGGCAAGGGAGCTGCTGCGGTGCAGGCTGATGGAAAGCGGTCGGGACACACTGCTAGAGTGTGTTGCCGAGCTGCTGGATGCAGCGGCATCGGGAGCACCACCCTTCTGCTATCGACTTCCTCCCCAGGCCACTGTAGGGCCGCGCGGCGAACCTCACCACATCCGCGCGCCATCAACTACGCCCGGGGGCTTCATCAACATCAGCACGGCCAGCGGCGTAGGGGGCTGCGACTCCCGCATGCCGCCCGCGCCGGCGCGGGCGCAAGCGTCGTCCCCCACGGTCCCAGCCGGATGCCATGTTGTCATCCCCAGGGCGCCACCATGGGCCGAGCAACATGGAGCGTGGGGCGCCACGACGAGGTGTTCGGGGTAACGGCTCCGGAAGCCTACATGCCCCGTATGATGGACCATGTGATGAGGACATCACTCCTTCAGATACACACAAAACTCCACTGGATATACAAGGACCGATCACTAGAGCTCAAGCACGACAATTGAATTTAGAGGTAAGCTCGTTCCTAAGCACTTCTTTATATGTTTCTGAGAATAGATTTCTACCTAATGATTATATTATGATTAGGAACCATGGAGAGCACCAGGAGATACTAGGAGAGGGGCTTGGAGGTGGAGGGGACCAGCAAGGGCGTCCAAGTCAAGGTGGAGGCCCAAACAAAGTTGACTTCGAGTCTGTTTCGGAGTCCAGGAGCAGTCTGCACTAAAACGGTTGTCCAGGTCGCATCCGGGCTCGGTTTTGGACGTTCTATATATGCACGGATAGCTGAGAAGATAACCTTTCCAATGGCGCTGGTCCCACGGTCAAATTCCTCCTGAATCAACGGGAATCATTGAAACAAAAGACGTCCAGAATCTGTCTCGGTGCTGCGCCACCGTTTTTGGCCTTTGGGCCATGTATCTTTTTGAGCCCAATTAGGGGCGTGACCAGAGGGTCCTTGCTTAACCCTAGACCGTATTTACAGCTTCCGATGCTTAGGTTAGGGTTGGGTTTTGCTTAGATTATTCTGTCAAGAATAGTTTCGCTGTTCATTGGTTTGTGAGACCCCAACTTCGTGAGGTTAATCATACATCTGCAATTTGGTTGCATTCTTTCTTGTTCTTGCTTGTGTTCTTCGATTCGCAGACAAGGATTAGCCTTCTTGGCGAGGTCGACCGTGCATTGCCGGTCGATAACCAGAGGAGACGTGGTGCTGCGATTGCGGGGTTCAGAACATGTTGTTCGGAAGCCGGATCGAGTTGTGTCAAGTTTCCACCAAATCGAGAGTTATCAGAACCTATCGGCAGGTTGGGACACCCTTGTTCATATCAAGTGGTATCAGAGCTTCAGGTGCACCGTCAGGTTCGCCCTTCCCTAGTTAATTTTTTTTCGCCTTCATCCTAGAGTCCAGAGAAAAGTCCAAAAAAATAGTTGTTAGGTTCTGCCATCCCAGATTTCTAGACCACGTTTAGCCTTTTGCACAATTCTATTTCAGAGTCCGTAGTGCTGAGTTTGTGTCCTTTGTCATGTTTTGTTGCTGGTCTAGTTAGTGTTTTAGTCCACAATCATGTTCACAATCCGCTGCCACCACCTACGTCCTGTTCACAATTTTGATCTTTTTCCATCCCCTATACGTATTGTGCTCACCACACAACACCATAACTCCAGCCTACAATCTGCTGCCACCATACCACTGTTTTTCTTTCCACTATTTTAATTCAGCCTCCTAAAAAAACAGACACCAGAGTTGCGCCAAGCTGCCTTACCTTTCGCATACAGACTCGAATCAGGTAAAGAGTGAATCGGCCAAAAAAAGAGAAAAAAGGCAAAAAAAGGAAAAAGAAAGTCACATTGTTGGTGCTCAGATTCACCGGGGTTGCCGAATTTCGATTGGCAAAATTTCTGTTAAGAAAATTGTTTGTGCGCGCGATATAGTTTCAGCACGGTCCTTATTTTCTATCAGGTTGAGCTGAAACTTCCTCTCCTGCTTGTAAGAAAAATATCAAACAAAAAGTGCAGGAGCACAATTTTTTTTGCATTGAGTGTTGGTGCTGAGCTACTGTCCCTGCTCTGTTCTTGTCTGTCGTTGTCTTTACCCTCATACTTGTTTCTACCTTTGTCTTCAATATCATACTTGGTTTAGAACACGAGTAGGCCAGCAACCAGGACAAGATTTTTGGACATTTATTCAGCATTACTATCTGTTTTTGAATTGTGTTCCACTCACATATAGTGCCTTCCAAGCTCCACATACAACCTTCTGAACAGGCACAGGTTTTTGACCCTCACAATCGCCGGATTACGCCTTCCAGGTATCCTTTGCTTTGCTAGTAAGAACCTTGTAAGAGCTTGTTAAGACGCTTCCATTTGCTGTGTTGAGAGGCACCACTGCAACTGCATAGTAGTTGATAGGGATAACCTTCACTGTGTGTTCCTGTTTTTTTTTGTTTACAATGGCAGGTACCGGCGAAAACGGTGATAGCACTCCCAAGGATTTCAAGGAATGTGCCAGCCAAGAGCAACTACAAGCTACCGTAGAGAAGGTTCAAGACGGGATGAACGAGGCAATCAAGAAGGCTGTTACTGATGCGCTCATTGAACTCAACCTCGGCAACAACATCGAGCGGTTGGACAAACAGATATCCATGTTAACTGACAGGGTTACCGAGTTGGAAACCCGTTTAACAACCAACAACGACGACGTGTCCGGCAGCAACACCAGTGGACAAATGCCAGAAGACACGGTGTATGATGCTAATGGGAACATAGATCAAGCAGCTACACGACAAGCAAGATTGCGCCAACGTCTTCACCGTAACACTCAAGGTATGGGTTGTACAGTTAATCAACATCGCCATCAAGGTAATAATAATCATGCTCCTGATGATCCTTATGCTAATATTAAGTTAACAGTACCAAATTTTTCGGGTCGTTATGATGCCGAGGGCTACCTTGATTGGGAGATGACGTTAGAACAGAAGTTTAATTCCCACCTTGTTCCTGAGCAACATAGAGTTCGACTAGCTACTAGTGAGTTTAAGGACTTTGCTATTATTTGGTGGAATGGGCTAGCTGGACAAGGTGCTTTACCTGATACATGGGAACGACTTAAGGTAGCTATGCGTGATCGTTTTGTTCCTCCTTCGTATCATAAAGATTTGCATAACAAACTGCAGCGTTTAGAACAAGGAGAAAAATCTGTACAAGATTACTATGCTGAGCTTCAAAAGGGTTTGATGCGTTGTGTTATAGTGGAGGGGCTTGAGGATTCTATTTGTCGTTTTTATTCGGGTTTGAGGCGTGATATTCAGGACATTGTTGATTATAAAGAATTTCATACTGTCAACCAATTGTTCCAGTTTGCTATGCTTGCAGAGAAGGAATTGCAGGGACGTGAGCAGCGGAACAAGAGCAACGTCCACGCCTCCTACACGCCACGCACGACGCCTCCTTCGAGGCTGCCTAAGCCATCCTCTTTTCGGGTGCCCCTAACAGCGGACCAGCAAGCTTCTACCTCAGCCAATCGTGTTACTACGACACCTACACCACCTGCTGCACGTCCTACATATCCAGGTAAAAATTCTTTGCAGGTTCCCGCCAATAGTGCTTCGTCCGTCGCCTCGACGGGACACACTTCCAGCATTCAGTGCCACCGCTGCCAAGGACGTGGCCATATGCAGAAGGATTGCCCAAGTCAGCGGGCATATGTGGCAACCGAAGATGGAGGTTATATCAGCACCTCCGATGTGGAGGATGATGCTAATGATGATGATGCCGCCACCGATGACGATGATGAGGGTCATGTCCTTGGGGGCGCCGATACTTCAGGCTACATGAACATTATTGTTCAGTGTGTGCTCAACACACAAATTCAGCAACCCGAGAAGCTACAACGCCACAATTTGTTTCAGATTTTCTTCATTATCAAGAACCGACGAGCACGTGTTATCATTGATGGAGGAAGCTGCAACAATTTGGTGAGTTCTGATCTGGTCAAGAAGCTCTGTTTGACCACACAACCACACCCACATCCATACCATATTCAGTGGTTAAATGACTCTGGAAAAGCTAAGGTAACACAAACATGTAGAGTTCCTTTTTCCATTGGAGCCTATGCTGATTCTGTTGATTGTGATATCGTACCTATGCAAGCTTGTTCACTTTTGTTGGGTCGGCCTTGGGAACATGATAATGATGCTACACACCATGGAAGAAGTAATAAGTACACTTTTGTGCATAAAGGGCAGAAAATTACTTTGGTACCTTTGACCCCTGCTGAAATTGTAGAAGCTGATAGAGAGAGAGCTGCTAGTTCAAGTGATGCTAAATCTGAAAATCAGCAAGTTGCTAATTCTGTTTTTCCACCTAAAAAGGATAAGCCTGCACCTATTTCTAAGGCCAAGGGAATTAAATTGAAGGGTGGTGTTATGCTTGCTACAAAATGTGACCTTGCTGAAATTTCTGATGATGATATTTGCTATGCTTTCATATGCAAACGAGCTTTGTTTTCGCTTGATGATATTGCTAGTTCGTTGTCTCCTGCTGTCACTAACCTTTTGCAGGAGTTTGAGGACATTTTCCCAGCCGAGATACCCCCGGGGCTGCCACCTATGAGAGGGATAGAGCATCAAATTGATTTGATTCCGCGTGCAACTTTGCCAAATCGTGCTGCCTATCGAACCAACCCCGAGGAGACCAAGGAAATTCAGCGACAAGTCCAAGACCTTTTGGACCGCGGGTATGTACGTGAAAGCCTTAGTCCTTGTGTTGTTCCTATACTTTTGGTTCCTAAGAAAGATGGTACTTGGCGTCTGTGTGCTGATTGTAGAGCCATCAATAATATTACTATTCGGTATCGTCATCCTATTCCTAGGTTAGACGACATGCTTGATGAGCTGTGTGGTTCTATAATTTTCACAAAGATTGACTTGCGTAGTGGCTACCACCAAATTAGAATGAAACTTGGAGATGAATGGAAAACAGCTTTCAAAACTAAATTTGGGTTGTATGAGTGGCTGGTAATGCCTTTTGGCTTGACAAATGCACCTAGCACTTTCATGCGCTTAATGAATGAGGTCTTAAGAGCTTTTATTGGTAGATTTGTGGTGGTTTAGTTTGATGCTATCTTGATTTACAGCAAGTCTTTGGATGAACATATGGACCATTTACGTGCTGTTTTTAATGCTTTAAGGGATGCACGTTTGTTTGGTAACCTTGATAAGTGCATTTTTTGCACGGACCGAGTCTCTTTTCTTGGTTATGTTGTTACTCCACAGGGAATTGAGGTGGATGAAACGAAGATTGACGCCATCCAAAGCTGGCCGCTACCCCAAGCTATCACACAGGTGAGGAGTTTTCTTGGTCTTGCAGGTTTCTACCACCGCTTCGTCAAGGATTTTAGCACCATTGCTACACCACTACATGAGTTGACGAAGAAGGGTGTGGCGTTCCATTGGGGGAAGGCACAAGAGGAGTCCTTTGGCACCTTGAAGGACAAGCTTACGCATGCACCATTGCTGCAACTTCCTAACTTTGGTAAGACTTTTGAATTAGAATGTGATGCTAGTGGAGTCGGCATTGGTGGGGTTTTGATGCAAGATGGTAAACCAGTTGCATACTTTAGCGAAATGCATGGTCCCGTTCTAAATTATTCCACATATGACAAGGAATTGTATGCACTTTTGCGTTCTTTAGAAACATGGAGTCATTATTTGTGGCCTAAAGAATTTGTTATTTATTCTGATCATGAATCGCTTAAGTATCTTCGCTCTCAAAATAATTTGAATCGTAAGCATGCTAAGTGGGTTGAATTTATTGAATCTTTCCCTTATATCATCAAACACAAGAAAGGGAAGGATAATGTGATTGCTGATGCTTTGTCTAGACGATATACTTTGTTGTCTCAACTTGATTGTCGGATTTTTGGACTTGAGTCAATAAAAGAACAATATGCGCTTGATTCTGACTTTAAAAATGTTTTGCTGCAATGTCGAGAGGGGCGTACATGGAATAAATTTGTCCTTAACGAAGGGTTTTTGTTTAGAGCTAACCGTCTATGCATTCCAGTTGGTTCCGTTCGTCTTTTGTTGTTACAGGAGGCGCATGGAGGAGGATTGATGGGTCATTTCGGTGCGAAGAAGACGGAGGACATTCTGGCCACACATTTCTTTTGGCCAAAGATGAGGAGAGATGTTGAGAGGTTCGTGGCTCGCTGCACCACATGTCAAAAAGCTAAATCTCGCTTGAATCCACATGGTTTATACATGCCTCTTCCTGTTCCTTCTATTCCTTGGGCAGATATTTCTATGGATTTTGTGTTAGGATTGCCTAGGACTAAGAGGGGAAGGGATAGTATTTTTGTTGTGGTGGATCGTTTTTCTAAGATGGCACACTTTATACCATGTCATAAAAGTGATGATGCTGTTTATATTGCTGACCTCTTTTTCAAAGAGATTGTTCGTTTGCATGGTATGCCTTCTACTATTGTTTCAGATCGTGATGCAAAATTCTTGAGTCATTTTTGGCGCACCCTATGGAACAAGTTGGGTACAAAATTGTTGTTTTCTACAACTTGTCACCCACAAACTGATGGGCAAACTGAGGTGGTGAATCACTCGTTGGGCACCATGTTGAGGGCTGTTTTAAAGAAAAATTTGAAGATGTGGGAAGAATGTTTGCCTCATGTGGAGTTTGCTTACAACCGGGCAACACATTCTACCACCAAGGTAAGTCCTTTTCAGGTAGTGTATGGTTTCAATCCCCGTGCTCCTATTGATATCTTGCCTTTACCTACAAGTGAGAGGATTCACAATGATGCCAAAGAACGTGCTGATTTTATCTTGAAAATGCATGAGACAACAAAGAACAATATTGAAAAAATGAATGAAAAGTCTAAGTTGATGCCTAGAGCTGATGGTCCTTTCAAAACACTTGCCAAGATAAATGATAATGCATATAAACTTGAGTTGCCTCCTAAGTTTGGGGTTAGTTCCACCTTTAACATTTCAGATTTGAGGCCATATTTGGGAGAAGAGGATGAGTTTGAGTCGAGGACGACTCCAATTCAAGAGGGGGAGGATGATGAGGACATCACTCCTTCGGATACACACAAAACTCCACTGGATATACAAGACCGATCACTAGAGCTCAAGCGCGACAATTGAATTTAGAGGTGAGCTCGTTCCTAAGCACTTCTTTATATGTTCCTGAGAATAGAATGCTACCTAATGATTATATTATGATTAGGAACCATGGAGAGCACCAGGAGATACTAGGAGAGGAGCTTGGAGGTGGAGAGGACCAGCAGGGGCGTCCAAGTCAAGGTGGAGGCCCAAACAAAGTTGACTTCGAGTCTGTTTCGGAATCCAGGAGCAGTCTGCACTAAAACGGTTGTCCAGGTCGCATACGGGCTCGGTTTTGGACGTTCTATATATGCACGGATAGCTGAGAAGATAACCTTTCCAATGGCGCTGGTCCCACGGCCAAATTCCTCCTGAATCAACGGGAATCATCGAAACAAAAGACGTCCAGAATCTGTCTCGGTGCTGCGCCACCGTTTTTGGCCTTTGGGCCATGTATCTTTTTGAGCCCAATTAGGGGCGTGACCAGAGGGTCCTTGCTTAACCCTAGACCATATTTACAGCCGCCGATGCTTAGGTTAGGGTTGGGTTTTGCTTAGATTATTCTGTCAAGAACAGTTTCGCTGTTCATCGGTTTGTGAGACCCCAACTTCGTGAGGTTAATCATACATCTGCAATTTGGTTGCATTCTTTCTTGTTCTTGCTTGTGTTCTTCGATTCGCAGACAAGGATTAGCCTTCTTGGCGAGGTCGACCGTGCATTGTCGGTCGATAACCAGAGGAGACGTGGTGCTGCGATTGCGGGGTTCAGAACGTGTTGTTCGGAAGCCGGATCGAGTTGTGTCAAGTTTTCACCAAATCGAGAGTTATCAGAACCTATCGGCAGGTTGGGACACCCTTGTTCATATCACCAAGGGTACGCACCAGAGGACGACCCTGGCTCGTTCACTGGAGAAGATTGGGGAGAGGGGGCGCTAGGAGTCAATGCCTTTCAAGAACCAACAGAGAAGCACAACGATCGCGCCAACAACAGCAACTACAGGGTACCGCTAATCTCTCAGGAATAGGTTTATGCTAACCATGGGCTGCAAATGAATCAGGTTGCAGCGTCGATCGACGACCCTGGCCCGGCGACACCCGTTCCAACAAGGGAGACACGCTGGGGGCCGCTGGGAGGGAGCCAGGAGCAAGGCCCCTCCCCAAGGCACGCGAAACCAGGGGACACCCGAAGGTAGGCCCTCTGCCGGGGTGGCTTCAACAACCCTTCCCCCGGCAGAGGACCCGTGGTCACCGAGGGAACCGCTGGCGTCCCCTTTCCCTCTTTTGTGTCGTCCTGGTGACCGGTCGGCTCAAAGGAGGTCGAGGGTGGCGCAAAGCGGGGCCCTCGTCTAGCGATATGAAGCAAGGCCGGTACCTGTGAAGAAGGCCCGGTGCCTGTGAAGCTCGCCGCCCGTGACACTCTCACGTAATAATGAGTTGGGGCTGTACACGCCCCGGAGTCTCAGGAGCGCCGACCTTAGGCCCTGGGGCTCCCTCCCACGCCTAGTGGCAGCACTTAGCTCCGCGCTGGTGAGAAGACTTGAAGACCCGAAGACTAGACTAGGTGCCGGACGCGGCCTTTTGCTTTGGATCTCTCTTTCTGTGGCTTTGCTTTCTGGATCTGGACTTAAGTTGAAGCTGAATTTTTATCGATGCGCGCTGGGGTGCCTTTTCTCGTTCGAGCCGTTTCTTGCCTTCTGGATCTCATTTGGTTTGGGACTCATGTCCATCGCCTTTCCCTCATAAATCTCCTCACGAGTCGGACCACGCAAAGTGCACGCTCATCAAGCACGCGCTAGCACTGCGCCTGGTGCTCACCTCTTACGGGGCCCCCTCAAACGGGGTGATAAGCTCCGCAGGATTCTCAGGAACTCGTTACCTCACGACCCAGCCCTAAGCTGGCGCTGACTAAGGTAAACCACGTCGGGGAGCTCACCCCCAGCTTCATGAGCTCATGAGGACATACCCACATCGCATAGGAAAGTAAAAATTGCAATTTGCTTACATGAGGGGCTCCCCCTCTCAAAATGCTCTTACAAAGTCTTCCAAGGGCCGCGCCCGAGTTTTGTGTGCAGGATGAAACAACAGGCGAACATGGGATCAGCCAGAGACATCACTCGCTACATCACCCACGGACGCGTCACTCGCGTCGTTGTCATCTTCGTCAGTATCGCCGCCGCCGTCGGCGACGCCCCCATCACCGTCATTGACCACGTCACCTTCATCTGCGACGACCACCACCGCGTCATCCTTCGAGGTGAAGGCCCTGACCAACGCGTCGACATGGTCCTCTACCCAACGCGCCAGGTCGCCCCGGACGGCCGTGGGTACGGGGGCAATGGCGGCGTCGAAGTTGAAGTTGGGGTCGGCATTCAGAAGATGGCTGAAGACACAGGAGAAGGCGCGCTGAAGCAGGCCACGACCCCTCTCCTCCACAAGCTGTCGGGCTCTGGCAGATTGAGCCTCCAGGCGCGTCACCACCTCAGTGAAGAAGTTCAGGTGGCTGGCGTAGTCATTCGAGTGAGGGGCCGGGGCGTTCTCGTCGCAGATGTAACTCAGGGCGGTGTTGGCCTTGTTCCGAAGGTCTTGAAGCATAGGAGCATGCTCGCGCTCCAGCATTTGGCGTTGGAGCACTTCCTCCCTGTTTTGCCGTGCGACGACCTCGTCATCGTCAACTCATTTCTGGAGGGAAAGCAGCTCGGCACGGGCGGAGGCCAAGTCCGCCTGCGCCGTAACCAGGGCGGCGGTTGTGGCCTACGCATGCCTCTCGGCCCCGTCCAACCTGGGCCTGAGGGCTGCGGCCCTGTCCGCACCCTCCAGACCGGCGAGCTTCAGCTTCAAGTCGTACATGCCCTCCAGATCTGCGCGAACCTTGGCCACCCGGCGATTGATCTCCTCCTCAACTCCAGCTTTGCGGGCCCCGATGGCATCTTATGCTTGAGCGACTTGACGTCCCTCGTCTCCCTCGAGCTCGAGGCTGCGCTCCACGGCTTCCAGGGCCAGCGCCTCCTCGCGCTGCCGGAACTCCTCTTCCTCCGCAGGCGTCCCCCTTAGCGATGCTAGAGCGGCCCCGCGCGCCTCCACCTGCTGCTCAAGGGACGCGCTCCAGGCCTGAAGCCCCCACGCGTGCTCCTCCGCAGCCTCACGGTGGCGATCGGCCTCGTGAGCTTCTTCCAAAGCTCGCAAGCGGGCCTCATTGGCAATCTTGAGGGACGCCTTGGCCTTCGCGTTCTCGAGGTCGCGCTGATAGCGACCAAGGTTGATGGCCACTCACAGCTTGCGCCGCTTCTCCACCAACCGAAGACCTTCAGCCACAAGACGCGAGTCGACACCAGCAAGCTCTTCACCAAGGCGGCTCATCGCGCCCATCGCCTCTAGGAAGAGCTCGTGGCGGACCACAATGCGCCCGCGCTCGAGCTCGAACGCTCGGCCCACTTCGTCCTCCACCTCGGGGGCGGCGGGTGGAGCATCAAGTGGCGCGCCACCTCCCGGTTGGGGGTTGGGGGCTGGCGCCGTGCCTAACGTCAACCCATCCTCGCGAGGAGCCCAAGCTGATCGAGGCTCGCTGCTTGAAGAGGAACCAAAGACCGAGGTCAGCCAGCGACTGCTCATAAGCAGAGGAGGAGTCTTGGGCACGCCCACCAAGCTCCACGCCAGACCGTGGGTGAGGGGCGGCCAAACCACGGGCTCAGCACGTCCCGAAGGCGGGGATGCTCCTCCGACCGACCCTGCTCCAGGGGCGGCAAGCAGGCCAGGAACGCCCAATGCCGACGGAGGAGTTGATGAAGGAGGAGGCCGCCTCTCGGAAGACGCAACAGCTTCAGCAGAAGGAACCCTGGAGGACAGGCGACACGATAAGAAGACCACGCGCAAAAAGCCACGACGACAAGATACTTACGTGTCAATAGCGATGTACTTCCATCGCTTCAATGGCCCAAAGATGTTGCTGCCGCTTGGGGATCCCTTCCTCTTGCGAAGCTCCTCGAAATCCACACAAAGGCGACCTAAGCACTGGACATGACGGCTGATGCGCGGCGGAGCCAAAGAAGACCCAAGAGGGATGACCTCAGGGGAGCCCGGCTGAGGCGAACAGCCCAGCTCCTTCCCACTACGACCTCCCGAGGCTCCTGGAGCCTCAGCCTCGGGAGTCGCATGCCGCATCTCCTCGGCAACCGACGCCTCAGGAGGGGGGTCACAGGCCCCCGAGGACGACGCCCCCGGATCACCACCCGACATGTGCTCCTCAGCACCTGAGCCGCTGATCCCCGTCACAGCTCGCCCCCCCGCACCGTCACCTGGGGCGAGCCCAGCATCGGCGGCGAAGAAGGGGACCACGATGGCGGGGTTCTCGCGGGGCCCCACCAAGCCGACTGGGCGCAGCCCCCACTCATCAAAGGAAGGCATGTTCGCGGCAAATGTGACTTTGTTCTCGCAGCGGTACAACATGCAGCTGTTCCTGGGCATCTCGTCTGGCAGAGGGACACTTGATAGGACCGTGACCACTGTCTGCCGCGTAGCGAGAGGAAGCCCCTCCTCCTGAAACCTCATGTTGTCCTGTCTGCTGAGCAAGTCCCACATCGGGCGAGAATGGCGCTGGAGTGGAGCAACTCGACGCCTGACGAATTCCCTCACCACCATGGGCGCAGTCATGCCAAGGTCCTTCAACCACCTTAGCCTAGCCCAGACGGGGGCAAGGCAGGGGCTCGTGAGCTTTTGATGACCCCAGCCGGAGTTTGGAATGGCAGGCCCCACCGGAGCTTGGAGCAGAGGGTTGAGCACGCTTGCGTCAACAAACACCCATCGTGTACGGAACTCGCTCGTGGATGAAGGGAGCTCGAAGTCGATCCCCGCGCCTGCCGTCGCAGCCACGGCCTGGAAGCTCACACACCCTGAGCTCTACCGGGGACCGGTGAGATGCAATGAGAAGAAGTGGCGGAGGAGTGCCACGGAGGGGGCGATGCCCACCATGGCCTCGCACACGAAGGCGAAGACGGCGAGAAGGGTCATAGCCTGAGGATCAAGATGGAGCATGTGGATCTGATAATGCTCGAGCACCGCGTTGAAGAAGGCGGAGAAGGGAGGAATCAGGCCAGCCGAGAGGGCATCAATGAAGATCGGAACCTCAGTAACTGCCCGAGCCATGCTGGGGTGAGACGCGAGCCAAGCCGGCGTCTCTCCCCACTCGTTGAAACTGGAGGCAAGCATGGGGCGCACCTTGTCCATGGCCTTGTCGTTGAGCACCCGAGGCCGGCCGAGCGCCGGCTCGAAGGATGGAGGTGTAGTTGGCGAGGACAGAGGTTTCTTCCCCTTTTCGGCTTGTTTTGGCGCCATGGCGGTGAAGCGGGCGGTGTTGGGGAACGTTGCAGAAAATTAAAATTTTTCCTACGGTTTCACCAAGATCCATCTATGAGTTCATCTAAGCAACGAGTCAAGGGAGAGAGTTTGCATCTACATACCACTTGTAGATCGCGTGCGGAAGCTTGCAAGGTGATGATGGAGTCGTACTCGACGTGATTCGAATCACCGATGACCAAGTGCTGAACGGACAGCACCTCCGCGTTCAACACACGTACGGGACGGGAGACGTCTCCTCCTTCTTGATCCAGCAAAGGGAAAGGAGAGGTTGAGGAAGACAGCTCCACCGGCAGCACGACGGCGTGGTGGTGGTGGAGAGGCAGTACTCCGACAGGGCTTCCCAAGCACACAACAGAGGAGGAGAGGTGTTGGGGACGGGAGGGCTGCACCTTGGAGGGTGGTACGGCTGCCCTCCCCTCACCCCTCTATTTATAGGGGGAAGGGAGAAGGGGGCCGGCCCCCTAGAACCCATCTAGGGGGGGTGCGGCGGCCAAGGGGAGAGGGGGAGAGGGTGGCTTCCCCCCAAGCCAAGGGGGCGCCCCCTCTAGGGTTCCCCCCTCAACCCTAGGCGCAAGGGCCCAAGGGAGGGGGTGCGGCCAGCCCACCAGGGGCTGGCTCCCTGCCCCACGCAGCCCATGTGGCCCCCCGGGAGGGGTGGCCCCTCCCGGTGGACCCCCGGAACCCTTCCGGTGGCCCCGGTAGAATACCGGTATGACCCCGAAACTTCCCGGTGTCCGTTTGACAACTTCCCATATATAAATCTTTACCTCCAGACCCTTCCGGAGCTCCTCGTGACGTCCAGGATCCCATCCGGGACTCCGAACAACATTCGGTAGTCACATACTAGTCTTCCTAATAACCCTAGCGTCACCGAACCTTAAGTGTGTAGACCCTACGGGTTCGGGAGACATGCAGACATGACCTAGACGCTCTCAGGTCAATAACCAACAGCGGGATCTGGATACCCATGATGGCTCCCACATGCTCCTCGATGTTGTCATCGGATGAACCACGATGTCGAGGATTCGATCAAACCCTGTATGCAATTCCCTTTGTCAATCGGTACGTTACTTGCCCGAGACTCGATCGTCGGTATCCCAATACCTTGTTCAGTCTCGTTACCGGCAAGTCACTTTACTCGTACCATAATGCATGATCCCGTGTCCAACACCTTGGTCACATTGAGCTCATTATGATGATGCATTACCGAGTGGGCCCAGAGATACCTCTCTGTCATACGGAGTGACAAATCCCAGTCTCGATCCGTGTCAACCCAACAGATACTTTCGGAGATACCTGTAATGCACCTTTATAGTCACCCAGTTACGTTGTGACGTTTGATACACCCAAGGCACTCTTACGATATCCGGGAGTTACACGATCTCATGGTCGAAGGAAGAGATACTTGACATTGGCAAAGCTCTAGCAAAACGAACTACACGATCTTTTATGCTATGCTTAGAATTGGGTCTTGTCCATCACATCATTCTCCTAATGATGTGATCCCGTTATCAACGACATCCAATGTCCATAGTCAGGAAACCATGACTATCTGTTGATCACAACGAGCTAGTCAACTAGAGGCTCACCAGGGACATATTGTGGTCTAAGTATTCACACGTGTATTACGATTTCCGGATAATACAGTTATAGCATGAATAAAAGACATTTATCATGAACATTGAAATATAATAATACTTTTATTATTGCCTCTAGGGCATATTTCCAACAGTCTCCCACTTGCACTAGAGTCACCAATCTAGTTACATTGTGATAAATCGAACACCCATAGAGTTCTGGTGTTGATCATGTTTTGCACGCGAGAGAGGTTTAGTCGGCGGATCTGCGACATTCAGATCCGTGTGCACTTTGCAAATCTCTATGTCTCCATCTTGAACATTTTCACGGATGGAGTTGAAACGACGCTTGATGTGCCTGGTCTTCTTGTGAAACCTGGGCTCCTTGGCGAGGGCAATAGCTCCAGTGTTGTCACAGAAGAGTTTGATCGGCCCCGACGCATTGGGTATGACTCCTAGGTCGGTGATGAACTCCTTCACCCAAATCGCTTCATGCGCTGCCTCCGAGGCTGCCATGTACTCCGCTTCACACGTAGATCCCGCCACGACGCTCTGCTTGCAGCTGCACCAGCTTACTGCTCCACCATTCAACATATACACGTATCCGGTTTGTGACTTAGAGTCATCCAGATCTGAGTCGAAGCTAGCGTCGACGTAACCCTTTACGACGAGCTCTTCGTCTCCTCCATAAACGAGAAACATGTCCTTCGTCCTTTTCAGGTACTTCAGGATATTCTTGACCGCTGTCCAGTGTTCCTTGCCGGGATTACTTTGGTATCTTGCTACCAAACTTACGGCAAGGTTTACATCAGGTCTGGTACACAGCATGGCATACATAATAGATCCTATGGCTGAAGCATAGGGGATGACACTCATCTCTTCTTTATCTTTTGCCGTGGTCGGTGACTGAGCCGAGCTCAGTCTCACACCTTGTAACATAGGCAAGAACCCCTTCTTGGACTGATCCATTTTGAACCTCTTCAAAATCTTATCAAGGTATGTGCTTTGTGAAAGACCTATGAGGCGTCTCGATCTATCTCTATAGATCTTGATGCCTAATATATAAGCAGCTTCTCCAAGGTCCTTCATTGAAAAACACTTATTCAAGTAGGCCTTAATGCTGTCCAGAAATTCTATATTATTTCCCATCAAGAGTATGTCATCTACATATAATATGAGAAATGCTACAGAGCTCCCACTCACTTTCTTGTAAACGCAGGCTTCTCCATAAGTCTGCATAAACCCAAACGCTTTGATCATCTCATCAAAGCGAATGTTCCAACTCCGAGATGCTTGCACCAGTCCATAAATGGATCGCTGGAGCTTGCATACTTTATTAGCGTTCCGAGGATCGACAAAACCTTCCAGCTGCATCATATACAGTTCTTCCTTAAGATGCCCGTTAAAGAATGCTATTTTGACGTCGATCTGCCATATCTCATAATCATAGTATGCGGCAATTGCTAACATGATTCGGACGGACTTCAGCTTCGCTACGGGAGAGAAAGTCTCGTCGTAGTCAATCCCTTGAACTTGTCGATAACCCTTAGCGACAAGTCGAGCCTTATAAATGGTAACATTACCATCCGCGTCCGTCTTCTTCTTAAAAATCCATTTGTTTTCTATCGCTCGCCGATCATCGGGCAAGTCTGTCAAAGTCCATACTTTGTTTTCATACATGGATTCTATCTCGGATTTCATGGCTTCAAGCCATTTGTTGGAATCCGGGCCCGCCATCGCTTCTTCATAGTTTGAAGGTTCATTGTTGTCTAACAACATGATTTGCAGGACAGGGTTGCCGTACCACTCTGGTGCGGAACGTGTCCTTGTGGACCTACGAAGTTTAGTAGTAACTTGATCCGAAGTACCTTGATCATCATCATTGTTTTCCTCTTCAGTTGGTGTGGGCATCACAGGAACGGTTTCCTGCGCTGCGCCACTTTCCCGCTCAAGAGGTAGTACTTCATTGAGTTCTACTTTCCTCCCACTTACTTCTTTCGAGAGAAACTCTTTTTCCAGAAAGCATCCGTTCTTGGCAACAAAGATCTTGCCTTCGGATCTTAAGTAGAAGGTATACCCGACAGTTTCCTTAGGGTATCCTATGAATACGCATTTTTCCGACTTGGGTTCGAGCTTTTCAGGTTGAAGTTTCTTGACATAAGCATCGCATCCCCAAACTTTTAGAAACGACAGCTTAGGTTTCTTTCCAAACCATAATTCATACGGTGTCGTCTCAACGGATTTAGACGGTGCCCTATTTAAAGTGAATGTAGCTGTCTCTAGAGCGTATCCCCAAAATGATAGCGGTAAATCGGTAAGAGACATCATAGACCGCACCATATCCAATAGAGTGCGATTACGACGTTCGGACACACTGTTTCGCTGAGGTGTTCCAGGCGGTGTGAGTTGTGAAACGATTCCACATTTCCTTAAGTGTGTACCAAATTCGTGACTTAAGTATTCTCCTCCACGATCTGATCGTAAGAATTTTATCTTTCGGTCACGTTGATTCTCTACCTCATTCTGAAATTCCTTGAACTTTTCAAAGGTCTCAGACTTGTGTTTCATTAAGTAGACATACCCATATCTACTCAAGTCATCAGTGAGAGTGAGAACATAACGATATCCTCCGCGAGCCTCAACGCTCATTGGACCGCACACATCGGTATGTATGATTTCCAACAAGTTGGTTGCTCGCTCCATTGTTCCGGAGAACGGAGTCTTGGTCATTTTGCCCAAGAGGCATGGTTCGCACGTGTCAAACGATTCATAATCAAGAGACTCTAAAAGTCCATCGGCATGGAGCTTCTTCATGCGCTTGACACCAATGTAACCAAGGCGGCAGTGCCACAAGTATGTGGGACTATCGTTATCAACTTTAAATCTTTTGGCATCTACACTATGAACATGTGTAATATTACGCTCGAGATTCATGAAGAATAAACCATTGACCATCGGAGCATGACCATAAAACATATCTCTCATATAAATCGAACAACCATTATTCTCAGACTTAAATGAGTAGCCATCTCGTATTAAACGAGATCCAGATACAATGTTCATGCTCAAACTTGGCACTAAATAACAATTATTAAGGTTCAAAACTAATCCCGTAGGTAAATGTAGAGGCAGCGTGCCGACGACGATCACATCGACTCTGGAACCATTCCCGACGCGCATCGTCACCTCGTCCTTCGCCAGTCTCCGTTTATTCCGCAGCTCCTGCTGTGAGTTACAAATATGAGCAACGGCACCGGTATCAAATACCCAGGAGTTACTACGAGTACTGGTAAGGTACACATCAATTACATGTATATCAAATATACCTTTGGTTTTGCCGGCCTTCTTATCTGCTAAGTATTTGGGGCAGTTCCGCTTCCACTGACCCTTCCCCTTGCAATAAAAGCACTTAGTCTCAGGCTTAGGTCCATTCTTTGACTTCTTCCCGGTAACTGGCTTACCAGGCGCGGCAACCTCCTTGCCGTCCTTCTTGAAGTTCTTCTTACCCTTGCCCTTCTTGAACTTAGTGGTCTTATTGACCATCAACACTTGATGTTCTTTCTTGATTTCAGCCTCTGCTGACTTCAGCATCGAGAACACTTCAGGAATGGTCTTTTCCATCCCCTGCATGTTGTAGTTCATCACAAAGCTCTTGTAGCTTGGTGGGAGCGACTGGAGGATTCTGTCAATGACCGCCTCATCTGGGAGGTTAATGTTCAGCTGGGTCATACGGTTGTGCAACCCAGACATCTTCAGGATGTGCTCACTGACAGAACTGTTTTCCTCCATCTTACAACTGTAGAACTTGTCGGAGACATCATATCTCTCGACCCGGGCATGAGCTTGAAAAACTAGTTTCAGCTCTTCGAACATCTCATATGCTCCGTGGTGCTCAAAACGCTTTTGGAGCCTCGGTTCTAAGCTGTAAAGCATGCCGCACTGAACGAGGGAGTAATCATCAGCACGAGACTGCCAAGCATTCATAATGTCTTGGTTCTCTGGGACGGGAGCGTCACCTAGCGGTCCTTCTAGGACATATTGTTTCCTGGCAGCTATGAGGATGATCCTCAGGTTCCGGACCCAGTCCGTATAGTTGCTGCCATCATCTTTCAGCTTGGTTTTCTCTAGGAACGTGTTGAAGTTCATGTTGACATTAGCGTTGGCCATTGATCTACAAGACATATTTGCAAAGGTTTTAGACTAAGTTCATGATAATAAAGTTCTAATCAAATTATGAACTCCCACTTAGATTAGACATCCCTTTAGTCATCTAAGTGTTACACGATCCGAGTCGACTAGGCCGTGTCCGATCATCACGTGAGACGGACTAGTCATCGTCGGTGAACATTCTCATGTTGATCGTATCTTCCATACGATTCGTGTTCGACCTTTCGGTCTCAGTGTTCCGAGGCCATGTCTGCACATGCTAGGCTCGTCAAGTTAACCCTAAGTGTTTTCGCTGTGTAAAACTGTCTTACACCCGTTGTATGTGAATGTAAGAATCCATCACACCCGATCATCACGTGGTGCTTAGAAGCGACGAACTGTAGCAACGGTGCACATTTAGGGGAGAACACTTCTTGAAATTTTATAAGGGATCATCTTATTTACTACCGTCGTCCTAAGTAAACAAGATGCATAAACATAATAAACATCACATGCAATTATATAGTTGTGACATGATATGGCCAATATCATATAGCTCCATTGATCTTCATCTTCGGGGCTCCATGATCATCTTGTCACCGGCTTGACACCATGATCTCCATCATCATGATCTCCATCATCATGATCTCCATCATCGTGTATTCATGAAGTTGTCACGCCAACGACTACTTCTACTTCTATGACTAACGTTTAGCAATAAAGTAAAGTAGTTTACATGGCGTTATTCAATGACATGCAGGTCATACAAAAAATAAAGACAACTCCTATGGCTCCTGCTGGTTGTCATACTCATCGACATGCAAGTCGTAAATCCTATTACAAAGAACATGATCTCTTACATCACAATTCATCATTCATCACAACTTCTGGCCATATCACATCACATGATCAATCGCTGCAAAAACAAGTTAGACGTCCTCTAATTGTTGTTGCATCTTTTACGTGGTTGCAATTGGGTTCTAGCAAGAACGTTTTCTTACCTACGAATCACCACAACGTGATTTTGTCAACTTCTATTTACCCTTCATAAGGGCCCTGTTCATCGATTCCGCTCCAACTAAAGTGGGAGAGACAGACACCCGCCAGCCACCTTATGCAACTAGTGCATGTCAGTCGGTGGAACCGGTCTCACGTAAGCGTACGTGTAAGGTTGGTCCGGGCCGCTTCATCCCACAATACCGTTGAGCAAGAAAAGACTAGTAGAGGCAAGTAAGATGACAAAATCCACGCCCACAACAAAATTGTGTTCTACTCGTGCAAAGAGAACTACGCATAGACCTAGCTCTGATACCACTGTTGGGGAACGTTGCAGAAAATTAAAATTTTTCCTACGGTTTCACCAAGATCCATCAATGTGTTCATCTAAGCAACGAGTCAAGGGAGAGAGTTTGCATCTACATACCACTTGTAGATCGCGTGCGGAAGCTTGCAAGGTGATGATGGAGTCGTACTCGACGTGATTCGAATCACCGATGACCAAGTGCTGAACGGACAGCACCTCCGCGTTCAACACACGTACGGGACGGGAGACGTCTCCTCCTTCTTGATCCAGCAAAGGGAAAGGAGAGGTTGAGGAAGACAGCTCCACCGGCAGCACGACGGCGTGGTGGTGGTGGAGAGGCAGTACTCCGACAGGGCTTCGCCAAGCACACAACGGAGGAGGAGAGGTGTTGGGGACGGGAGGGCTGCACCTTGGAGGGTGGTACGGCTGCCCTCCCCTCACCCCTCTATTTATAGGGGGAAGGGAGAAGGGGGCCGGCCCCCTAGAACCCATCTAGGGGGGGGCTGCGGCGGCCAAGGGGAGAGGGGGAGAGGGTGGCTTCCCCCCAAGCCAAGGGGGCGCCCCCTCTAGGGTTCCCCCCTCAACCCTAGGCGCAAGGGCCCAAGGGAGGGGGTGCGGCCAGCCCACCAGGGGCTGGCTCCCTGCCCCACGCAGCCCATGTGGCCCCCCGGGAGGGGTGGCCCCTCCCGGTGGACCCCCGGAACCCTTCCGGTGGCCCCGGTACAATACTGGTATGACCCCGAAACTTCCCGGTGTCCGTTTGACAACTTCCCATATATAAATCTTTACCTCCGGACCCTTCCGGAGCTCCTCGTGACGTCCAGGATCCCATCCGGGACTCCGAACAACATTCGGTAGTCACATACTAGTCTTCCTAATAACCCTAGCGTCACCGAACCTTAAGTGTGTAGACCCTACGGGTTCGGGAGACATGCAGACATGACCTAGACGCTCTCAGGTCAATAACCAACAGCGGGATCTGGATACCCATGATGGCTCCCACATGCTCCTCGATGTTGTCATCGGATGAACCACGATGTCGAGGATTCGATCAAACCCTGTATGCAATTCCCTTTGTCAATCGGTACGTTACTTGCCCGAGACTCGATCGTCGGTATCGCAATACCTTGTTCAGTCTCGTTACCGGCAAGTCACTTTACTCGTACCGTAATGCATGATCCCGTGTCCAACACCTTGGTCACATTGAGCTCATTATGATGATGCATTACCGAGTGGGCCCAGAGATACCTCTCCGTCATACGGAGTGACAAATCCCAGTCTCGATCCGTGTCAACCCAACAGATACTTTCGGAGATACCTGTAATGCACCTTTATAGTCACCCAGTTACGTTGTGACGTTTGATACACCCAAGGCACTCTTACGGTATCCGGGAGTTACACGATCTCATGGTCGAAGGAAGAGATACTTGACATTGGCAAAGCTCTAGCAAAATGAACTACACGATCTTTTATGCTATGCTTAGGATTGGGTCTTGTCCATCACATCATTCTCCTAATGATGTGATCCCGTTATCAACGACATCCAATGTCCATAGTCAGGAAACCATGACTATCTGTTGATCACAACGAGCTAGTCAACTAGAGGCTCACCAGGGACATATTGTGGTCTAAGTATTCACACGTGTATTACGATTTCCGGATAATACAGTTATAGCATGAATAAAAGACATTTATCATGAACATTGAAATATAATAATACTTTTATTATTGCCTCTAGGGCATATTTCCAACAGGCGGAGCACCGGTCGAATTGAGAAGGCGGAGCAGGGCGTCAAGGCAGCAGGGAGATTGGAAGAGCCGGGCGTGGCGAAGGAAGAATAACTATGTAAGAGGCGGGGCCGCATAGCCAGGCGGATTCAAGGGCAGCATGGGGAAGCGGAGATGCCCACGTCCAATCAACCACCATGCATCAATCAAGGCCGCATGCTTTTGGGGCCTGCGACGCTCCGTACTTGGCCCTTGGCTTCGCCGCGAAGCCAAGCCCGAGCGCACCTTGGGCCCGGGGGCTACTGTCGGCGTCCTGGGAACGGGGGTCCCCAGGCTTGCCTGCCTGCGGCCCGCGGCGTGGCTGAGCCAGCAGGCCGTACGACCCATCTTCATCAACAAGGCATCCAAGACCCTCGCGAGGGTCCAAGCCTCGCGAGGCGGACGACGCAAGGCCTTCTCTGGAGCGGCCTAGCTAGGCAGGCTCACGAGGAGCAGAGATATCAAGGCAGGGCAAACCTCACAAGGCCCTCGTGACGTAAGCCATGACGCACGACACCAGGCGGGCGCCAGCGCGCACAGTGTCCTTGTTTCCTCTTTGGTTCTAAGGAAGCAAGCGCAGGCGCGGAGTACCAAGACATCAAGCAAAGGTTTCCATATCAGTGCAACGAGACCAAGACCAGCAGGACGACAGGACGGAGGTTACCATGGAGCCCAAGGCGGCGTCACCACCAGAGCCTTTTGTAGGCGAAAACTACTTTTGTCAGGATAAGTTGTACTAGTTGTCCCCTTTCGAATTGGCCGTTGTTGGCTCCCTTCCCGCTCAATATTTGGGAAGAGGACCATGGCCTATATAAGTAGAGCAAGCCACCATAGTAGAGGCATCTCATCTTAGCTTGATCCAGCCCGATCGAGAGCCTACTCGCAAGAACACCTCAACCTCAGGAGGCTGTTATTCCCTTGTACTGTTCATCAACAGCCCCAGAGGCAATCCACCACCACCACACTGGAGTAGGGTATTACACCACAACGGTGGCCCGAACCAGTATAAACCTCGTGTCTTTTCGTGTTGCGAGTTCGTCGAGTTCGTCTGTGAGATCTTAGTAAGCTAGGGCGTAGATTGGTGGGAAGGAAAGACTTCGCGCGCACCCTAGTGTTCGAACCTTAAGGGTTTGCCGGAACCCCACATCCGACAGTGTCTTCCAGCGGTCGTTGCTAGAGAGCTTTGTCGTCGCATCAGTGATGAGGTCGAGCTATGGAAACTTTCTGGTGCGAGGGGGTTGTCGGACTTTTGGAGGTAGGACCTTCTAGCATGTAGGGCGTTGTTAGGTGCCCCATGGTGTTAATGGCTGCCCACCATATGCTACCGTGGGGATGATTGTAACCGCGGCAAGCCGTCGGACTCTTTGTACTTCTATTTATCTTCTTCTAATACATCGACGCGCAAAGCTTTTGTGCGTTCGCAAAAAAAAACCTATAGCAATCTTTCATTCCCTCAATTCCATTAAGATGGCACTGCACAGTTGACTCCGCTGTTTTTGTTGCTGAATTCTATTGAAGACCCTGGCACTCCTCTGCTTCCAGAGAGACTAGGCAACTGCGATCACCATCGTATCGAAGCCTCGTTTCTCTTTTGCCCTGAAGACCTTTCTTTGCGCCAACCACTAATCCAGGAAACGATCATTTGTACTCTGGCATTGCACATTCAGCCGCATAGAGTTTAAGCATAAGTGCCAAACTTCTCGAGCATACACATACTGAAGAAAAATTTGGTTGGCATTGTCCTCCTCTTGAAGGCATGTGTATGGTGAGTCTTGAAGGCCATGCCGGGCTCGTCGGTCATAAGTCCAAATTGTATATTGTGCTGCCAACTGCTACTCGTAAACTGCATTGGGATTTTTCCCGAAGGGGAAGGGTGAAGCAGTACAGTAGAGATAAGTATTTCCCTTAGTGAGAATCAGGGTTATCAAACAAATAGGAGAACCATGCAAATTCTCATCTTTAGCACCTACTCACACAAAAGAAAATACTTTCACCCAACGCAGGCAAGTGGGTTGTCAATCCCCTTGAACTCGTTACTTGCAAGGATTAATCCTGATAGTGATAGATAGATAAAAAGAAAAGTAAAACAAAATAAATAAATTGGAGCAAGGTAATTTTGACTTTTATAGTATGATAAAAGTAGACTCGAGAGCCATAGTTTTTACTAGAGGCTTCTCTCTCGAAAACATATCATACGGTGAGTAAACAAATTACTGTTGGGCAATTGATATAAAAGAACATAGTTATGACAATATTCATGGCAACGATCACACATATAGACATCATGTCCGTGACAAGTAGACTGACTCCTGCCTGCATCTACTACTATTACTCCACCAATCAACCGCTATCCAACATGCATCTATGGTATTAAGTCCATGGCAAACAGAGTAACACTTTAAGCAAGATGACATGATGTAGACAAAGTAAACTCAAGAAATATGAATAAACCATATCATTTTATCCTTAATGGCAACAATACAATACATGCCTCACTACCCCTTCTGTCACAAGGTGAGGACACCACAAGATTGAACCCACTACAAAGCACCTCTCCCACTGAAGATAAATCAATCTAGTTGGCCAAACCAAACGGATAGATCAGAGAGAAATACAAAGACATCATAATCATGCATAATAAAGTTCAGAAAAGACTCAATTACTTTCAATTAATAATCTGATCATAAACCCACAATTCATCGGATCCCAACAAATACACCGCAAAAGAAGATTACATTGAATAGAACTCCAAGAAGATCGAGGAGAATTTTGTATTGAAAATCAGAGAGAGAGAGAGAGAGAGAGAAGAAGTCATCTAGCTCCTAGCTATGGACCCATAGGTCTATGGTAAACTACTCACGCATAATCGGAAGGCAACAAGGATGATGTAGAAGCCCTCCGTCATCGATTCCAGAAAAGGCCTCCAGATGGGATCTGGAAGAACAGAAGCTTGTGGCGGCAGAAAAAGTGTTTCGGGTGGCTCCCTGGGAGTTTCCCAATATTTGAGAATTTATAGAAGTGGAATTTAGTCAAAAGGAGCCACGTGGAGCCCACAAGATAACATGGTGTGCCCTACCTCCTAGGTGCACCCTATTGCCTTGCTGTCTCCTCGCTTCGCGTCAAGTGTCCTCCCGAAGCTTCTATGGTCTCTTTTGTCCAAAAATCATTAAATAACCTTCGTAGCATTTGGACTCCGTTTGGTACTGATTTTCTGGAAAAGCAAAAAACAAGCAGAAAATAGCAGCTGACACTAGGCATTGGGTTAATAGGTTACATTGGTACAACGACGTGCTAAACAAACGATTTTTAACCCCTTTCCGCGGCGGCATTTGGAACCGTCGCCAAGTGAGTGTTGGGAAACGCAGTAATTTCAAAAAAAATCCTACGCACACGCAAGATCTATCATGGTGATGCATAGTAATGAGAGGGGAAGAGTGTTGTCCACACACCCTCGTAGACCGTAAGCGGAAGCATTATGATAATGCGGTTGATGTAGTCGTACGTCTTCACGATCCGACCGATCCTAGTAGGACCGAAAGTACGACACCTCTGCGATCTGCACACGTTTGGCTCGGTGATGTCCCACGAACTCTCGATCCAGCTGAGTGTCGAGGGAGAGCTTCGTCAGCACGACCGCATGATGACAGTGATGATGATGCTACCGTCGTAGGGCTTCGCCTAAGCACTACGATGATATGACCAAGGTGGATTATGGTGGAGGGGGCCACCGCACACGACTAAGGGATCAATGATCAACTTTTTGTGTTCTAGGGTGCTCCCTGCCCCCATATATAAAAGGAGCAAGGGGGAGGCCAGCCGGCCCATGGGGCGCACCAAGGAGGGGAGGAGTCCTCCTCCTAGTAGGAGCAGGACTCCCCCTTTCCTAGTCCAACTAGGAGGAGGAAGGGGGGAGGAAGGAGAGGAAGAGAGGGAGGGAAAGAGGGGGCGCCGCCCCCCCTCCTTGTCCAATTCGGACTCCTCAAGGGGGCGGGGCAGCCCTAAGCCCCCCTCCTCTCTCTCTCACAAGGCCCATGTTGGCCCATTAGTTCCCCCGGGGGTTCCTGTAACCCTCCGGCACTCCGGTTTT
This sequence comes from Triticum dicoccoides, assembly GCF_002162155.2. NCBI lineage: Eukaryota > Viridiplantae > Streptophyta > Magnoliopsida > Poales > Poaceae > Triticum > Triticum dicoccoides. The sequence goes on along the minus strand of NC_041392.1, from coordinate 276,972,548 downwards.
CTCCGAAATCACCCAGAACACATCCGGTGTCCGAATATAGCCGTCCAATATATCAATCTTTATTTCTCGACCATTTTGAGACTCCTCGTCATGTCTGTGATCATATCCGGGACTCCGAACTACCTTCGGTTCATCAAAACACATAAACTCATAATACAGATCGTCACCGAACGTTAAGCGTGAAGACCCTACGGGTTCGAGAACTATGTAGACATGACCGAGACACGTCTATGGTCAATAACCAATAGCGGAACCTGGCTGTTCATATTGGCTCCCACATATTCTACGAAGGTCTTTATCGGTTAAACCGCATAACGATATACGTTGTTCCCTTTGTCATCGGTATGTTACTTGCCTGAGATTCGATCGTCGGTATCTCAATACCTAGTTCAATCTCGTTAACGGCAAGTCTCTTTACTCGTTCCGTAATGCATCATCCCGCGACTAATTCATTAGTCACATTGCTTGCAAGGATTATAGTGATGTGCATTACCGAGAGGGCCCAGAGATACCTCTCCGATACTCAGAGTGACAAATCCTAATCTCGATCCATGCCAACTCAACAAATACCATCGGAGACACCTGTAGAGCATCTTTATAGTCACCCAGTTACATTGTGACATTTTATAGCACACTAAGTGTTCCTCCGGTATCCGGGAGTTGCATGATCTCGTAGTCATAGGAACATGTATAAGTTATGGAGAAAGCAATAGCAACAAACTAAACGATCATCGTGCTAAGCTAACGGATGGGTCAAGTCAATCACATCATTCTCTAATGATGTGATCCCGTTAATCAAATGGCAACTCATGTCGATGGTTAGGAAACATAACCATCATTGATTCAATGAGCTAGTCTAGTAGAGGCATACTAGTGACACTCTGTTTGTCTATGTATTCACACATGTACTTAGTTTCCGGTTAATACAATTCTAGCATGAATAATAAACATTTATCATGATATAAGGAAATATAAATAACAACTTTATTATTGCCTCTAGGGCATATTTCCTTCAGTGAGTGTGTGCGATAGGGTGTCCTTCCCACACGACCCAGAAATCGTCGGGGATAGGCCCTCCTGGGACCCAGGCTGCGGCCGTGTGTGATCGGGCAAGGCATCAAAACCCAATCATTTCCGTAGGTATGTACATCCCACACGGTAATCCGAGAAAATCATTTCCGTAGGTTTGTACATCCCACACGGTGAATCCCAGAAATACATTTCCGTAGGTATGTATATCACACACAGTCAATCCAGGGAAAACGTTTCCGTTCGTATGTATATCCCACACCGTCAATCCAGGGAATTCTTTTCTGTTCTTATGTACATCCCACACCTTCAATCCAGGGAAAACGTTTCCATTCGTATGTATATCACACACAATTCTTTGTGTGGAAACGTTTGTGTAAGGTGGCCTAATGCAAACAGTTCGCTGCCGGAAGCCGCGTGTGATTGTTAGTTTATCGAACATGCCTACTTTCTAGAAACCGTGCGAGTTGTTTGAGTTCATCGCCCACGGTGCTGTCTGAGTAACCGTCTGCAATAGAAAACCCCAATAAACAGGGTAATTAACCTATTATTGATAATCCATGTACTAATCAAACTTATATTTCATATAAAACACGCCAGATATTTCATATCCGTATAAAAGCAACTAGGATTTCATAATCGAATTACATCAGATAGCTTCGGCACTCAGTTACGCCATTACACGACAGCACCAAGTTTCACATGCAGCATAAAAAACCTTTGGAAGGTAGCATCATACACGATAAATAGACAAATGAATCTCAGCTGGGAAACTGGAGAAGCGGAAGGCAAATATTGAGCCTTCAGTGATGTTGAATGTCCTTGCAACTTTAACCCAGTGGCTATGGATAATTTCCCGCCCAACCTTCGTCCTCTTCAGCAAGACTTCAATATTGTACCGTGGGTGTTGAATGAATACCTTCCTCGCCTCTTGACCATGCAGGTGGTTTGAGAGGTAATCATCGGTGAACTGCTTTGAAAAGTACTGAAAACAAAGCTATGCATAAATCGCTGTTGTAAATTTTGAAATGGCGCAAGGGGTAAAAACTAGGTAAAAGAGTTGGTACCATCCTATAGTTGACTGATGTCTTCTTCATTGTGCAAACAAAGATCTTGCTGTTATTCGTCGCAAGTTTCTTCATCCTAACAATCTTTCTGAGTTTCTTGACTTGATTGATATTCATGGACATCTCATTTCCCCATATGCAAAATGGGTCGAACGGTGGGTCTAAGCTTCTGACAGCAAGACCTACATGTGCAAGACCACATTGTAAGAAACCTAAATATTAGAATGATTCCTGCAACTGCACAATAATGTGCTATTAGCCAAAGGATCCTGCTTGAAGAAATCTCGATGGTAAACCGCAGTGTCTCCCATTGTTTCCCTGCAACACACATAAGGAAGATCTTGATCAGGTTAACTGAGAGTTGCCATACTATTAGTAGAATATGTATTGAGTACAACCAAATTTGATTGGTGTCACATTCATAACAATACAAAATTGTACCCACAGCAAATGAAAATCAAATTGCAGAACCGAACCAAACAGTTAAATGGACAGCAGACCAAATGAACCAAAATAGTTAACTGAGCATGACATTGCAGAATAGAAACATGTACTAGAAGATAAGACAATTAACAAAACAAAGAATGCTTGAGAATAGTACTACGAAATGTAGAAATTGTTGGATCAAAGTGTTAACTGAACATTACATTTCAGAGGACCAAACTGTTAACTGAACATCAGATTGCATATTAACATTACAGAGGACAAATCACTAGAAGGCACTGGCGGTGGCCTCGAGAAAACATCACAAACTGTATTTTAAAGTAGAAAACCGCATGGCAGTGTCGACGGTGGCCTCAAAGATGAGGTGGTCCTCCAAGATCTGGTGGTCGACATGCATGGCAGCCATAGCAACCTTGTTCGCGCGTGCGGCCGCATGCTACTCAGATCCATATTATACTGCGTGTAAAATGGTTGTGGGCGGCGCTTAATTGGAGGAGGGGGCAGTGATTTCGGTGAAAGGTGTCACTTCGTCGGTCGGGGCATGTGGGACGGGAAAGGAGGAGGATGGTGTGGGTGGGGTGTGGATTACCTGACCTTATCGACGAGGTCGCACAACAAGAAGAAGGGTCGGCGGCGAGGAGGCCGCGCAGCAAGAAGAAGGGTCGCCGGCGAGGAGGCGGCGCTGGAAGAAGAAGGGTCACCAGCGAGGAGGCGGCGCTGCAAGAAGAAGGGTAGCCGGCGAGGAGGTGGCGCTGCAAGAAGAAGGGTCGCCGGCGAGGAGGCTGAGTTGCCAGTAAGCAGCAGTGAAGGTTTGAACTTGGAAAGCAAGGAGGAACAGTGGAAATGTGGCTTTTGGTAGGAGGGAGGGGGCGGGGAGATAGATATTTCCGCGATGGCCAAAAAATTTCGCTCGGTGCCGCGAGAAACTAGCGCGCAAGTGTGGTTCAAGCGGGGGCAGTGGACTGTAGACGACAAAGCTTCCTGCGTAAGCCAGACTAGATGGTGCGCCAAGATATTTTATATCGCATCCCACACAATTCTTTCTAGTAAACTGTTTGTGGTATACCTAATTTTTTCATTATGTTTTGAAAGACAAAATGGTGTTACGGAGGGAAAGGATGGTGTTTGAATTGCTAGAACATTTACGTACAGTGAACATGCAACTAGTACATGAGTGTTGTGTTTAAATTTGGAATTATTCCGGGTTCGTTTGGCATTTTTATGCATTAATTGAGTTTCTAGGCATTTAGGCCCCGTTCAGAAGTCTGCTGGCTTCTCCAAGAGCCAGCTTCGCCAGTAGCCAGCTCCTCGTGGTGTCCAGCGAGCGTTCGGCAGCAGCGAAGCGTTTTCTCTCGCTGCAGCTCTTCGGAAGGGCAGTATCGATGTAATTAGCTAGAGAAAACGGTTCGACTAGCACTTCGGAAGGGCACTCTCATGTAATAACGACCAACTCCTACTCCTCGTTTCCGCGAAGCTGCGCGACAACCGCTCCAGAAAATTGCACTGCGCCATTCGGTTTCTCCAGGAGCTGGATTCTAGGAGCCGTCGCGTTCGGCCAGCATCTCGCCCGCTTCTAGAGAAGCACGGAGGCAGAGCACTTCCGAACGGGCCCTTAATGTGCATAATTCAAATTTGAACTAGAAGCACATGCTCCAATGCACCAAAGTTTGCTGAAAAATCACATGTGTGTCTTTGGGTGAATTTATAGGTCCCATGCAAGAAATAGGAATAAAATTCAAACTGTTGGAAATATGCCCTAGAGGCAATAATAAAATGGTTATTATTATATTTCCTTGTTCATAATAATTGTCTATTGTTCATGCTATAATTGTGTTATCCGGAAATCGTAATACATGTGTGAATACATAGATCACAACATCTCCCTAGTGAGCCTCTAGTTGACTAGCTCGTTGATCAATAGATGGTTACAGTTTCATGACCATGGACATTGGATGTCATTAATAACGGGATCACATCATTAGGAGAATGATGTGACGGACAAGACCCAATCCTAAGCCTAGCACAAGATCGTGTAGTTCGTCTGCTAGAGCTTTTCTAATGTTTGTATCATTTCCTTAGACCATGAGGTTGTGCAACTCCCGGATACCGTAGGAGTGCTTTGGGTGTGCCAAACGTCACAACGTAACTGGGTGGCCATAAAGATGCACTACGGGTATCTCCGAAAGTGTCTATTGGGTTGGCACGAATCGAGACTGGGATTTGTCACTCCGTATGACGGAGAGGTATCTCTGGGCCCACTCGGTAAGACATCATCGTAATGAGCTCAATGTGACTAAGGGGTTGGTCACGGGATGATGTGTTATGGAATGAGTAAAGAGACTTGCCGTAACAAGATTGAATGAGGTATCGGTATACCGACGATCAAATCTCGGGCAAGTAACGTACCGATTGACAAAGGGAATTGTATACGGGATTGCTTGAATCCTCGACATTGTGGTTCATCCGATGAGATCATCGTGGAACATGTGGGAGCCAACATGGGTATCCAGATCCCGCTGTTGGTTATTGGCCGGAGAGTTGTCTCGGTCATGTCTGCATGGTTCCCGAACCCGTAGGGTCTACACACTTAAGATTCGATGACGCTAGGGTTATTAGGAAGATTTGTATGTGATTACCGAATGTTGTTTGGAGTCCCGGATGAGATCCCAGACATCACGAGGAGTTCCGGAATAGTCCGGAGGTGAAGATTTATATATGGGAAGTCATCATACGGTCACCGGAAATATTCGGGGGTATGCCGGTATTGTACCGGGACCACCGGAGGGGTTCCGGGGGGTCCACCGGGAGGGTCCACCTGCCCTGGAGGGCCTTATGGGCTGTAGGTGGAAGGGAACCAGCCCCTAGTGGGTTGGGCGCCATCCCACCCTAGGGCCCATGCGCCTAGGTTTTGGGGGGAACCCTAAAGGGGGGCGCCACCCTTACTTGGGGGGCAAGCTCCCTTCCCCTTGGCCGCCGCCCCCTCTAGATCTCATCTAGAGGGGCCAGCCCCCCTTCCCCCTTCTCCCTATAAATAGAGGGGTGAGGGGAGGGTTGCAGCACCACATCCAAGGCGCAGCCCCTCCCCTCCCCAACACCTCTCCTCCTCCGCGTGAGCTTGGCGAAGCCCTGCCGGAGAACTGCCACTCCATCACCACCACGCCGTCGTGCTGCTGTTGGATTAAGGCGTGGGAGACGTCACCGGGCTGCACGTGTGTTAAACGCGGAGGCGCCGTTGTTCGGTGCTTAGATCGGACTCGGCCACGATCTGAATCGCTACGTGTACGACTCCTCCAACCGCGTTCTTGCAACGCTTCCTACTCGCGATCTTCAAGGGTATGAAGATGCACTCCCCTCTCTCTCGTTGCTAGTTACTCCATAGATTGATCTTGGTGATGCGTAGAAATTTTTTAATTTCTGCAACGATCCCCAACAGTGGTATCAGAGCTAGGTCTATGCGTAGTTTCTATGCACGAGTAGAACACAAGTTGTTGTGGGTGTCGATTTTGTCAATTTACTTGCCATTACTAGTCTTATCTTGATTCGGCGGCATCGTGGGATGAAGCGGCCCGGACCGACCTTACACGTACGCTTACGTGAGACTGGTTCCATCGATTGACATGCACTAGTTGCATAAGGTGGCTAGCGGGTGTCTGTCTCTCCCACTTTAGTCAGATCGGATTTGATGAAAAGGGTCCTTATGAAGGGTAAATAGAAATTGGCATATCACGTTGTGGTTTTGGCGTAGGTAAGAAACGTTCTTGCTAGAAACCTATAGCCGCCACATAAAAACTTGCAACAACAATTAGAGGACATCTAACTTGTTTTTGCAGCATATGCCGTTTGATGTGATATGGCCAAAAGGATGTGATGAATGATATATGTGATGTATGAGATTGATCATGTTCTTGTAATAGGAATCACGACTTGCATGTCGATGAGTATGACAACCAACAGGAGCCATAGGAGTTGTCTTAATTTATTTATGACCTGCGTGTCAACATAAACGTCATGTAATTACTTTACTTTATCGCTAATCGTTAGCCATAGTAGTAGAAGTAATAGTTGGCTAGACAACTTCATGAAGACACGATGATGGAGATCATGATGATGGAGGTCATGGTGTCATGCCAGTGACAATGATGATCATGGCGCCCCGAAGATGGAGATCAAAATGAGCAAAATGATATTGGCCATATCATGTCACTATTTGATTGCATGTGATGTTTATCATGTTTTACATCTTATTTGCTTAGAATGACGGTAGCATAAATAAGATGATCCCTCGCAATAATTTCAAGAAAGTGTTCCCCCTAACTGTGCACCGTTGCTAAGGTCCGTTGTTCCGAAGCACCACGTGATGATCGGGTGTGATAGGTTCTAACGTTCGCATACAACGGGTGTAAGCCAGATTTACACACGCAATACACTTAGGTTGACTTGACGAGCCTAGCATGTACATACATGGCCTCGGAACACGGAAGACCGAAAGGTCGAACATGAGTCGTATAGAAGATACGATCAACATGAAGATGTTCACGGATGATGACTAGTCCGTCCCATGTGATGATCGGACACGACCTAGTTGACTTGGATCATGTATCACTTAGATGACTAGAGGGATGTCTATCTAAGTGGGAGTTCATTAAATAATTTGATTAGATGAACTTAATTATCATGAACATAGTATAAAAATCTTTGCAATATGTCTTGTAGATCAAATGGCCCACGCTAATGTTGCCCTCAACTTCAACGCGTTCCTAGAGAAAACCAAGCTAAAAGACGATGGCAGCAACTACACAGACTAGGTCCGTAACCTGAGGATTATCCTCATAGCTGTGAATAAAGCATATGTCCTTGATGCACCGCTAGGTGAAGCACCTGTTTTCCCAGCAGATCAAGACGTTGTGAACGCCTGGCAGACGCGCAGTGATGATTACTCCCTGGTTCAATGCGGCATGCTTTACAGCTTAGAACCGGGGCTCCAAAAGCGTTTTGAGAAACACAGAGTATATGAGATGTTCCAAGAGCTGAAAATGGTTTTCCAAGCTCATGCCCGGTTCGAGAGATATGAAGTCTCCGACAAGTTCTACAGTTGTAAGATGGAGGAGAATAGTTCCGTCAGCGAGCACATACTCAAAATGTCTGGGTTGCACAATCGCTTGTCTCAGCTGGGAGTTAACCTCCCGGATGATGCAGTCGTTGACAGAATCCTCCAGTCGCTCCCACCTAGCTACAAGAGCTTTGTGATGAACTTCAATATGCAGGGGATGGAAAAGACCATTCCTGAGGTATATTCAATGCTGAAATCAGCGGAGGTGGAAATAAAAAAGGAACATCAAGTGTTGATGGTGAATAAAACCACTAAGTTCAAGAAAGGCAAGGGTAAAAAGAACTTCAAGAAGGACGGCAAGGGAGTTGCCGCGCCCGGTAAGCAAGCTGCCGGGAAGAAGACAAAGAATGGACCCAAGCCTGAGACTGAGTGCTTTTATTGCAAGGGAAACTGTCACTGGAAGCGGAACTGCCCCAAGTACTTAGCGGATAAGAAGGTTGGCAATGTCAAAGGTATATGTGATATACATGTTATTGATGTGTACCTAACCAGCGCTCATAGTACCTCCTGGGTATTTGATACCGGCGCAGTTGCTCATATTTGTAACTCAAAACAGGAGCTGCGGAATAAACGGAGACTGGCGAAGGACGAGGTGACGATGCGCGTCGGGAATGGTTCCCTGGTCGATGTGATCACTGTCGGCATGCTACCTCTACATTTACCTACGGGATTAGTTTTAAACCTCAATAATTGTTTTTTAGTACCAGCTTTGAGCATGAACATTGTATTTGGATCTCATTTAATGCGAGATGGCTACTCATTTAAATCTGAGAATAATGGTTGTTCTATTTATATGAGAGACATGTTTTATGGTCATGCCCTGCTGGTCAATGGTTTATTCTTATTTAATCTCGAACGTGATACATATTCATAGTGTGAATGCCAGAAGATGTAAGGTTGATAATAATAGTCCCACATACTTGTGGCACTGCCGCCTTGGTCACATTGGTGTCAAACGCATGAAGAAACTCCATGCAGATGGACTTTTGGAGTCTCTTGATTATGAATCATTTGACATGTGCGAACCATGCCTCATGGGAAAAATGACCAAGACTCCGTTCTCCGGAACAATGGAGCGAGCAACCAACTTATTGGAAATCATACATACTGATGTGTGCGGTCCAATGAGTGTTGAGGCTCGCGGAGGCTATCGTTATGTTCTCACCCTCACTGATGACTTGAGTAGATATGGGTATGTCTACTTAATGAAACACAAGTCTGAGACCTTTGAAAAGTTCAAGGAATTTTAGAGTGAGGTTGAGAATCAACGTGACAGGAAAATCAAGTTCTTACGATCAGGTTGTGGGGGAGAATATTTGAGTCACGAATTTGGCACGCACTTAAGGAAATGCGGAATTGTTTCACAACTCACGCTGCCTGGAACACCTCAGCGTAATGGTGTGTCCGAACATCATAATCGCACTCTATTGGATATGGTACGATCTATGATGTCTCTTACCGATCTACTACTGTCATTTAGGGGTTATGCTATAGAGACTGCCGCATTCGCTTTAAATAGGGCTCCGTCGAAATCCGTTGAGACGACACCGTATGAATTGTGGTTTGGTAAGAAACCTAAGCTGTCGTTTCTGAAAGTTTGGGGATGCGATGCTTATGTCAAGAAATTTCAACCTGAAAAGCTCAAACCCAAATTGGAAAAATGCGTCTTCATAGGATACCCTAAGGAAACTATTGGGTATACCTTCTACCTTAGATCCGAAGGCAAGATCTTTGTTGCCAAGAATGGATCCTTTCTAGAGAAAGAGTTTCTCTCGAAAGAAGTAAGTGGGAGGAAAGTAGAACTTGATGAAGTATTGCCTCTTGAACCGGAGAGTGGCGCAACTCAAGAAAATGTTTCTGAGGTGCCTGCACCGACTAGAGAGGAAGTTAATGATGATGATCATGAAACTTCAGATCAGGTTGCTACTGAACTTCGTAGGTCCACAAGGACACGTTCCACACCAGAGTGGTACGGCAACCCTGTCCTGGAAATCATGTTGTTAGACAATGGTGAACCTTCGAACTATGAAGAAGCAATGGCAGGCCCAGATTCCGACTAATGGCTGGAAGCCATGAAATCCGAGATAGGATCCATGTATGAAAATGAAGCATGGACTTTGACTGACTTGCCCGATGATCGGCGAGCCATAGAAAATAAATGGATCTTTTAGAAGAAGATAGACACAGATGGTAATGTGACCATCTATAAGTCTCGGCTTGTCGCTAAGGGTTATCGACAAGTTCAAGGGGTTGACTACGATGAGACTTTCTCACCCATAGCGAATCTGAAGTCCGTCTGAATCATGTTAGCAATTGCCGCATTCTATGGTTATGAGATATGGCAAATGGACGTCAAAATGGCATTCCTTAATGGTTTCCATAAGGAAGAATTGTATATGATGCAGCCAGAAGGTTTTGTCGACCCTAAGAATGCTGACAAGGTGTGCAAGCTCCAATGCTCAATCTATGGGCTGGTGCAAGCATCTCGGAGTTGGAACATTCGATTTGATGAGATGATCAAAGCGTTTGGGTTTACGCAGACTTATGGAGAAGCCTGTGTTTACAAGAAAGTGAGTGGGAGCTCTGTAGCATTTCTCATATTATATGTGGATGACATACTATTGATAGGAAATGATATAGAATTCTTGGAAAGCATAAAGGCCTACTTGAACAAGTGTTTTTCAATGAAGGATCTTGGAGAAGCTGCTTATATATTAGGCATCAAGATCTATAGAGATAGATCGAGACGCCTCATTGGCCTTTCACAAAGTACGTACCTTGACAAGATATTGAAGAAGTTCAATATGGATCAGTCCAAGAAGGGGTTCTTGCTTGTATTGCAAGGTATGAGATTGAGCACGGTTCAATGCCCGACCATGGCAGAAGATAGAGAAAAGATGAGTGTCGTCCCCTATGCCTTGGCCATAGGGTCTATTATGTATGCCATGTTGTGTACCAGACCTGATGTAAACCTTGCCGTAAGTTTGGTAGGAAGGTACCAAAGTAATCCCGGCATGGAACACTGGACAGCGGTCAAGAATATCCCGAAGTACCTGAAAAGGACTTAGGACATGTTTCTCATTTATGGAGGTGACGAAGAGCTCGTCGTAAAGGGTTACGTCGATGCTAGCTTCAACACAGATCTGGATGACTCCAAGTCACAAACCGGATACGTGTATATTTTGAATGGTGGGGCAGTCAGCTGGTGTAGTTGCAAGCAAAGCATCGTGGCGGGATCTACATGTGAAGCGGAGTACATGGCAGCCTCGGAGGCAACACAAGAAGCAATCTGGATGAATGAGTTCATTACCGACCTAGGAGTTATTCCCAATGTGTCGGGCCCGATGACTCTCTTCTCTGACAACACTGGAGCTATTGCCCTTGCCAAGGAGCCCAGGTTTCACAGGAAGACCAGGCATATCAAGCGTCGCTTCAACTCCATTCGTGAAAATGTTCAAAATGGAGACATAAATATTTGTAAAGTGCATACGGACCTGAATGTCGCAGATCCGTTGACTAAACCTCTTCCTCGAGCAAAACATGATCAACACCAGAACTCTATGGGTGTTCGATTCATCACAACGTAACTAGATTATTGACTCTAGTGCAAGTGGGAGACTGTTGGAAATATGCCCTAGAGGCAATAATAAAATGTTTATTATTATATTTCCTTGTTCATAATAATTGTCTATTGTTCATGCTATAATTGTGTTATCCGGAAATATTAATACATGTGTGAATACATAGACCACAACATGTCCCTAGTGAGCCTCTAGTTGACTAGCTCGTTGATCAATAGATGGTTACAGTTTCCTAACCATGGACATTGGATGTCATTGATAACGGGATCACATCATTAGGAGAATGATGTGATGGACAAGACCCAATCCTAAGCCTAGCACAAGATCATGTAGTTCGTCTGCTAGAGCTTTTCTAATGTCAGTATCATTTCCTTAGACCATGAGATTGTGTAACTCCCGGATACCGTAGGAGTGCTTTGGGTGTGCCAAACGTCACAACGTAACTGGGTGGCTATAAAGGTGCACTATGGGTGTCTCCGAAAGTGTCTATTGGGTTGGCACAAATCGAGACTGGGATTTGTCACTCCGTATGACGGAGAGGTATCTCTGGGCCCACTTGGTAAGACATCATCGTAATGAGCTCAATGTGACTAAGGGGTTGGTCACGTGATGATGTGTTATGGAACGAGTAAAGAGAATTGCCGAAACGAGATTGAATGAGGTATCGGTATACCAACGATCGAATCTCGGGCAAGTAACGTACCAATTGACAAAGGGAATTGTATACGGGATTGCTTGAATCCTCGACATCGTGGTTCATCAGATGAGATCATCGTGGAACATGTGGGAGCCAACATGGGTATCCAGATCCTGCTGTTGGTTATTGGACGGAGAGTTGTCTCGGTCATGTCTGCATGGTTCCCGAACCCGTAGGGTCTACACACTTAAGGTTTGATGACGCTAGGGTTATTAGGAAGATTTGTATGTGATTACCGAATGTTGTTCGGAGTCTCGGATGAGATCCCGGACGTCACGAGTAAGGACGGCAATTTATCCATGGACATGGATATCCATGGATATCCGACCCGAATGGATAGGGTTTGGATATGCTTTTGTGTCCATGGGCGGCGCCCAAACCTGACCCGATTGTTCGTGGATAGGGCATGGATATAATCTTGTACCCATGGATATACCCAAACCTGACCCGATAGTATGACTTAATGGGGGAAAATCTTCTATCCCTGCCCCACGGTCATATGTCCCACAACAATTTTACACTTTTTTATCTAAAACATGCATAAGAAATTACACAATCCCCATCGTAACTTTTTTTAGTTGACATTCAATCCCCTCTGTAACATACTCCAACACCCCTTCCCTTATTTTTACCTCATTCTTAAATGACTCGTCATTCTCATCTGTTAGAAAAATACTAAATGATCTTAGGTTGTTAGTGGATGTTGATTTACCATAAGTGAAGCCTAGCCTACCACGAGGTGAAGAATGGAAGAGTTTATGTTAATATTGTGTTTTGTCTTATTTATATGTCTCGAGAGGACCCAATGGATATCCAATGGGTATGGATATCCATCGAATTTGGACATGGACACAATTTTTCACCCATGGATTTTTTCATGGGCGGGCAAAGACTGTCTTCATGGACATGGATATGGATTTGAGATTGTTCAACCCGATCCAAACCAGACCCATTGCCATCCTTAGTCACGAGGAGTTCTAGAATAGTTCGGAGGTGAAGATTTATATATGGGAAGTCATCATACGGTCACCGGAAATATTCGGGGGTATGCCGGTATTGTACTGGGACCACTGGAGGGGTTCGGGGTTCCACCGGGAGGGTCCACCTGCCCCGGAGGGCCTTATGGGTTGTAGGTGGAAGGGAACCAGCCCCTAGTGGGCTGGGCACCATCCCATCCTAGGGCCCTGCTACCTCTTGAGTACTGCGTTGGATTTCCCCGAAGAGGAAGGGATGATGCAGCAAAGTAGCGTAAGTATTTCCCTCAGTTTTTGAGAACCAAGGTATCAATCCAGTAGGAGGCTACGCTCGAGTCCCTCGTACCTACACAAAAACAATAGCTCAAAGCAACCAACACGCTTAGGGGTTGTCAATCCCTTCACGGTCACTTACAAAAGTGAGATCTGATAGAGATGATAAATAATATTTTTTGTATTTTTGGTATAAAGATGCAAAGTAAATAAAGTAAAAGCAAAGCAATAATAAAGTGATGGAGATTGATATCATGAGAAAGAGACCCGAGGGCCATAGGTTTCACTAGTGGCTTCTCTCAAGAGCATAAGTATTCTATGGTGGGTGAACAAATTACTGTTGAGCAATTGACAGAATTGAGCATAGTTATGAGAATATCTAGGTATGATCATGTATATAGGCATCACGTCCGAGACAAGTAGACCGAAACGATTTTGCATCTACTACTATTACTCCACTCGTCGACCTCTATCCAGCATGCATCTAGAGTATTAAGTTAAAAACAGAGTAACGCCTTAAGCAAGATGACATGAAGTAGAGGGATAATTTCATGCAATATGATAAAAACCCCATCTTGTTATCCTCGATGGCAACAATACAATACGTGCCTTGCTGCCCCTTTTGTCCCTGGGAAAGGACACCACAAGATTGAACCCAAAGCTAAGCACTTCTCCCATGGCAAGAACAACCAATCTAGTAGGCCAAACCAAACTGATAATTCGAAGAGACTTGCAAAGATAACCAATCATACATAAAAGAATTCAGAGAAGATTCAAATATTATTCATAGATAGACTGGATCATAAACCCACAATTCATCGGTCTCAACAAACACACCGCAAAAAGAAGATTACATCGAATAGATCTCCACAAGAGAGGGGGATAACATTGTATTGAGATCCAAAAAGAGAGAAGAAGTCATCTAGCTACTAGCTATGGACCGGTAGGTCTGAAGTAAACTACTCACACTTCATCGGAGGGGCTTGGATGATGATGTAAAAGCCCTTCGTGATCAATGCCTCCTCCGGCGGAGCTCCGGAACAGGCCCGAAGATGGGATCTTGTGGATACAGAAAGTTGCGGCAGTGGAATTAGGTTTTTGGCTCCGTTCCCGATCGTTTGGGGGTTCGTGGATATATATAGGAGGAAGAAGTACGTCGGTGGAGCTTCGAGGGGCCCACGAGGCAGGGGGCGCGCCCTAGGGGGTGGACGCCCCTACCCTCGTGACCACCTCGTGGCTTCCTTGACGTAGGGTCCAAGTCTCTTGGATCTTATCTGATGAGAAAATCATGTTTCCGAAGGTTTCATTCTGTTTGGACTCCGTTTGATATCCCTTTTCTTCGAAACCCTAAAACAGGCAAAAAACAACAATTCTGGGCTGGGCCTCCGGTTAATAGGTTAGTCCCAAAAATAATATAAAAGTGGAAAATAAAGCCCAATAATGTCTAAAACAGTAAATAATATAGCATTGAGTAATCAAAAATTATAGATACGTTGGAGACGTATCAAGCATCCCCAAGCTTAATTCCTGCTCGTCCTCGAGTAGGTAAATGATAAAAACAGAATTTTTGATGCGGAGTGCTACTTGGCATAATTTTAATGTAATTCTTATTAATTGTGGTATGAATATTCAGATCCGAAAGATTCAATACAAAAGTTCATATTGACATAAAAATGATTATACCTCAAGCATACTAACTAAGCAATCATGTCTTCTCAAAATAACATGGCCAAAGAAAGTTCATCCCTACAAAATCATATAGTTTAGTCATGTTCCATTTTTGTCACACAAGAATGCTATCATCATGCACAACCCCGATGACAAGCCAAGCAATTGTTTCATACTTTAGTAATCTCAAACCTATAAACTTTCACGCAATATATGAGCGCGAGCCATGGACATAGCACTATGCCTGGAATAGAATATAATGAGGGGGGTTATGTGGAGAATACAAAAAATGAGAAAGTCTCACATCAACGAGGCTAATCAATGGGCTATGGAGATGCCCACCAATTGATGTTAATGCAAGGAGTAGGGATTGCCATGCAACGGATGCACTAGAGCTATAAATGTATGAAAGCTCAACAAAAGAAACTAGTGGGTGTGCATCCAACTTGCTTGCTCACGAAGACCTAGGTCACTTGAGGAGTCCCATTGTTGGAATATACAAGCCAAGTTCTATAATGAAAAATTCCCACTAGTATATGAAAGTGATAACATGACAGACTCTCTACTATGAAGATCCTGGTGCTACTTTGAAGCACAAGTGTGGTAAAAGGATAGTAACATTGTCCCTTCTCACTTTTTCTCTCATTTTTTTGGGCCTTCTCTTTTTTATGGCCTTTCTCTTTTTATGGCCTTTATTTATTTATTCCTCACTTGGGACAATGCTCTAATAATGATGATCATCACACTTCTATTTATTTACAAATCAATGATTACAACTCAATACTAGAACAAAGATGACTCTATGTGAATGCCTCCGGCGGTGTACCGGGATATGCAATGAACCAAGAGTGACATGTATGAAAGAATTATGAATGGTGGCTTTGCCACAAATACTATGTCAACTACATGATCATGCTAAGCAATATGACAATGATGAATGTGTCATGATGTATGGAGTGATGGAAAGTTGCATGGCAGTATATCTCGGAATGGCTATGGAAATGCCATAATAGGTAGGTATGGTGGCTGTTTTGAGGAAGATATAAGGAGGTTTATGTGTGAAAGAGCGTATCATATCACGGGGTTTGGATGCACCGTCGAAGTTTGCGCCAAATCTCAATGTGAGAAAGGGCAATGCACGGTACCGAAGAGGCTAGCAAGGATGGAAGGGTGAGAGTGCGTATAATCCATGGAATCAACATTAGTCATAAGAACTCACATACTTATTGCAAAAATCTACAAGTCATCAAAAACCTCGGCACTAGGCGCATGCTCCTAGGGGGATAGATTGGTAGGAAAAGACCATCGCTCGTCCCCGACCGCCACTCATAAGGAAAACAATCAAATAACACCTCATGTTTCAAATTTATTGCATAACGTTTACCATACGTGCATGCTACGGGACTTGCAAACCTCAACACAAGTATTTCTCAAATTCACAACCACTCAACTAGCATGACTTTGATATTATTACCTCCATATCTCAAAACAATCATCAAGCATCAAACTTTTCTTAGTATTCAACACACTCATAAGAAAGTTTTATTGTTAATCTTGTACACCAAGCATATTAGGATTTTAAGCAAATTACCGTGCTATTAAGACTCTCAAAATAATCTAAGTGAAGCACGAGAGATCAATAGTTTCTATAAAACAAATCCATCACGGTGCTCTAAAAGATATAAGTGAAGCACTAGAGCAAAACTATAAAGCTAAAAAGATATAAGTGAAGCACATAGAGTATTCTATCAAATTCCAAATCATGTATGGCTCTCTCAAAAGGTGTGTACAGAAAGGATGATTGTGGTAGACTAACAAGCAAAGAGTCAAATCATAAAAGACTCTCCAAGCAAAACACATATCATGTGGTGAATAAAAATATAGCTCCAAGTAAAGTTACCGATAGAAGTAGACGAAAGAGGGGATGCCTTCCGGGGCATCCCAAGCTTTGGCTTTTAGGTGTCCTTAGATTATCTTGGGGGTTCCATGTGCATCCCCAAGCTTAGGTTCTTACCACTTCTTGTTCCATAATCCATCAAATCTTTACCCAAAACTTGAAAACTTCACAACACAAAACTTAAAGTAGAAAATCTCGTGAGCTCCGTTAGCGAAAGAAAAGAAAAGACCATTTCAAGGTACTGTAACGAACTCATTATTTATTTATATTGGTGTTATACCTACTGTATTCCAACTTCTCTATGGTTTATAAACTATTTTATTATCCATAGATTCATCAAAATAAGCAAACAACACACGAAAAACAGAATATGTCAAAAACAGAACAGTCTGTAGTAATCTGTAGCTAGCGCAAGATCTGGAACCCAAAAAAGTCTAAAATAAATTGCTGGACGTGAGGAATTTATATATTAATAATCTGAAAATATAATTATCTAAATAGAACTTTCCAAATGAAAATGACAGCAGTTCTCGTGAGCGCTAAAGTTTCTGATTTTTTACAGCAAGTTCAACAAGACTTTCCCGAAGTCTTCCCAATGGTTCTACTTGGCACAAACACTAATTAAACACAAAAACACAACCAAAACAGAGGCTAAATAATTTATTTATTACTAAACAAGAGCAAAAAGAAAGGAATACAAATAAAATTGGGTTGCCTCCCAACAAGCGCTATGGTTTAACGCCCCTAGCTAGGCATAACAAGCAAGAATAGATCTAGGTATTGCCATCTTTGGTAGGCAATCCATAAGTGGATCTCATGATAAATTCATATGGTAATTTTATTTTCTTTCTAGGAAAGTGTTCCATGCCCTTTTTTAATGGAAATTTAAATCTAATATTCCCTACCTTCATATCAATAATTGCACCAACCGTTCTAAGGAAAGGTCTACCAAGAATAATATGGCAAGAAGGATTGCAATCTATATCAAGAACGATAAAATCTACGAGCACATAATTCCTATTTGCAACAATAAGAACATCATTAATTCTTCCATAGGTTTCTTAATAGTGGAATCTGCAAGATGCAAGTTTAGAGAGCAATCATCAAAATCACGGAAATCTAGTAAATCACACAAAGTTTTGGCAATAGTAGAGAGACTAGCACCCAAATCACACAAAACATAAAACTCATAATTTTTTATTTTAATCTTAATAGTTGGTTCCCACTGATCATAAAGTTTTCTAGGGATAGAAACTTCCAATTCAAGTTTTTCTTCATAAGATTGCATCAAGGCATCATCGATATGTTTAGTAAACACTTTATTTTGACTATAAGCGTGAGGAGATTTTGGCACGGATTGCAACAATGAAATACAATCAATCAAAGAGTAATTTTCATAGTTAAATTCCTTGAAATCCATAATAGTGGGTTTAGCAACATCTGGGGTTTTAATTTCTTCAATCCCACTTTTATCAAATTTAGCATCAAGATCAACAAATTCTGAATTCTTAGAACGCCTTCTAGGTAAAGGTGGATCATATTCAGTCCCATCATTATCAAGATTCATATTTCAAAACAAAGATTTAATAGGGAACACATCAATAACTTTTAGATCTTCATAATTATTTTCTTAGGAATCCGGTTTAGCGGCCATCTTATTAACTAAGGTAGCTTGCATATCCGAAATTTCAGCAGTTAATTTTTCATGATGGGCAATTTGGGACCTTATACCATTAAATTCTTTAGACATATCATCGAGCTCTTTATTCATATAATTCATGAAACTTTTTTGTTCCTTAAGCTCATTTATAAAGAAATTATTATGCTCAAATTGCAAAACCATAAACTTCCTGACGTTGTTTTCGATCTCCTCTAACCTTTTAAGGTGAAGATCACCAAGTCTAGGTAGAGCCATCGCGACAGACGAGCAAACTAACACATGAGCAAACAAAAAGCAAACGGGTAAAAAGGCAAATGGAGAAAGAGAGGGAGGATAGAGAGAGTGGGCGAATAAAACAGTAAGGGTGAAGTGGGGGAGAGGAAAACGAGAGGCAAATGGCAAATAATGTAATGCAGGAGATAGGGATTGTGATGGGTACTTGGTATGTTGACTTTTGCGCAGACTCCCTGGCAACGGCGCCAGAAATTCTTCTTGCTACCTCTTGAGCACTGCGTTGGATTTACCTGAAGAGGAAGGGATGATGCAGCAAAGTAGCGTAAGTATTTCCCTCAGTTTTTGAGAACCAAGGTATCAATCCAGTACGAGGCTACGCTCGAGTCCCTCGTACCTACACAAAATTAATAGCTCAACGCAACCAACGCGCTTAGGGGTTGTCAATCCCTTCACGGTAACTTACGAAAGTGAGAACTGATAGAGATGATAAATAATATTTTTGGTATTTTTGGTATAAAGATGCAAAGTAAATAAAGTAAAAGTAAAGTAAAAGCAAAGCAATAATAAAGTGATGGAGATTGATATGATGAGAAAGAGACCTGGGGGCCATAGGGTTCACTAGTGGCTTCTCTCAAGAGCATAAGTATTCTACGGTGGGTGAACAAATTACTGTTGAGCAATTGGCAGAATTGAGCATAGTTATGAGAATATCTAGGTATGATCATGTATATAGGCATCATGTCCGAGACAAGTAGACCGAAATGATTCTGCATCTACTACTATTACTCCACTCATCGACCGCTATCCAGCATGCATCTAGAGTATTAAGTTAAAAATAGAGTAACGCCTTAAGCAAGATGACATGAAGTAGAGGGATAATTTCATGCAATATGATAAAAAACCCCATCTTGTTATCCTCGATGGCAACAATACAATACGTGCCTTGCTGCCCCTTTTGTCACTGGGAAAGGACACCGCAAGATTGAACCCAAAGCGAAGCACTTCTCCCATGGCAAGAACAACCAATCTAGTAGGCCAAACCAAACTGATAATTCGAAGAGACTTGCAAAGATAACCAATCATACATAAAAGAATTCAGAGAAGATTCAAATATTATTCATATATAGACTGGATCATAAACCCTTAATTCATTGGTCTCAACAAACACACCGCAAAAAGAAGATTACATCGAATAGATCTCCACAAGAGAGGGGGGGAACATTGTATTGAGATCCAAAAAGAGAGAAGAAGTCATCTAGCTACTAGCTATGGACCCGTAGGTCTGAAGTAAACTACTCACACTTCATCGGAGGGGCTCGGATGATGATGTAGAAGCCCTCCGTGATCGATGCCTCCTCCGGCGGAGCTCCGGAACAGGCCCCAAGATGGGATCTTGTGGATACAGAAAGTTGCGGCGGTGGAATTAGGTTTTTGGCTCCGTCCCCGATCGTTTGGGGGTACGTGGATATATATAGGAGGAAGAAGTACGTCGGTGGAGCTTCGAGGGGCCAACGAGGCAGGGGGCGCGCCCTAGGGGGGGGCACCCCTACCCTCGTGACCACCTCGTGGCTTCCTTGACGGAGGGTCCAAGTCTACTGGATCTTATCTGATGAGAAAATCACATTTCCGAAGGTTTCATTTCGTTTGGACTCCGGATATTCCTTTTCTTCGAAACCCTAAAACAGGCAAAAAACAACAATTCTGGGCTGGGCCTCCGTTTAATAGGTTAGTCCCAAAAATAATATAAAAGTGGAAAATAAAGCCCAATAACGTCTAAAACAGTAGATGATATAGCATGGAGCAATCAAAAATTATAGATACGTTGGAGACGTATCAGGCTCATGCGCCTAGGGTTTGGGGGGAACCCTAAAGGGGGCGCCACCCTTGCTTGGGGGGCAAGCCCCCTTCCCCTTGGCTGCCGCCCCCCTCTAGATCTCATCTAGAGGGGCTGGCCCCCCTTCCCCTTCTCCTTGTAAATAGAGGGGCGAGGGGAGGGCTGCAGCACCACATCCAAGGCGCAGCCCCTCCCCTCCCCAACACCTCTCCTCCTCCGCGTGAGCTTGGCGAAGCCCTGCCGAAGAACTGCCACTCCATCACCACCACGCCGTCGTGCTACTGTTGGAGCCTTCTTCCTCAACCTCTCCCTCCTCCTTGCTGGATCAAGGCGTGGGAGACGTCACCGGGCTGCACGTGTGTTGAACGCGGAGGCACCGTTGTTCGGTGCTTAGATCAGATTCGGTCGCGATCTAAATCGCTACATGTACGATTCCTCCAACCGCATTCTTGCAACACTTCCAACTCGCGATCTTCAAGGGTATGAAGATGCACTCCCCTCTCTCTCGTTGCTAGTTACTCCATAGATTGATCTTGGTGATGCGTAGAATTTTTTTAATTTCTGCAACGATCCCCAACACAAACATCTGGGTGTCGTGGCTCGGCCGGAATGATTGAGAAACTTGGTTTTTTAATTCCTGTAAATCCAAAACATGGTTGAAAATCATGAAACTTGGCATGGTGTCATGACATGGCACCAACATGCTACAGTATTTTTTTGGTCGACTTGGGACCAGCTTTGGTGTAAGCTTCTTGCAAACTGGAGCTTCCTTCAAGAAGGCTCTTGGTTCCGAGAGGGAACGTGTCACCTCCGTGAGCGAAACGACATACGTACACTGCCTTCTCCCGCCTTTATTTTTGTACACTAGAAAATTAGACCAAATAGAAGTATTGTGCTAAATTTTGGAATTATTCCGTGTTCATTTGGCCTTTTTTATACATTAATTGAGTTTTGGGCATTTAATGTGCATAATTCAAATTTGAACTACAAGCACATGCTCCAGTGCACCAAAGTTGTTTGAAAAATCACATGTGTGTCCTTGGGTGAATTTCTAAGTCCCATGCAAGAGATGGGAGTGAAATTCAAACATCTGGGCATCGTGGCTCGGCCGGAAAGATTGGGAAACTTGGTTTTTTAATTCCTTTAAATCCAAAACATGCCTGAAAATCATGAAACTTGGCATGGTCCCATAGGTGCCTATGGATATTCCGCGACATCTTTGGCGCGCCAGGTAGGGGGCTCACTTGCGCGAACCTGAAGGCGTGCGCAACGCGTCATCTTCATCACCATCTTCGTCTATGACAACACCATCGACCATGGCGCCTAAGAAGAAGAAGTCCGGCCCTTCAGCCCATCCGTCCACCTCGAAGGCTCCGCCGCCCGTGACCTATAGTGCCTTGGAGGATGCGGGGGAGAGTGAGGATGTGAACGCTGTAGGGGGCGTGCTTGGAGCAAGTGGTGCCATCGCCACTCCCCCGCGCGGCCGACACGTGGGTTGGAGATGTCGGAGGAGAACATCATCAGCAACGCCTTGGCGGTCACGCTCCACAAGGTGCGGGCAAGGGAGTCACTCCGTCAGCACCCCCTCCCCCCACTGACGGGCACAACCGCAGCAACGAAGCTCGGTCCGGTGTGAGCCATCGCCCTCTGGACGCCCCCATCATGGGAGCGACCGCGGACCATGCGCCTCCTCCCGGATGAGCCGACCAAACCGCTATGCCTGATGAAGCCGCTGACCCTCGAGCACCACCGCCATGTGACCCTGCTGCCTAGGTGGTCGTCCCACAGTTGCATGGACACGGCACCACCGCCATCGCCGCCGCTGGCACCATTAGGAGACAGGCGGCGGTGCGGTTGACATCATCAACATCTATGCTGAGCACAGCCTCGGAGCCTATGGCGCGAGCTTAGTTGCTACTGAGGTTCCCGCTAGCGGCTGAGCAGATGGATGAATGGCGTGTCACCATCCAGAGCCTGCTCGGTTTCGCCGAAGCTGGGGGCTCACGGCGAGCTGGCCCGCCACGACCTCCCCAAGCGAGAGCAACCGCCCATACTGCTGGCCAGACGGAGGGGGCCGTCCCACCGATGCAGTCCCCACCACAGCAGCTGACACGAGTGCAGCTGAATCAAGACCCCGACGACGTCTCGATGGCCTCTTCTGACCCTCGAGCACATCCAGGCCAACATCGAGCCCCAGAGGATAGGCAGCGGGGAGAGGCGCGCGTCATCATAGATTGGCGCCACGACGATCTCCGCCAGACCGACGGGTGCGGCGGCCTCAACATCGACGAGCCTGCGCCTGGTGTTGGCGGGTGCCTATCTTTCGAGGTCGGCTGCCCTGCCTTTACACAAGAGCTACGGCAATTCTGTTGGCCAACCGTTCGCACGTTCAAGCCAGAGATACCTGAGAAGTACGACGTGAGGCTAAACCCAGCAGAGTTCCTGAGCATCTATATCGCTGTTCAAGCTGCTAGGGGAAGAGCTGAGAAGGTGTTCGCCAACTACTTTCCTTTGGCCCTCAAGTCTACCGTGAGGTCTTGGCTGATGCACCTGCCGGAGAACTCCATTTCGTCATGGGCAGACCCGTGCCACGAGTTCATCGGTGCCTTCACCGGTGGCCACCAAGAGCCCGGTAGGCCCAACAACCTGCAACTTCTCTAGGAGAAGGAAGGAGAAACTCTCCGTAAGTATTTACTGAGATTTAGTAAAGTTCATAGGAATATTCCAAATATCCATCCGGCAGCCGTTATAGTAGCCTTCCAGTCCAATGTGCGCAACCATCACATTCGTTCTAAGATGAATGTGCGGTTGCCTGAGATTGTGAAGGAGTTCTACCTCTTGAGCATGCGTTGGTTTTCCCTTGAAGAGGAAAGGGTGATGCAGCAAAGTAGCGTAAGTATTTCCCTCAGTTTTTGAGAACCAATATATAAATCCAGTAGAAGACTACACGCAAATCGCCTAGTACCTGCACAAACAAATAAGAACCTTGCAACCAACGCGACAAAGGGGTTGTCAATCCCTTCACGGCCACTTGAGAAAGTGAGATCTGATAAAGATAATAAGATAAATATTTTTGGTATTTTTGTTTTATAGATTGGAAAGTAAAGATTGCAAAATAAACAGCGATAGAAATGGCTAGTTGACGGGAAATAAATATGATGTGAAGTAGACCCGGGGGCCATAGGTTTCACTAGTGGCTTCTCTCAAGATAGCATACATTACGGTGGGTGAACAAATTACTGCCGAGCAATTTATAGAAAAGCGCATAGTTATGAGAATATCTAGGCATGATCATAAACATAGGCATCACGTCCGTGTCAAGTAGACCGTAAAGATTCTGCATGTACTACTATTACTCCACACATCGACCGCTATCCAGCATGCATCTAGAGTATTAAGTTCATAAGAATAGAGTAATGCATTAGGCAAGATGACATGATGTCGAGGGATAAACTCAAGCAATATGATATAAACCCAATCTTGTTATCCTCGATGGCAACAATACAATACGTGCCTTGCTGCCCCTGCTATCACTGGGAAAGGACACCGCAAGATTGAACCCAAAGCTAAGCACTTCTCCCATTGCAAGAAATATCAATCTAGTAGGCCAAACCAAACTGATAATTCGAAGAGACTTGCAAAGATATCAAATCATGCATATAAGAATTCAGAGAAGAATCAAATATTGTTCATAGATAAACTTGATCATAAACCCACAATTCACCGGATCTCAGCAAACACAGCGCAAAAAGTATTACATCGAATAGATCTCCAAGAACATCGAGGAGAACTTTGTATTGAGAACCAAAGAGAGAGAAGAAGCCATCTAGCTAATAACTATGGACCCAAAGGTCTGTGGTAAACTACTCACACATCATCGGAGAGGCTATGGTGTAGATGTAGAAGCCCTCCGTGATCGAATCCCCCTCCGGCAGATCACTGGAAATGGTCCCCAGATGGGATCTCATGGGTACAGAAGGTTGCGGCGCTGGAAAAGTGGTTTCGTGGCTCCCCTAGATGTTTTCAGGGTATAAGAGTATATATAGGCGAAAGAAGTAGGTCGGTGGAGCTACGAGGGGCCCACGAGGGTGCGGGCGTGCCTGCCCCCCGGGCGCGCCGCCCTATCTCGTGGCCGCCTTGTTGCTTCTTTGAACTCTACCCCAAGTCTCCTAGATTGCGTTTGTTCCAAAAAAGATCCTCTCGAAGGTTTCATTCCGTTTGGATTCCGTTTGATATTCTTTTCTGTGAAACACTGAAATAGGCAAAAAACAACAACTTACACTGGGCCTTCGGTTAATAGGTTAGTCCCAAAAATAATATAAAAATGCATAATAAAGCCCATTAAACATCCAAAACAGATAATATAATAGCATGGAAGAATAAAAAATTATAGATACATTGGAGACGTATCAAGCATCCCCAAGCTTAATTCCTGCTCGTCCTCGAGTAGGTAAATGATAAAAACAGAATTTTTGATGTGGAATGCTACCTAACATAAATTTTCAATGTAATTCTCTTTATTGTGGCATGAATGTTTAGATCCAAAAGATTCTAGATAGAAGTTTAATATTGACATAAAAATAATAATACTTCAAGCATGCTAACCAAGCAATTATGTGTTATCAAAATAACATAGCCAAAGAAATCTTATCCCTACAAAATCATATAGTTTGGCCATGCTTCAATTTCGTCACACAAAATGCTCCCATCATGCATAACCCCGATGACAAGCCAAGCAATTGTTTCATACTTAGCCTTTTCAAATTATTTCAACTTACACACAATATATGAGCGCGAGCCATGGACATAGCAGTATGGGTGGAATAGAAAATGATGATGAAGGTTGTGTGAGAAGACAAAAAGGGAGAAAGTCTCACATTGACGCGGCTAATCAACGGGCTATGGAGATGCCCATCAATTGATGTCAATGCAAGGAGTAGGGATTGCCATGCAACGGATGCACTAGAGCTATAAATATATGAAAGCTCAACAAAAGAAACTAAGTGGGTGTGCATCCAACTTGCTTGCTCACGAAGACCTAGGGCATTTTGAGGAAGCCCATCATTGGACTATACAAGCCAAGTTCTATAATGAAAAATTCCCACTAGTATATGAAAGTGACAAAATAGGAGACTCTCTATCATGAAGATCATGGTGCTACTTTGAATCACAAGTGTGGAAAAAGGATAGTAACATTGCCCCTTCTCTCTTTTTCTCTCATTTTTGGGCCTTTTTTCTCCTTTTTATGGCCTCTTTTTTTCGTGCAGAATCTCATCCCGATTTGTGGGGGAATCATAGTCTCCATCATCCTTTCCTCACATGGGAAAATGCTCTAATAATGATGATCATCACACTTTTATTTACTTACAACTCAAGAATTACAACTCGATACTTAGAACAAAATATGACTCTATGTGAATGCCTCCGGGGGTGTACCGGGATATGCGATGAATCAAGAGTGAGATGTATGAAATAATTATGAAGGTGGCTTTGCCACAAATACGATGTCAACTACATGATCATGCAAAGCAATATGACAATGATGGAGCGTTTCATAATAAACGGAACGGTGGAAAGTTGCATTGCAATATATCTCGGAATGGCTATGGAAATGCCATAATAGGTAGGTATGGTGGTTGTTTTGAGAAAGATATAAGGAGGCTTATGTGTGATTGCTACCTCTTGAGCACTGCGTTGGTTTTCCTCGAAGAGGAAGGGATGATGCAGCAAAGTAGCATAAGTATTTCCCTCAGTTTTTGAGACCCAAGGTATCAATCCAGTAGGAGGCTACGCGCGAGTCCCTCGTACCTGCACAAAACAAATAAATCCTCGCTACCAACGCAAATAGGGGTTGTCAATCCCTATAAGGCCACTTACGAGAGTGAGATCTGATAGATATGGTAAGATAATATTTTTGGTATTTTTATCGATAAGGATGCAAAGTAAAATAAAGGCAAAGTAATAGCAAAGGAAATAACTAAGTAGTAGGAGATCAATATGATAAAGATAGACCTGGGGGCCATAGGTTTCACTATTGGCTTCTCTCGAGAGCATAAGTATTCTATGGTGGGTGAACAAATTACTATTGAGCAATTGACAGAATTGAGCATATTATGAGAATATCTAGGTATGATCATGTATATAGGCATCACGTCCGAGACAAGTAGACCGACTCCTGCCTACATCTACTACTATTACTCCACTCATCGACCGCTATCCAGCATGCATCTAGAGTATTAAGTTAAAAACAAAGTAACACCTTAAGCAAGATGACATGATGTAGAGGGATAGACTCATGAATATGAAGAAAACCATATCTTGTTATCCTCGATGGCAACAATACAATACGTGCCTTGCTGCCCCTACTGTCACTGGGAAAGGACACCGCAAGATTGAACCCAAAGCTAAGCACTTCTCCCATTCCAAGAAAGATCAATCTAGTAGGCCAAACCAAACTGATAATTCAAAGAGACTTGCAAAGATAACCAATCATACATAAAAGAATTCAGAGAAGATTCAAATATTATTCATAGATAGACTTGATCATAAACCCACAATTCATCGATCTCAAAAAACACACCGCAAAAAGAAGATTACATCGAATAGTTCTCCACAAGAGAGGGGGAGAACATTGTATTGGGATCCAAAAAGAGAGAAGAAGCCATCTAGCTACTAACTATGGACCCGTAGGTATGAGGTAAACTACTCACACTTCATCGGAGGGGCTATGGTGTTGATGTAGAAGCCCTCCGTGATCGATGCCCCCTCCGGCGGAGCTCCGTCACAGGCCCCAAGATGGGATCTCGTGGATACAGAAAGTTATGGCGGTGGAATTAGGGTTTTGGATCCATATCGTATCGTTTGGGGGTACGTAGGTATATGTAGGAGGAAGGAGTACGTCAGTAGAGCAACAGGGGCCCACGAGGGTGGAGGGCGCGCCTGGGAGAGGGGGGGGGGGGTAGGCGCGCCCCCTACCTCGTGGCCTCCTCTTTTCTTTCTTGACGTAGGGTCCAAGTCTCTCGGGTCTTGTTCGTTGAGAAAATCACGTTCCCGAAGGTTTCATTCCGTTTGGACTTCGTTTGATATTCCTTTTCTTCGAAACCCTAAAACAGGCAAAAAACAGCAATTCTGGGCTGGGCCTCCGGTTAATAGGTTAGTCCCAAAAATAATATAAAAGTGGATAATAAAGCCCAATAATGTCCAAAACAGTAGATAATATAGCATGGAGCAATAAAAAATTATAGATATGTTGGAGACGTATCAAGCATCCCCAAGCTTAATTCCTGCTCGTCCTTGAGTAGGTGAATGATAAAAACAGAATTTTTGATGCGGAGTGCTACTTGGCATAATTTTTAATGTAATTCATCTTAATTGTGGTATGAATATTCAGATCCAAAAGATTCAAGACAGAAGTTCATATTGACATAAAAATAATAATACTTCAAGCATACTAACTAAGCAATTATGTCTTCTCAAAATAACATGGCCAAAGAAAGTTCATCCCTACAAAATCATATAGTTTAGTCATGTTTAATTTCGTCACACAAGAATGCTCTCATCATGCACAACCCCGATGACAAGCCAAGCAATTGTTTCATACTTTAGTAATCTCAAACCTATAAACTTTCACGCAATATATGAGCATGAGCCATGGACATAGCACTATGGGTGGAATAGAATATAATGAGGGGGGTTATGTGGAGAAGACAAAAAAGGAGAAAGTCTCACATCAACGAGGCTAATCAATGGGCTATGGAGATGCCCGCCGATTGATGTTAATGCAAGGAGTAGGGATTGCCATGCAACGGATGCACTAGAGCTATAAATGTATGAAAGCTCAACAAAATAAACTAGTGGGTGTGCATCCAACTTGCTTGCTCATGAAGACCTAGGGCACTTGAGGAGGCCCATTGTTGGAATATACAAGCCAAGTTCTATAATGAAAAATTCCCACTAGTATATGAAAGTGACAAAATAAGAGACTCTCTATCATGAAGATTACGGTGCTACTTTGAAGCACAAGTGTGGTAAAGGATAGTAACATTGTCCCTTCTCTCTTTTTCTCTCATTTTTCTTCTTTTTTTGGGCCTTCTCCTTTTTTATGGCCTTTCTCCTTTTTGGGCCTTCTCTTTTTTTATGGCCTTTCTCTTTTTTTATATTCCTCACTTGGGACAATGCTCTAGAAAATGATGATCATCACACTTCTATTTATTTACAACTCAATGATTACAACTCGATACTAGAACAAAGATGACTCTATATGAATGCCTCCGACGGTGTACCGTGATATGCAATGGACCAAGAGTGACATGTATGAAAGAATTATGAACAGTGGCTTTGCCACAAATACTATGTCGATTACATGATCATGCTAAGTAATATGACAATAATGAATGTGTCATGATGAACGGAATGATGGAAAGTTGCATGGAAATATATCTCGGAATGGCTATGGAAATGCCATAATAGGTAGGTATGGTGGCTGTTTTGAGGAAGATATAAGGAGTTTTATGTGTGAAAGAGCGTATCATATCACGGGGTTTGGATGCACCGGCGAAGTTTGAGCCAACTCTCAATGTGAGAAAGGGCAATGCACGGTACCAAAGAGGCTAGCAAGGATGGAAGGGTGAGAGTGCGTATACTCCATGGACTCAACATTAGTCATAAAGAACTCACATACTTATTGCAAAAATCTACAAGTCATCAAAAACCTCGGTACTACGTGCATGCTCCTAGGGGGATAGATTGGTAGGAAAATACCATCGCTCGTCCCCGACCGCCACTCATAAGGAAGACAATCAAATAACACCTCATGTTTCAAATTTGTTGCATAACGTTTACCATACGTGCATGCTACAGAACTTGCAAACTTCAACACAAGTATTTCTCAATTTCACAACTACTCAACTAGCACGACTTTGATATTATTACCTCCATCAAAACAATCATCAAGTATCAAACTTCTCTTAGTATTCAAAACACTCTTAAGAAATTTTTACTAACTTTGAATACCTAGAATATTAGGATTTAAGTAAATTACCATGCTATTAAGACACTCAAAATAATCTAAGTGAAGCATGATAGATCAATAGTTTCTATAAAACAAATCCACCACCGTGCTCTAAAAGATATAAGTGAAGTACTAGAGCAAAACTATATAACTCAAAATATATAAGCGAAGCACATTGAGTATTCTAACAAATTCCAAATCATCTATGGCTCTCTCAAAAGGTGTGTACAGAAATGATGATTGTGGTAAACTAAAAAGCAAAGACTCAAATAATACAAGACGCTCCAAGCAAAACACATATCATGTGGCAAATAAAAATATAGCTCCAAGTAAAGTTACCGATAGAAGTAGACGAAAGAGGGGATGCCTTCCGGGGCATCCCCAAGCTTTGGATTTTAGGTGTACTTAGATTATTTTGGGGGTGCCATGGGCATCCCCAAGCTTAGGCTCTTGCCACTCCTTGTTCCATAATCCATCAAATCTTTACCCAAAACTTGAAAACTTCACAACACAAAACTCAAAGTAGAAAATCTCGTGAGCTCCGTTAGCGAAAGAAAATAAAAGACCACTTCAAGGTACTGTAATGAACTCATTATTTATTTATACTGGTGTTATACATACTGTATTCCAACTTCTCTAAGGTTTATAAACTATTTTACTAGCCATAGATTCATCAAAATAAGCAAACAACACACGAAAAACAGAATCTGTCAAAAACAGAACAGTCTGTAGTAATCTGTAGCTAGCACAAGATCTGGAACCCCAAAAATTCTAAAATAAATTGCTGGACGTGAGGAATTTATCTTTTAATCATCTTAAATTTTTTTAACTAAATAGAACTTTCCAAATAAAAATTAAAGCAGTTCTCGTGAGCGCTAAAGTTTCTGTTTTTTACAACAAGTGTAACAAGACTTTCCCCAAGTCTCCCCAACGGTTCTACTTGGCGCAAACACTAATTAAACACAAAAAACACAACCTAAACAGAGTCTAGATAAATTATTTATTGCTAAAAAGAAGCAAAAATCAAGGAATAAAAATAAAATTGGGTTGCCTCCCAACAAGCGCTATCGTTTAACGCCCCTAGCTAGGCATAACAAGCAAGAATAGATCTAGGTATTGCCATCTTTGGTAGGCAATCCATAAGTGGATCTCATAATAGATTCATAAGGTAATTTAATTTTATTTATAGGAAAGTTTTCCATGCCTTTCCTTAATGGAAATTGGAATCTAATATTTCCTTCCTTCATATCAATAATTGCACCAATCGTTCTAAGGAAAGGTTTACCAGGAATAATAGGACATGAAGGATTGCAATCTATGTCAAGAACAATAAAATCTACGGGCACATAATTACTATTTGCAACAATAAGAACATCATTAATTCTTACCATAGGTTTCTTAATAGTGGAATCTGCAAGGTGCAAGTTTAGAGAGCAATCATCAAAATCACAGAAACCTAACAAATCACACAAAGTCTTTGGAATCGTGGAAACACTAGCACCCAAATCACATAAAGCATAGCATTAATGATATTTAATTTTAATTTTAATAGTGTTTTCCCACTCATCATAAAGGTTTCTAGGGATAGAAACTTCCAATTCAAGTTTTTCTTCATAAGATTGCATCAAGGCATCAACGATATGTTTAGTAAACGCTTTATTTTGACTATAAGCGTGAGGAGAATTTAGCATGGATTGCAACAAGGAAATACAATCAACCAAAGACTAATTTTCATAGTTAAATTCCTTGAAATCCATAATAGTGGGTTTAGCAACATCCGGGTTTTAATTTCTTATCCCACTTTTATCAAATTTAGCATCAAGATCAACAAATTCTGATTTCTTGGAGCGCCTTCTAGGTAAATGTGGATCATAATCAGTCCCATCATTATCAAGATTCATATTGCAAAAGAAATGTTTAATAGGGGACACATCAATAACTTTTAGATCTTCATCTTTATTTTCATAGGAACTAGAAGAACATGCTCTTATAAAGGCATCTTTCTTAGCACGCATCCTAGCGGTTCTTTCTTTGCACTGATCAATGGAAATTCTCATGGCTTTGAGAGACTCATTGATATCATGCTTAGGTGGAATAGATCTAAGTTTCAAAGAATCAAGATCAAGAGAAATTCTATCAACGTTCCTAGCCAAATCATCAATCTTAAGCAATTTTTCTTCAATCATAGCATTAAAATTCTTTTGCGAAGTAATAAATTCTTTAATATTAGATTCAAAATCAGAGGGAATCTTATTATAATTTCCATAAGAATTGTTGTAGGAATTACCATAGTTATTAGAGGGATTACTAGGATAAGGCCTAGGGTTGAAATTTCCTCTATACGCGTTGTTACCAAAATTGTTCCTACCAACAAAATTCACATCCATAGATTCATTATTATTCTCAATCAAAGTAGACTAGGGCATATCATTATGATCAGAAGAAACACTCTTATTAGCAAATAATTTCATAAGTTCATCCATCTTTCCACTCAAAACATTAATTTCTTCTATCGCATGCACCTTTTTATTAGTAGATCTTTTAGTATGCCATTGAGAATAATTAACCATAATATTATCTAGGAGTTTAGTATCTTCTCCTAAAGTG
This sequence comes from Triticum dicoccoides, assembly GCF_002162155.2. Lineage (NCBI taxonomy): Eukaryota > Viridiplantae > Streptophyta > Magnoliopsida > Poales > Poaceae > Triticum > Triticum dicoccoides. Next base: position 276,940,463 of record NC_041392.1, on the reverse strand, counting down.
ATTTCCATAAAAGTGCCTCCCGTGGCCGAATCTAAAAGATTTCTAGAAGCAAAATTCAATCTGGCATAAAAAATTTGTATAATCATCCACAAATTTAAACCATGAGTAGGGCAATTACGTATCATTAATTTCATTCTCTCCCAAACTTGTGCAACATGTTCATGATCAAGTTGCTTAAAATTCATAATATCGTTTCTAAGAGAGATGATCTTAGCGGGAGGAAAATACTTAGAGATAAAAGCATCTTTGCACTTGTTCCATGAATCAATACTATTTTTAGGCAAAGACGAAAACCAAGCTTTAGCACGATCTCTAACCAAAAAAGGAAATGGCTTCAATTTAACAATATCATTATCCACATCTTTCTTCTTTTGCATGTCACACAAATCAACGAAGCTATTTAGATGGGTAGCGACATCTTCACTAGGAAGGCCGGAAAACAGATCTTTCATGACAAGATTCAGCAAAGCAGTATTAATTTCACAAGATTCAGCATCTGTAAGAGGAGCAATCGGAGTGCTAATAAAATTATTGTTGTTGGTATTGGTGAAGTCACACAATTTAGTATTATCTTGAGCCATCGTGACAAGCAAGCAAACTAACACACAAGCAAACAGAAAGCAAGCGGGCAAAAAGAGGCAAATAGAGAAAGAGAGGGAGGATAGAGAGAGAGAGGGCGAATAAAACGGCAGGGGTGAAGTGGGGGAGAGGAAAACGAGAGGCAAATGGCAAATAATGTAATGCGGGAGATAAGGGTATGTGATGGGTACTTGGTATGTTGACTTTTGTGTAGACCTCCCTGGCAACGGCGCCAGAAATCCTTCTTGCTACCTCTTGAGCACTACGTTGGTTTTCCCCGAAGAGGAAGGGATGATGCAGCAAAGTAGCGTAAGTATTTCCCTCAGTTTTTGAGAACCAAGTTATCAATCCAGTAGGAGGCTACGCGCGAGTCCCTCGTACCTGCACAAAACAAATAAATCCTCGCAACCAACGCAAATAGGGGTTGTCAATCCCTATAAGGCCACTTACGAGAGTGAGATCTGATAGATATGATAAGATAATATTTTTGGTATTTTTATTGATAAAGATGCAAAGTAAAATAAAGGCAAAGTAAATAGCAAAGGAAATAACTAAGTAGTAGGAGATCAATATGATAAAGATAGACCCAGGGGCCATAGGTTTCACTAGTGGCTTCTCTCGAGAGCATAAGTATTCTACGGTGGGTGAACAAATTACTATTGAGCAATTGACAGAATTGAGCATAGTTATGATAATATCTAGGTATGATCATGTATATAGGCATCACGTCCGAGACAAGTAGACCGACTCCTGCCTGCATCTACTACTATTACTCCACTCATCGACCGCTATCCAACATGCATCTAGAGTATTAAGTTAAAAATAGAGTAACGCCTTAAGCAAGATGACATGATGTAGAAGGATAGACTCATGCAATATGAAGAAAACCCCATCTTGTTATCCTCGATGGCAACAATACAATACATGCCTTGCTGCCCCTACTATGACTGGGAAAGGACACCACAAGATTGAACCCAAAGCTAAGCACTTCTCCCATTGCAAGAAAGATCAATCTAGTAGGCCAAACCAAACTGATAATTCAAAGAGACTTGCAAAGATAACCAATCATACATAAAAGAATTCAGAGAAGATTCAAATATTATTCATAGATAGAGTATATCATAAACCCACAATTCATCGATCTCAACAAACACACCGCAAAAAGAAGATTACATCGAATATTTCTGCACAAGAGAGGGGGAGAAAATTGTATTGAGATCCAAAAAGAGAGAAGAAGCCATCTAGCTACTAACTATGGACCCGTAGGTCTGAGGTAAACTACTCACACTTCATCGGAGGGGCTATGGTGTTGATGTAGAAGCCCTCCGTGATCGATGCCCCGTCCGGCGGAGCTCCGGAACAGGCCCCAAGATGGGATCTCATGGATACAAAAAGTTATGGCAGTGGAATTAGGGTTTTGGCTCTGTATCTGATCGATTGGGGGTAGGTAGGTATATGTAGGAGGAAGGAGTACGTCAGTAGAGCAATGATGACCCACAAGTATAGGGGATCTATCGTAGTCCTTTCGATAAGTAAGAGTGTTGAACCCAACGAGGAGCAGAAGGAAATGATAAGCGGTTTTCAGCAAGGTATTCTCTGCAAGTACTGAAACAAGTGGTAAGAGATAGTTTTGTGATAAGATAGATTGTAACGAGCAACAAGTAACAAAAGTAAATAAAGTGTAGCAAGGTGGCCCAATCCTTTTGTAGCAAAGGACAAGCCGGAACAAACTCTTATAATAGGAAACACATGGGAATATCGTCAAGCTAGTTTTCTTCACGTTCATATGATTCGTGTTGGATACTTTGATAATTTGATATGTGGGTGGACCGGTGCTTGGGTGCTATTCTTACTTGAACAAGCATCCCACTTATGATTAACCTCTATTGCAAGCATCCGCAACTACAACAAAAGTATTAAGGTAAACCTAACCATATCATGAAACATGTGGATCCAAATCAGCCCCTTACGAAGCAACACATAAACTAGGGTTTAAGCTTCTGTCACTCTAGCAACCCATCATGTACTTATTACTTCCCAATGCCTTCCTCTAGGCCCAAATAATGGTGAAGTGTTATGTAGTCGACGTTCACATAACACCACTAGAGGCTAGACAACATACATCTTATCAAAATATCAAACGAATACCAAATTCACATGACTACTAATAGCAAGACTTCTCCCTTGTCCTCAGGAACAAACGTAATTACTCCCAAAGCATATTCATGTTCATAATCAGAGGGGTAATAATATGCATATAGGATCTGAACATATGATCTTCCACCAAATAAACCAATTAGCATCAACTACAAGGAGTAATCAACACTACTAGCAACCTACAAGCACCAATCCTGGACTTTGAGACAAGAATTGGATACAAGAGATGAACTAGGGTTTGGAGATGAGATGGTGCTGGTGAAGATGTTGATGGAGATTGCCCTCTCCCGATGAGAGGAGCATTGGTGATGACGGTGATGATTTCCCCCTCCCGGAGGGAAGTTTCCCCGGCAGAACAGCTCTACCGGAGCTCTAGATTGGATCCGCCAAGGTTCCGCCTCGTGGCGGTGGAGTCTCATCCCGAAAAGTTCCTTCTTATTTTTTTCTCATCGAAAGACTTCATATAGGAGAAGATGGACATCGAAGAGCCACCAAGGGGCCCACAAGGTAGGGGGCGCGCCCTAGGGGGGGCGCCCCCACCCTCGTGAGCAGGGTGTGGGCCCCCTGGTCTTCATCTTTGGCGAGGATTTTTCTTTATTTATTTTAATATGTTCCGTGGAGTTTCAGGACTTTTGGAGTTGCGCAGAATAGGTCTCTAATATTTGCTCCTTTTCCAGCCCAGAATTCCAGCTGTTGGCATTCTCCCTCCTTATGTAAACCTTGTAAAATAAGAGAGAATAGCCATAAGTATTGTGACATAAAGTGAAATAACAGTCCATAATGCAATAAATATCGATATAAAAGCATGATGAAAAATGGACGTATCAACTCCCCCAAGCTTAGACCTCGCTTGTCCTCAAGCGAAAAGCCGATAACAATAAATATGTCCTCATGTTTAGAGGTAGAGGCGTTGATAAAAATAAAATACGAACATGAAGGCATCATGATTATTCTCATAACAGCAACATATATAGATTTTGTCATATGATTACTTATGTTCAACTGATGATCTATTCACAATGCAAAAGTATAAATCATAAACCTTATTGGGCTCCGACAAACTATAATCTCAGTCATTGAAACAATTGCAATTTATCATAACATCAGAAAGAGTCTATGTCAGAGCTAAAAAGGAAGTCCACATACTCAACTATCATTTAGTCCTTCATAATTGCTAACACTCACGCAATACTTGTGGTTATGAAGTTTTAATCGAACACAGAGAAAGATAGGGGCTTATAGTTTTGCCCCACAACCTTTTACCTCAAGGGTAATGTCAACAATAATGGTTCATGCTCCCCTACATCCAATTAGATATATATATATATATATATATATATATATATATATATATATATATATATATATCATGTTCTTTCCAACATGCTGAGCTTGCCAAAGGATAAAATGAAAAAGAAAAGGTGAAGATCACCATGACTCTTGCATAAGGTAGAAGATAATAATAAAGGATAGGCCCTTCACAGAGGGAAGCAGAGGTTGCCATGCGCTTTTTTGGTTGGGTGCATAAAATCTCAATGCGAAAGAACGTCACTTTATATTGCCCCTTGTGATATGAACCTTTATTATGCAGTCCGTCGCTTTTATTATTTCCACATCACAAGATCGTATAAAGCTTATTTCTCCCACACCAATCAATCATACATATTTAGAGCAATTTTTATTGCTTTGCACCGATGACAACTTACTTGAAGGATCTTAATCAATCCATAGGTAGATATGGTGGACTCTCATGGCAAAACTGGTTTAAGGGTATTTGGAAGCACAAGTAGTATTTCTACTTGGTGCTGAGAATTTGGCTAGCATGAGGGGGAAGGCAAGCTCAACAAGTTAGAGGATCCATGACAACATACTTTATCTCATATATAAGAAAGACATAACTCATTACGTTGTCTTCCTTGTCCAACATTAACTCTTTAGCATGTCATATTTTAATGAGTGCTCCCAATCATAAAAGATGTCAATGATAATATATCTATATGTGAAAACCTCTCTTTCCTTATTACTTCCTATTAATTGCAACAATGACCAAAGCTATGTCTGCAAACTCCCAACAACTTTTAATCATCATACTCTTTCTATGTGAAGTCATTACTCTCAATAAGATCAATATGAACTTTTTGTTTATTTTTATTCCTTTTCTCTTTCTTTTATTCACCCAAGATCATGGCAAAATAATCAAGCCCTTGACTCAACACTAATCTTTATTATATATAGCTCACGGACTCGATTACAAAGAGAGATCATAAAGCAAAACTCAAAACTAGATCATGCCATAAACTTTATTCTACTAGATCAAGATACTACTAATAGGATCGAACTAAGAAAAAGGATAAAGATAGGAGTTGTGATTGTGATACAATACCGGGGCACCTCCCCCAAGCTTGGCAGTTGCCAATGGGAGTGCCCATACCCATGTGATTATATCTCCTTTGTTGGTGAAGAAGGTGGTGGTGATGTTGGCTTAGTTGATGGCTTAGGCTTCTCCCTTAATTTGCGCTTGAGGACGGCATTTTGATCCCTCAGATCATCAATCTCCCACTCCAGGGTTAATATCTTTTTGCATAGGTCCTACTTATTTTCCTGCAAGAGACGAAAAGGGATAAACTCGAACTTGGGTTTCTTTACCCTATCAGGGAGACTTCACTTTTTGAACTCCACGTGCATGTCCCCAGGTTGAGGTAATGGTGCTTCATCTTCATCTGAGCTCGTCTCCTCCTTCCCCTTGGGTTCATAGTCCTCTTCTTCCTCCATGGTCCATCCATCATGTTCCACATCTCCATAGACTTTGGGATTTGCTAAGTAATCATCCACATAGCTTTGTCGGTGAAGAAGGTGGAGGTGACGGATAATCGCACATCGAGCGTAAGAGGTCCTCCAGCTTGCGAATAATGCACTTGAGTGCGGCAATATGCTCCTTCAACAAAATATTTTCTTGTGTGAGATACTTGTTTTGTATACGAGCTAACTCAATCATCTTGAAAGCTTCGATCTCAGTTGGGGTAAGAAGGTTATGATCAAGTTGAAGGATGTCTTTTGCTGCCAGAGCTTGATCCTCCGTGGCCTTCTTGATCCTTTCATCCTTGTTGACCCTCGTGGGTTCTTCCCTCTTCAGATCTATCTTCATTAGCCAAGCATCGTTGTCACCATTGTTGGAGGAGGGAGACGACATGATGCCTAGCCTGGAAAACCCTGACAGAAAACAGCTCGAAACAAGAACAGAGGAGATTTGCGTGATACGGTAGTCAAAACTTTCGGAAGGTTATATAATGAATTTTTACCGAATAAAATATGTAATGTGCAAGAAAACGGAGTCCGGAAGGCACACAAGGTGCTCACGAGGTAGGGGGCGCACCCAGGGGGGTAGGGTGCACCCACCACCCTCATGGGACCCTCGTGTCCTTCCCGGATTGCTACTTATTTTTCTATTTTTCTAAATATTCCAAAACGGAGAAATATTGCCTTAAAAATTGTTTTGGAGCCGGTTTACTTACCGTACCACATACCTATTCCTTTTCGGAGTCTAAAACGCTCCGAAAAGTGTCCTTTATGTATTCCTCCGGGGTTACGGTTTCAATAATATTCGTTTCAACATTTATGGGATTACCTGAGATATAATGTTTGATTCTTTGACCGTTTACCACCTTCGGATTTGTGCCCTCGAAGTTGTTGATCTTTATGGCACCGGAACGATAGACCTCTTCGATAACATAGGGGCCTTCCCATTTAGAGAGAAGTTTTCCTGCAAAAAATCTTAAACGAGAGTTGTATAGCAATACATAATCACCTACATTAAACTCACGCTTTTGTATCCTTTTGTCATGCCATCTTTTAACTTTTTCTTTAAACAACTTGGCATTTTCATAAGCTTGGGGTTCTCCATTCATCAAGTGAGCTAATATCAAATAACCTCTTCTCACCGGCAAGTTTAAAATCATAGTTGAGATCTTTAATAGCCCAATATGCCTTATGTTCTAGTTCGAGAGGTAAGTGACATGCTTTTCCATAAACCATTTTATACGGAGACATACCCATAGGATTTTTGTATGCATTTCTATAAGCCCATAATGCATCATCCAGTTTCTTGGACCAATTCTTTCTAGACCTATTAACAGTCTTTTGCAAAATTAATTGAGCTCTCTATTGCTCAACTCTACTTGACCACTAGACTGAGGGTGATAAGGAGATGCAATTCTATGATTAACATCATATTTAGCAAGCATTTTACGGAAAGCACCATGAATAAAGTGTGAACCACCATCAGTCATTAAATATCTAGGGACTCCAAACCTCGGGAAAATAACTTCCTTAAGCATTTTAATAGAAGTGTTATAATCAGGACTACTAGTTGGAATAGCTTCTACCCACTTAGTAACGTAATTAACAACAACTAGAATATGTGTATATCCATTAGAGGCAGGAAAAGGTCCCATATAATCAAAGCCCCAAACATCAAATGGTTCAATAACGAGTGAATAATTCATAGGCATTTCTTGACGTCTACTAATATTACCAATTATTTGACATTCATCACAAGATAAGACAAACTTACGGGCATCCTTGAAGAGAGTAGGCCAATAAAAACTAGATTGCAATACCTTATGTGCAGTTCTATCTCCAGCGTGGTGTCCTCCATAAGACTCGGAGTGACACTTGCGTAGGATCTGTCCCTGTTCATGCTCAGGTACACAACGTCTAATAACACCATCTACTCCTTCTTTATAAAGATGTGGGTCATCCCAAAAGTAATGTCTCAAGTCATAGAAAAACTTTTTCTTTTGCTGGTATGTAAAGCTAGGTGGTATAAACTTAGCAACAATATAATTAGCATAATCCACATACCATGGAGTACTACGAGAAGTACTTATAACATTTAATTGTTCATCAGCAAAGCTATCATTAATAGGTAGTGGGTCATCAAGAACATTCTCTAACCTAGACAAGTTGTCTGCAAAGGGGTTCTCTGCTCCCTTTCTATCAACAATATTCAAATCAAATTCTTGTAGCAAGAGAACCCATCTAATAAGTCTAGGTTTAGCATCTTTATTTTCCATAAGGTATTTAATAGCAGCATGATGAGTGTGAATAGTTACTTTAGAATCAACAATATAAGATTTGAACTTATCACAAGCAAATACAACTTCTAAAAGCTCTTTTTCAGTAGTAGCATAATTTCTTTGAGCATTGTCTAGAGTCTTACTAGCATAATGAATGACTTTTAATTTCTTATCAACTCTTTGTCCTAGAACAACACCTACAACATAGTCACTAGCATCACACATAATTTCAAAGGGTAAATTCCAACCAGGTGGCTAAACAACAGGTGCAGAGACTAATGCTTTCTTAAGTATTTCAAATGCTTGTACACAATCATCATCAAAGACAAATGGTATATCTTTTTGCAATAAATTAGTCAGAGGTCGAGAAATTTTTTAGAATCCCTTAATGAACCTCCTATAAAATCCAGCGTGACCAAGGAAACTTCTTATACCTTTGATGTCCTTGGGACATGGCATCTTTTCAATAGCATCAACCTTGGCTTTATCAACTTCAATACCTCTTTCAGAAACTTTGTGCCCCAAGACAATACCTTCATTAACCATAAAGTGACACTTTTCCCAATTCAAGACAAGATTAGTTTCTTGACATCTCTGCAAAACTCGATCAAGATTGTTCAAGCAATCATCAAAAGAGGAACCATAGATGGAAAAATCGTCCATGAAAACCTCACAAATCTTTTCACAAAAGTCAGAGAATATAGCCATCATGCATCTTTGAAAGGTAGCAGGTGCATTACATAAACCAAAAGGCATACGTCTATAAGCAAAAGTACCAAAAGGGCATGTAAAAGTAGTCTTTGATTGATCTCTAGCCGACACAGGTATTTGAGAGAAATCAGAATAACCATCTAGAAAGCAATAGTGTGTATGTTTGCATAATCTTTCTAGAATTTGATCAATAAAAGGTAAGGGGTAATGATATTTCTTAGTAGCTTTATTTAATTTGTGGAAATCAATTATCATCCTATAACCTGTGATAATTCTTTATGGAATCAATTCATCTTTATCATTAGGAACAACAGTAATACCTCCCTTCTTAGGGACACAATGGACAGGACTTACCCACTCACTATCAGCAACGGGATAGATTATACCTGCCTCCATAAGCTTTAGTATTTCTTTTCTTACCACTTCTTTCATTTTAGGATTCAGACGTCGTTGAGGATCACGAACTGGTTTGGCATCTGCTTCCAAATTTATTTTATGTTGACATAGAGTGGGACTAATGCCCTTAAGATCATCAAGAGTATATCCAATAGCAACACGATGCTTCTTCAGAGTTTTCAATAATCTTTCTTCTTCATGCTCTGAAAGGTTAGCACTAATAATAATAGGATATATCTTCTTTTCATCAAGATAAGCATATTTAAGATTATCAGGCAAAAGGTTTAAGCTCAAACACGGGATCACCCTTGGGTGGAGGAGGATCCCCTAAAATTTCAACAGGCAAATTATGTTGCAGAATAGGTTCCTGTTTAAAGAATACTTCATCTATTTCCCTTCTTTCATTCATGAACATATCATTTTCATGGTCTAGCAAATAGTGTCCTAAAGGATCATTAGGAGGCACGGCAATAGAAGCAAGACCAATAATCTCATCCTTACTAGGTAATTCTTCCTCACGATGTTGTTTACTAAATTTAGAGAAATTAAACTCATGAACCATATCATCCAAGCCAATAGTAACAACATTCTTTTTGCAATCTATCCTAGCATTAACAGTGTTCAGGAAGGGTCTACCAAATATAATGTGACAAAAGCTATCTTGCGGAGAAGTAAGAACAAGAAAATTAGCAGGATATTTAGTTTTCCCACACAAGACTTCAACATCTCTAACAATTCCAATTGGTGAAATAGTATCTCTATTGGCAAGTTTAATTGTGACATCAATACCTTCTAACTCAGCATGTGCAATTTCATTCTTAATTTCTTCGTATAAAGTATGCGGTATAACACTAGCACTTGCACCCATATCACATAAGCCATGATAACAATGATCTCCTATTTTAACGGAAATAACAGGCACGCCTACCACATGTCTATGTTTATCTTTAGCACAAGGTTTAGCAATTCTAGCAGTTTCACCTTCGAATTGAATAACATGCCCATCAATGTTATCAGACAAGAGATCTTTAACAATAGCAACATTAGGTTCTACTTTAACTTGCTCAGGAGGTGTATAAGTTCTAATATTGCTTTTACGAACAACAGTTGAAGCTTTAGCATGATCCTTTATTCTAATAGGGAAAGGTGGTTTCTCAACATAAGAAGTAGGAACAAATAGGATCATTATAAGTGACAGTCTTTTCTTCAACTTTAATAGGTGCAGCTCCTTTTACTTCTATGGGAGGATGATATTTAAACCACTTCTCCTTAGGGAGATCAACATAAGCAGCAAAAGATTCACAGAAAGAAGCTACTATCTCAGAGTCAAGTCCATATTTAGTGCTAAACTTACGGAAAATATCAGTGTCCATAAAAGATTTAACACAATCAAACTTAGGTGTCATACCTGACTCCTTACCTTCGTCGAGGTCCCAATCTTCAGAGTTGCGTTTAATTCTATCCAATAAATTCCATTTAAATTCAATAGTCTTCATCATAAAAGAGCCAGCACAAGAAGTATCGAGCATGGTGCGATTGTTTTCAGAAAGCCGAGCATAAAAATTTTGAATGATCATTTCTCTTGAGAGCTCATGATTGGGGCATGAATATAACATTGATTTAAGCCTCCCCCAAGCTTGAGTGATGCTTTATCCTTCGCGAGGCCAGAAATTATATATATAATTGCGATCACGATGAACAAGATGCATAGGGTCATACTTTTGATGAAATTCCAACTTCAATCTTTTATAGTCCCATGATCTCATATCATCACATAGCCTATACCATATCAATGCGTCTCCCTTCAAAGGTAAAGGGAAGACCTTCTTCTTAGCAACATCATCGGGTATACCTGCAAGCTTAAATAATCCACAAACTTCATCCACATATATTAAGTGCTCATCAGGATGCTTTGTTCCATCTCCTGTAAAAGGGTTGGCTAGCAGTTTTTCCATCATACCAGAAGGAAATTCAAAAGGAGTTTCATTTTCAATAGGTACAGTGGGTTGAGGAGCAACTCTTTGCTCTACTGGACGGGGTGAAGATACCCCGAACAAGCCCCTCAGAGAATTACTTTCCACAGTAACAAGTGACAATAAATTTTAGCACACTATATAAATTTTTCCTTACCAAATTCCACCTACCAAAGGCGCTACACTCCCCGGCAACGGCGCCAGAAAAGAGTCTTGATGACCCACAAGTATAGGGGATCTATCGTAGTCCTTTCAATAAGTAAGAGTGTCGAACCCAACGAGGAGCAGAAGGAAATGATAAGCGGTTTTCAGCAAGGTATTCTCTGCAAGTACTGAAACAAGTGGTAACAGATAGTTTTGTGATAAGATAGATTGTAATGAGCAACAAGTAACAAAAGTAAATAAAGTGCAGCAAGGTGGCCCAATCCTTTTGTAGCAAAGGACAAGCAGGAACAAACTCTTATAATAGGAAAAGCGCTCCCGAGGATACATGGGAATATCGTCAAGCTAGTTTTCATCACGTTCATATGATTCACGTTCGATACTTTGATAATTTGATATGTGGGTGGACCGGTGCTTGGGTGCTGTTCTTACTTGAACAAGCATCCCGCTTATGATTAACCTCTATTGCAAGCATCTGCAACTACAACAAAAGTATTAAGGTAAACCTAACCATAGCATGAAACATGTGGATCCAAATCAGCCCCTTATGAAGCAACGCATAAATTAGGGTTTAAGCTTCTGTCACTCTAGCAACCCATCATCTACTTATTACTTCCCAATGCCTTCCTCTAGGCCCAAATAATGATGAAGTGTTATGTAGTCGACGTTCACATAACACCACTAGAGGCTAGACAACATACATCTTATCAAAATATCAAACGAATACCAAATTCACATGACTACTAATAGCAAGACTTCTCCCTTGTCCTCAGGAACAAACGTAATTACTCCCAAAGCATATTCATGTTCATAATCAGAGGGATAATAATATGCATATAGGATCTGAACATATGATCTTCCACCAAATAAACTAATTAGCATCAACTACAAGGAGTAATCAACACTACTAGCAACATACAAGCACCAATCCCGGACTTTGAGACAAGAATTGGATACAAGAGATGAACTAGGGTTTGGAGATGAGATGGTGCTGGTGAAGATGTTGATGGAGATTGCCCTCTCCCGATGAGAGGAGCATTGGTGATGACGGTGATGATTCCCCCTCCCGGAGGGAAGTATCCCCGGCAGAATAGCTCTGCCGGAGCTCTAGATTGGATCCGCCAAGGTTCCGCCTCGTGGCGGCGGAGTCTCTTATTGAAAAGTTCCTTCTTATTTTTTCCTCATCGAAAGACTTCATATAGGACAAGATGGAAATCGGAGAGGCACCAGGGGGCCCACGAGGTAGGGGGGCGCGCCCCCCACCCTCGTGAGCAGGGTGTGGGCCCCCTGGCCTTCATCTTTGGCGAGGATTTTTCTTTATTTATTTTAAGATGTTCCGTGGAGTTTCAGGACTTTTGGAGTTGCACAGAATAGGTCTCTAATATTTGCTCCTTTTCCAGCCCAGAATTCCAGCTGCCGGCATTCTCCCTCCTTATGTAAACCTTGTAAAATAAGAGAGAATAGCCATAAGTATTGTGACATAAAGTGAAATAACAGTCCATAATGCAATAAATATCGATATAAAAGCATGATGCAAAATGGACGTATCAAC